>NC_057360.1:50610130-50925547 GCF_016509475.1 Prionailurus bengalensis
AAAATGATTTAAAAGCATATATGTAAAATTGGGATATACCACATATTTTCACAGAAGATAATTTGAGAATAACTTGAAAATGTGTTTTTGTCAGTGAATATTTCAGTCAGTAAATAAAATCCCCAATATTGTTATTTAAATACTCACAGGTAAAGGCATAAATTGATTTAACTATAGAAGAGATGTGAAAAATGAATGGGGATATTTCCTCACATAGTTTATATGAACTAACTCAAAACAAACGTAAAAGATTATATCTTTTTCTCTGAAAGTAATAGCAATTACAAATATGGTTTTAATTTTCCTTATAAAAAAGAAATATATATTAAAAGAGTGAATTAATTTTTCTTATAAGCTGGTTAGTGAAATGTGGATTTAATTAGGACGAAAATCAAAACTGTAGAGAAACTATTTTAGAAATTGTAAAGAAATTTATGAGAATTATAAAAGTTAATAAATTTGATGATGGATGTGTTTTAGTATGCTAACTTAAATTGAGAAATATTGAATTCACATTTGTCTTTATGTAGTACTGTTGATGTATTATTATTTTTAGCTTCTGAGTGTAATAGCCAGCCTGCAAGATGGCTCCCAATGATGCCTACCTCATTGTATTCACGCCCTGGAGTCCCTTCCCATATTACATGAGTTTTGGCCTGTGTGACAAGTAGAATATGGCAAAAGAGATGGTATGTTAAGTCCTGAGATTATTTTATTATCTTGATTGAGTTTTCTCTTGGAGTAGGTGTGCTCTAGGAGAAGCCAGATGCCATATCATGAGCATGTCTGTGGAAAAGTCCACATGGTGAAAAACTGAGCTCTTCTGAACAACAAACATCCAGCAAGGAACTGAGGCCTCTGCTTACAGCCATGTGAGTGAATGTGGAAGCAGATTTACCAGTCAAGTCTTCAGATGATGGCAGCATCAGCCTACAGCAAAGTGTAACTTCATAAGACCCCGAGTCAGAATTATCTAACTAAAGCTCTGTCAGATTCCTAACCCTAACAAGCAATGCGATAACATAAATGCTTGTTGCTTTGTGCAGCTGAATTTGGGAGTAATTTTTTATACAGCAAGAGATAATACAAGGAGAAAAGTAAATTAGTCACATGAGGAAGAAATGCCATTTGTGGGCATTGAGTCTGTTCCGAGGTTTTGTTATTACAAATGAAGCCATTATGAGCATTCTCCTATATATCTTCTGGTTCTTTGCAGCAAGATTGCATCATTCATACAAGACTATAATAGTTAGGCTAGAATATGTGGGTGCTCAACTTTACAAGATAATTCCAAAATATTTACCAGAAATTGTATCAATTAACACTCTCATTACCAAAGATTAAGAGAGCTCAGTAATGGAAAAACCTTTCTAATATTTGGTATTTGGTATTTTCAGGTTTTTGGGGTAATTAAATGAGTATGAAGTGGAATCTCATTGTGGTCTTACTTTGCTCTGACTAATCATCAAGCTCATGAGACAGAGCACCTCTTTTTATGGTGATGTTTTTTTCATTTTGTTTTGTTTTGTTTGTTTTGTTTTTTGCTGGGGAATGTCTACAGTTGTTTGCTCATTTTTCCATAGATTTACATGGTAGGTTGTTTAAAAAAATGGTCCTAACAGTCTCTCTTACACTAAAGGTCATTTGCCACTTCTTCCAACAAGAGTTAGAGTCTGTTTCCTCCCCTCAAATTTGTGACTTGCTTTGTTAACCTTAAAAATAATAACTGCCATGTTTGTTTGTTTGTTTGTTTGTTTGTTTTCCAGCACAGGATGGGTTTATTCAGGAATAAAAGAGAATTGCAATGTGGAACAAATAAGCTGCAGTAACACTGTAGGCAAGTCTAGGAGGGAAAGGAGAGGTATGCTTTTTTAAGGAGAAGAGAGGTAAGTTGGGAAGGGTATGATAAATTGAAAGTCCATTAGAATAAACTGAGTTTGAAGTACAGTGGCTTTTCATTGGCTGAATTGTTGCCAGTGGGGATAAGGAAAGTTTCCTTTTCTCTGACTGGAATAGAATAGTTTTCTATGCAAAGTCAAATCCATCTCTTCCTTTTGGGTGTATAATTGACTACAGGTGGTATAATGTGAAAACTCCCCTTGCTGAAACCTCCTCATTTTAGTGAGGTTTCCCATTACTAATTTTCACAGCTTTGGTAAGTAGAATGAGACAGAAGTGATACTGTATTACTTCTAGATCTAGCCTTAAAACACCCTTAGTAATTTCCCTTTCACTCTCATGGAGTCCTGAGCTATCTGTTAAAGAAGACTGACCATGAAGCTGAAGGGAGAAGCCACAGGAAGAGAGGATCTGTAAGATGTGAGGTTGAAACGAGAAAGTCCCATGCATTCAACCACACAAGTGCAGGTGGCATATATGTAGTCATGGCATCTGGAATTTTTTTGCTCTTGTTTTTCTGCCAAGTCAACACAGTGTAGCCCGAAGACATGTCATCCCAATGGAGCACTGTTTAAACAGTAGAACCATGAAAAACACATGGTTCTTGTTTTGATCCACTAAGTTCTGGAGTGGTTTGTTATGCATCAAAAGATTATTAAAACAGATTTTTTATTACATTCTTGATACTTTTAAACTAATGTTTCATAAGTTACGTGTGTTGCAAATATTTTTCAAAGTTTATAGCTTGATTGTTACTTTTTCAAGGTTTTTTTTAGATTTTTTTTTAACATTTATTTATTTTTGAGACAGAGAGAGAGCATGAACAGGGGAGGGTCAGAGAAAGAGGGAGACACAGAATCTGAAACAGGCTCCAGGCTCTGAGCTGTCAGCACAGAGCCCGACGCGGGGCTCGAGCCCACGGACCGTGAGATCATGACCTGAGCCGAAGTGGGACGCTTAACCGACTGAGCCACCCAGGCGCCCCTTTCAAGTATTTTTGGATGGACAGAACTTTTTCAACTAAATGTAGCCACATTTAAATTTTGTTTCTTTAATAATGAACACTTCTGCATATTGTTTAAGAAATCCTCCACTTCCCAATATCAAAAATATATTCATTTATATTTTCTTTCAAATGCTATAAAGATTTGTTATGGTATTTCAAGTTTTAAGCTATCTGGGTTTGAATTATGAAAACATTGTGATGGAGAAATTCAATTTCACTTTCTTTCCATATGGATAACAAATTTTTGCTGCTCATTTTTCCACTTCAGCCCTAAATCAAAGTGGCATATTTGTGTGGATCTATTTCTGGGTTCACTATTCTGTTATATATGTCATTTGCCTATGCTTGTTCACTTTTTACACTGTCTGAATTCTTATAACTTAAAACAAGTCTCAGGATTTCATAAAAGCCTTTCTTCTCCCACATTCTTCTTTTTCAGAAAGGTTTAAGCTATTTATAGTTCACTGTTATTGTATATAATCACTGAATCTGTAGATCAGTTTGAGTCTGTAGAGAAGAAATAACATCTTTATGATATTCATTCATTGTATCTATTGACATGGGGTATGTCTTATTGTTTGAGAGCTTTAATAATTGTTCAGTAGATTTATAATTTACTGCAAAGGTCACAGATGTGCACATCTTTTGTTACAGTAATATCTGAGAATTTAATTTGTCTTGCTATTTAAATTTCTCATTGCTGTTAATAAACATTGATTTTTTTTCAGATTTTTCTTATTTTGAGCCACCTTGCTATTACTATCCAATTATCGTCAATACTGATAATATGTCTATATATTCTCCCCCTCCCCATGTAAGTAATCACATTCACTGCAAATGATGATTAATTTTCCTCTTTCTAATCCTTGTGCTTTTATGTTTCTCTTACCATTTGCTATATCACCTCCTACACTGTTGAATGTAGGTAGTGAAAATGTCCCTGACTATAAAGGAATTGCCTCTCACAATACTCATTTAGGGTTACATTAACTGTGAACGTTTTTTCCCATTTCATTAGGTTAAATAATTTGCTCTGTATGCCAAATATTCTAGTTATTTTTGTCTATGCATTAAAAATAAAAAGAGCAGGTGCCAACTTTTATTTTTACTTTTGTGAGATGATCGTAAATACTTTTTCTGTCATTTAATAATCATCTCAACCATCTATTAATTCTTTATTGTAACTTTTTTTTTCATTTTTGCAGGTTTCCTTTTCAGTTTTATTTCCAAATCTGTCTTTCTCACATTTTCTCTGTTGAATGTTTAAGAAACTGCATAATCTGGTTCCCTAAGCATTTCATACATAGATACCCTATATTCTGTGATTGACCTTCCAAACACAAGTAATCCTTGGAATTAAAATAAGTTGTTTATTGTTTCTTTTAGAACTTCTTTCATGACTTCCAGGATTCTTGAGTGCTTGGCCATCTTTGGACATGATTCTATTGCTTTATGTAATTCTGTATGGGTTCTGGGATTTTGTATTGAAGCTTTTCCCCAGGGAGTGTTTGTTCCTACTGGTGACTTTGTAAGTGGTTATATCAGGTTCAGTTTCTCTACCTTATTGCTGTTCCAAAGTTTAGTAGCCCCAAACCAGTTGCTGTTTCCTGAAGCAAACCCTATCCTCTCTTGCTGTTTATGAATTCTGGAAGGCTCCCTATAGCTTTCTGCACCCTCACTACTTCAGCCTGCATTACCAGCCTATGATATCTTCTTTCCTGGCTGCCCTGTCTCCTGGCTGTCTTGCTCCATGCCCTGGGATGATTCCCACCCAGACACTTTTGTTTGTTTGAAGACATTCCTTTTTTTTAAGAACTTTAAATGGATTTTTAAAAGCTGACAAGTGCTAATTGAAGAGAACTGAAGAGAAAGCATTGCTAGTAGAGTTGCCAGTATAGTTTGGAAAGTGCACAATTTTAACAAGTTTTTATTCATCTTATATTTTAAGCATAAAACAAGAAAATGTATCTTTCACTGATGCCATATGGCCATTGATAACTGTAAGGGGATTCAAGCCTTAGTAGTTACTCATGAATGTCAACTGGCAGAAGCTCTACCTTAATAAATGGTATATGATTTGGGGAATGAGAGAGAAAAAGAAAAAAGTGGCTGGTCACATGACAAAATGTTCATATAGGTATGATACATATCATGTCAGCTCAATTTTATTGGTAAAATAAAATCAAGTGGAAACACCTTAAAGTGGGTAGAGATGTTCCATGTTTCTCAAGTGATACCACCACACACTTGGGAGTAATTCTAATGAGTAGAATAATCTGTCCTTCTATGACAAAAAAAAAAGTTACCCATGCATAGTATACTGACCCCTCTTTGAGGGAAATAACCCCAAAAATCCATCACAACTCATTATTCTCCATGTTCAGTCTCTTTAGAAAATCTTACATCTGGTCTAAATCCAGAGATTTATGAACTAAGAAGATAAGTAATAAACTCTCCACAAACCCAGTAAAAGGTGAGAGTTTTGGGAAAGGATAATTATAATAAACACTTTTTGGAAGAAAGAACAGGAACTATACATCAGTTCCTTTTTACAGCAATATTTAAATTTCAGAAGACAAAGACTGGGTGAAGCCTTTACTCTCATATTCCGAGAAAGGAGACTGTTTTTAGATTAGACAGATTCTAATCCCAGAGAATAGCTTCCTAGTTCATTTTGTAAATCAACCTGTCAGCGTGAATGGTTCTTTCCTTTAAATTCTCTTTTCAGCTCCACCTTTATGGGCTAAGCATCTTTTTCAATCTGCCCTGCATATAGAAGGTAAGAAACTCAAGGAAGGGTTTTAAGTACTGAACAGTTATATATATTTTTTAATGTTTATTTATTTTTGAGAGAGAGCGAGAGAGAGAGAGAGAGAGAGAGCAAGCGCACGCACGCACGCAAGTGGGAGAGGGGCAGAGAGAGAGAAGGAGACTCGGGATGCAAAGCAGGCTCCAGGTTCTGAGCTGTCAGCACAGAGCGCAATGTGGAGCTCTGTTCCACAAACTGTGACATCATGACCTGAGCTGAAGTCAGATGCTTAACCAACTGAGCCACCAGGAGCCCCAGTTAATCCAATATGGTGTTCTTCAGGTAATAGTGCGACAGTCTTAGAAACATGCTAGGTTTATTATTTATTTGACTTCAATCAGTTACATGTGCCAAAAATTGCACCCACAATTCACTGGACATGTAACTAAATAAATTGTATATACCTTGAGCATATGCGGTCTCCTGGGAAAGCCACAATTTTCTTTTCCCTTAGACACTTGTTTTACTGAAAAAAATTTCTGGGTATCACATTAATCCAGTCAGAGCTTTTAAACATGGGTGTGACAGCTATACCTTTTATTGCATCCAGCAGATCACTTGCTTTGGTAAATAATATTTTATGAAAATGACAGCGACACTCACCTATTTACATATTGTTTGTAGCTACTTTCCTGCAATGATGGCAGAGCTGAGTAGTTGCAACAGAACTCCTTTGGCCCACAAAACCTAAAGTACTTACTATCTAGTCTTTTACAAAACAAACAAACAAACAAACAAACAAAAACACTGTTTCCCAACCCTGATCTAAAGCTCTAAGCTCATTACAGAGAAGTGGCTTACTACATTTTTGCCATTGCATAACATGAATAGCTCTGACAGCTTCCAATTCCATTAACTCCCAAAGTCCACTAACACTTACCTTGCCATTCTCTGATTGATTCCCAGGGCCATGCCACATATTCAAGGTTATTTGCAAACCACTTTTGGTTCCAATTTACCTGTCATCGGGAAGAGGCCAGGTTATGCTATGGAAATGATCAATCTCAAAGTTCCTCGTGGCATACAACAATTAAGTTTATTCTTCATGCTACACCTCTCATGGGTTATCATGGGAACTCTGTTCACGGTCTTTATTCAGTCATAATCTAACGTAGGCCCCATCTCGATGTATGCTTCCAGGTTAAGAGGGCAGACACAGAAGAAAAGTGAATATAGTGAGAAGCAAATTGGTTCTTCAAATGTCTGCCAAGATGTACATTGATGCTTATTCACATTGCACTGGTTGAAGTCAACCCAAGACCATGCCTGAATGAAAATTGTTGAGAATTATGATTCTATTGTGTGACTGAATGATAGCGATCCACATTAGAGAAAAGCCAGGTTTTACCACAGCTGGGTAGTAGAAGGCACTGCAATGATATTATTACCTAGCACTATCTCGGAACAGACCTGTTGATTAAGAAACAAGCCTATGGAGACACACACATAATAAAAGGTGACTGTTGACTCTTTGGAGGGTCTACAAAATGCTTTGCTTTGATTAGCAGTTGTTTTATTTTTTAATTTTTTTAATGTTTATTTATTTATATTGAGAGAGTGAGAGAGTATCTAAGTAGGGGCAGGGCAGAAAGAGAGGGAGAGAGAGAATACCAAGCCTGCTCTTCGCTGTCAGTGCAGAGCCCTGCACAGGGCTCGATCCTACAACCTGTGAGATCAGGACCTGCGCCCAAACCAAGGGTCAGACGCTTCACCGACTGAGCCATCCAGGCGCCCCCAATTAGCTGTTATTTTTTTCAAAACAATTTTTTTAATGTTTATTTTTGAGAGAGAGACAGAGTGCAAGCAGGAGAGGGGAAGAAAGAGGGAGACACAGAATCCGAAGCAGGCTCCAGGCTCTGAGCTGTCAGCACCCCACGAACTGCGAGATCATGACCTGAGCCGACGTCAGACACTCAACCGACTGAGCCACCCAGGTGCCCCTAGCTGTTATTTTAAATGGGATATAGAAGAAGATAAAATAACTTAAGTAAACTGTAAGCTAAAATTCCCTTAAGTTTTAAATTAGAAAAATGATGCTCATATTATATTCTGAATTTAATACGTTATTAACAAAGAATGACGAATTACAGAGACCACCTTTACTGATGACAGCTGCATGAATATAATTTCTCTCCCACTTTAGCCGTGAAAAGTAAGACACTTGAGGGGTTTGGGGAATGCTCCAATTAATCTTAACCTATATAATATTAAAAAGGATCTCTCTGAATTTGGCAAATTATTATCTTTTTGATTACACTCAATCATATTTCATTTGGGGAGGTCAAAATAGCAACCCATCATCTAAACCGAACCACCCTTAATTAATGATAATCATAGCTTAAATTTCCTCTCCCTAAGAGAAGCTCTCAGGTATAAAAATGGGATGGTTTTTTATATACTGAAATGGCTCACACAAATTTTGGATTTGAAAATGAAAATCATTTATATATTTGGCGAACTAAACTTTTTATATCTGTAATCTATTAACTTGTCTATTTGACTTTTTTTCTAATTTATATTCCATATTATCTGTATTTAACACAATGAGTTTGTCATTACAAACTTAAATTAATAAGTGAGGCTATTAGGATTTAGGCAATAAGTACATAATAAATGCTCTATAGACAGGATTATAATTATGTGCCACATTTATAACTGTCCAAAGTCTGAAAAATCAAAAGAGGAAAAAACAAACACATTATGCAGTTTAATAATATAAACTTCACAATGTGTTTATTTCTGTTTTCTTTTTCTCTTCATTGTTGGTCATATTTTATTGGCTCTTTGCATGTTATATAGATATGAACATAGATACAGATGATATAGATACAGATTTATTTATCTATTTATTTATTTTAAGATATAATGGATATCATGAATAAAAGAACCACAGAAATTCCAGAGAAGGGGTTCTCTCTTTCCTCTGTCAGACAGGGATAGGTAAGGTCCATTCACTTCAGTCCACTCAGGCAATGTGTTGGCTGGAGCTTGTTTACATTTTTGTAAGACTTTCTCTACGCCATCTATATCTGGTTTGCATGTGGCTTTCCAATATTTGATTGAGAACATGGCACATCTCCATTTCCATATCACCAAAGAATTGGAAGATCTGTCCTCTAGTGGGTCTTTTACAGTTCCCATGGAAGGTAAACAGGTATATGTCTCAGAAGGTGTAAGGTTAATGAGTAATATGAGTTAAAGCATTTTATATAGTATATAAATTTTAATTATGAAAGATGCTATTGAGAAATGTTAAACAACAGCATCTGTGTTCAATACTTAGGTGTTATTCAAAATTTAACGTCTATTTTTGTTCTATTTTGCATCAGAACCTCCTGTTACATGTATGTGAGATGATTTTTAGGTATTTATAACAGCACCTTTGCATTTTAAATCAAGGTGTATCTGAATAGCATGTAGGGGAAAGAGTGTAACAAAAAGAGCCAGCTGTCGGCCTTTCAATTAAGAAAACAATGAGCTTCAATATACTGACAAAGAACCAACAATCCAATCACAACAAAGCGGCAAACAAAAGCAAAAACTGTAACAGATGCTGTTTTCAATATTATCAGACACTCTATATAGAAGAAACTCCCTTGAAAATTTAGCAGTGAGAACATGCCAATTTTTGATTAATTCAGATTTTCCTCAGCTCTCAGGAGCTCAACCAGAAAACCTACTTGCCCCTGTGGTGCTTGAAGTAGGAGCGACGATCAAGTAATTCAAAAGAAATAAAACTTTGAGTCCAGATGGCTGTAGAGCAAACTATAAAACTTCCAAGGAAAGTTTAAGTGCGCTCATTAAAAGACCTTTCTTTCCATATGATGGAACAACATTTTATTACCTACCCAGCAAATGGTAACTTTCAATGTAATCTCTGATGCTTTTTGATTTCTGCCTATTAAGTAGGCTCAACATGATTCTATAGTAGCAACTTTGGTGGAAAGGTTCACCAATGTTCCTTCTTTTAAATGCAACGTCTTTCAGCATGTTGCATTTTGTGTGTGTGTGTGTGTGTGTGTGTGTGTGTGTGTATGTGAGAGACTAATTAAGGATCTAATTAAAGTTAAGGTTACTCAGAAGGAAATGTACATTTTAACTCACAAAGTTTTATGTAATATTATAAATAATTTCCTGAACCTTAAAACTGATAGCTGGCCTTAAAAAAAAAGCAAGGTCTTGAAGTTAAAAAGAAAAACTGCTCTATAGACCACATGTGTGTATGAGAACTGATTATGATACAGAAGTCATATTTCAAATCAGATAAAAGTGTTCAATAAGTGATGTTAGAAAATGTTTAGAAAAACATTCCATTAAATCCCTACCTCACACTATCCCCGATTCATTCTTGATGTATTAAAGATTATCAATATTTTTATAAGGAATAAAAATAAATATGTAAAGGAAAATATAGGAGAACAAATGTATGCCCTTGAGCTAGGGGATGGTTTTTTCCAAGAACACATAAGAAGCTAAATCATGGAGGAAAATAAAATGAATCAAAATATATCAAAATTACAAACTTCCTCTTGGGAAAAAAATGACTACAAAAAATTTTAAAAACTTATTGGCCCTCAAGAAGAAATATTTGGAACAGTATAATAGCCAAATAATATCCAGAATATAATGATAATAATACTATTGTTTTCAAAAGAAAAATAAGCAAATAATCTAAATAGTCATTTCACAGAAGCATAAATAGAAATGAGCATTAAGGATATGAAAAGATGTTTATATTAGTTATTGGAAAATCAAATTAAAACATCAATGAAAAAGCATAATTTTACTCATCTAATTGTCAAAACATAGTTAAAAAATATTGACTATTAGCATATATATGGGTAAAAGAGGAAATCTTAAATGTAACTAATGGGTTTATTTATTTAATTTACAGATATTTAATTTTACTTTTTTAAGTTAATTAAAAAATATTTATTTATGTTGAGAGAGAGAGTGTGGGAGAGGGTCAAAGAGAGAGGGACACAGAGAAACTCTGTCCTGACAGTACAGAGCCCCATGTGGGGCTCAATCTCACAAACCATGAGATCATGACCTCAGCCACGATCAAGAGTTGAATGCTTAACCGACTGAGCCACCTAGGATTCCCATGTATAGGTATTTTAGAGATCTATTTTGTGATGGCTATAAAATTAAGAAGACTGAACATATTATGACTGAGAAATTTCGTTAGTGGGATCTACACTAGAGAAACCTTGCATATTTGCCTGCTAGTTGTATAAAGATGCTCATTACACTATATTTTCTAATAATGACCACCCTGAAATGAACCTAAATGTCCATAAACTGAGGAAGTGTGGCATACACTATGATTCAGTCTATGGTTCAGTTAGAAAATAGAGGTAGTTTCATATAACTGGACATAGATAGATCTTTAATATTTACCAAGTGAAATAACAAATTGTAGAACATGAGGTTGAACATTATACTATTTGGGGAATAAAAAGGCAAACAGCATTGAAAGAAACTGCATATCTACAGCTATACAGAATATGTAACGTACAGAAAAATACCTGCAAGATATACAACAAAATAAGAAAAATAATTGTTTCAAATAACAATTAGTAACATTTGAATTTTTGCAAAGAACATATGCTGTCTTATAACTTGTTCAATTAAAGTATTACATTTTGTGTGAAGCTCATTACAGATTTGAGAAAGTTTAGAACACTGTATAGCAATATAAACATTGGCCATGAACCCAATGGTTCACATTTGGTGAATGGTACACATTTGAAATGTTAGTATTTCTAGGAGGCTTAACATGCACCTGGCATTGTGTTGCAGGCTGAAGGAATGCATAACTTAAGTTTTACAACAACTCAGTGAGTTAAGACCTCATTTTACAGATGAAGATATTAATACTTAGTGATTTAAATAAATTGTACAGTGTTATTCATAGGCCAATAATAGGGCAAAGACGTAAATTCAAGTTTGTTTAATTCCTAATTAAACTTGGTGGCTGGCATCTAGAAGTCTGTGCAAATAGAGAATAAAGCTGGAAATTTAGTTTATTTTCAGTTGATAATAATTTTTGAGACCTGAAAGTAGAGTATTTGAAGATGTTCTAGTCAAAGTTTAAAAAAAAAATCACAGGTGAGGAGCACCTGGCTGGCTCAACTGGTTGAAAGTCTGACTCTTCATTTTGGCTCAGGTCATGATCTCAGAGTCTTGGAATTGAGTTCTGCATAGTGCTCCCCTCTGACTCTGGACCCTGCTTAAGATTTTTTTCTCCCTCTCTCTTTCTCTCTTTCTGTCCCTCTCCCCAACTCATGCTCTCACTCTCTCTTTCTAAAAAAAATAAAATAAAATTACAGTTAAAAAAATTAAAAATTACTAGGGGCATCTGGGTGACTCAGTTGAGCATCTAACTTTGGCTCAGGTCATGATCTCACTGTTTGTGAGTTCGAGCCCATCATCAGGCTCTGTGCTGACAGTTAGGAAGCCTGGCACCTGCTTCAGATTCTGTGTCTCCCTCTGAATCTGCCCCTTCCCCACTTGCACTCTGTCTCTCAAAAGTAAATAGACATTAAAAAAATAAATAAATAATTACTGGTGGGAAATGTATATGTGAATAACAAAAAGAATATTAATTGAAGATACTATAGTCAGGTCTTGAACAAGTTTATTTACATGCTTTTAATTTTTTATTAAATTCCTAAAAGTAAATAAGACAAGCAATTATTATCATTCAGTATACTACTCAGGAAAAATCCTTTAAGACAATTATTTCACTATACATCTTTTTTTCAGAGTATATATAAAGTAACTGTCCCAACAAATTAAAAAAGGTTATGACAGTGATAAAGACAAATAAATATGTGAAATATCAATGAAAGGAATAAACTAATAAAAATAATA
Source organism: Prionailurus bengalensis (assembly GCF_016509475.1). Lineage (NCBI taxonomy): Eukaryota > Metazoa > Chordata > Mammalia > Carnivora > Felidae > Prionailurus > Prionailurus bengalensis. The sequence goes on from NC_057360.1 coordinate 50,622,724, forward strand.
TTTAGACATAAGTTTCTATGGAAGATAAGTAAATGATTAGGTACATGAAACTTTCATTTCTATAATTTAAAAACAGTTGAATAACTGATTTCACGTGGTTCAGGCTATTAGTTGGAAATTGTCCAAAACTTGTTTTTAAATTATCCACTTCTCTCTCAAGGGGGGTATTGCTCTGATTGTTCAGTGACTAGTTACTATATTTTGACCATTCTATTCACATTTAAAATTTTTTTTTTACCTATAATATATATTAAAAAGAAATTCTCTCAAGAATATTGGCATACAACCAGGATCAAATTTATTTATTTATTTATTTTTGAGAGAGAGAGAGAAAGAGAGAGAAAGAGAGAGAAAACATGAGTGGGACGGAGGAAGAGCAGAGAGAGAAAGGGAGACAGAAATCCCAAGTGGGATCCTCACTGTCAGTGCAGAACCAGATGTAGGGCTCCAACTCATAAACTGTGAGATCATGACCTGAGCCAAAATCAAGAGTCAGACACTTACCTGACTGAGCCACCCACGTACCCCATAAATTACAATTAATTTTAAAAGCCAATCTAAAGTAAGGAAAAACTAGGGGATCTAAAAATGCACAAAACAGAGACAAAAATTATTTATCAGAGTAATAAAGTAATAGAATTTGGGATAGCAAAATTCGAATTTCTGTTGGCAAGTATTGGATATATTAAACAGTATTACAGGTAGAACTTTTAATGGAAGTTCTATTTTAGTCTGACAAACAGTATTTACATAAAATATCATTTCCTAAGTAACAGTTGATTTATAAAAATTACATATATAATCACTACATATGTAATTTTTGAACATTTATCATATATTAGAAATTCTGCTTAGCACTGCAAAACAGCTGTGAATAAAACAGAATGCATGTTTGCTGTGACTTAAGATCATTTCATCAAAAGAAGAGATCACACAACCCAACTTCACTCTTATATTGTCATGCCAAGCTTACTGAAAAGGGTTTAGTTTAAGTCAGAGTTGGTCAGGTTAACAACTTGTTTCTTCAATGACTCTATAACCACACTGGCTCTATAACCACAGTGACTATTATTCACTGAGTCACAATGACCAATATCCATCCAATAATATCAACCTGTAAACTCAATGTCAGGATCAAAGCGTTGTTAAACATTTTAAATCTCGACCTTGGAGGATACCATTTATGTAGTCACCATGATTTTCTAGATTTAAATCTGAGCAGTTACAGATTTATATCTGAGTAAGACTCATTCCCCATATCAATGTACTTTTTCAATAATGCTCAAAAATTATTTTCTGAAGCCAGTGAAAACTATGAAGCAGGCATTTGTGAACTATCATACAACAGCATTCTGTAGTAGGTTAATCAATCTTTAAATACATAATTATTGGGGCGCCTGGGTGGCGCAGTCGGTTGAGCGTCCGACTTCAGCCAGGTCACGATCTCGCGGTCCGTGAGTTCGAGCCCCGCGTCGGGCTCTGGGCTGATGGCTCAGAGCCTGGAGCCTGTTTCCGATTCTGTGCCTCCCTCTCTCTCTGCCCCTCCCCCGTTCATGCTCTGTCTCTCTCTGTCCCCAAAATAAATAAACGTTGAAAAAAAAATTTAAAAAAAAAATACATAATTATGAAATTTATAATTTTCAGAGATGTTTTAAATAGTATATTGTAATGTGACAAAAGTCATATTTTATTAATAAACCCCAATATATTTTTTCTCTGTAGAAATTAAAAAGCCAATAGTACATAAATGAATGTTTAAGAATTAATACCTCAGTGTATTATCTTATTTGGAAATTATATAGACATTCAACAAATATCTATTATTTAGTTTAGCTTATTTATATCTGCTTAAATTACTTATTTTAACCAATTATGTTCAGATTAGATATCAAACAGCTAACCATCATTTTATTTTTGTGTTGTTGACAAATTTGGTAACATAGATATAGCATGAGCCTATTTGACTAGTAAACCAAGGTAGAAAAAGTTGTATGTTTGCATTGTTTTTAATATTAACAACTCTGAAGACATGTCTGCTTTATTAAACCAACAAACTTAAAGTAGCTTTTATATATCAGAGATAATTCTAGATCATGTGAATTTGAAAATCATTTGAATTAGTTTCTGTATTTTGAGAGTTTTAGGAATACCTAATTTATTTAAGTGCTCATTTTTCTTTAAGCCAATTAAATAGAAAAGCCCTTTTGAAACTATTACTTACATATAGTATACATATATGCATACATAAATATACATAAATACATATTATGTGTATATATCTGTGTGTGTATATATATATGCACACACAGAAATCTTATAGCTTTCATTTTTAAATTTTAGCCATGTCTCAGGTACAATAATACAAAATTCAAAAGAACAGCCCAATCCGAATTGTGTTTGTGGCAGTTGGACTAAGTTACCTGCTCAGTTGGCCAAAGGATATTACAAAAGATTATTTATATACTATAAACATTCTTTCGGGAAGCTGTTTTTGGAGTTATGTTGGCTTTTAGAAGCTTCTGCATACCAAAGAATGCACTGCATTTTTTTTCTGAGGAGTGTGGGATCCTCTTCTTTCAATCATGCCCCCTAAAATGGATCATATTCTCTAAGTTAAAGGTCCCCCAAAGCGGCGATGACAATTCCAAATTATCCAAAATTTGCTCATTTTCCAAGCAGACATAAGATCCATAGAGGGTACACATATAGGAAGCAGTAGTTTTGTTTGTTTTTTAACGTTTATTTACTCTCCAGAGAGAAAGAGAGAGAGAGCACAAACATGGGAGAGGCAGAGAGAGAGGGAGACACAGAATCAAAAGTAGGCTCCAGGCTTGAGCTGTCAGCACAGAGCACCCTGCAGGGCTTGAACTCACCAACCATAAGATCATGACCTGAACTGAAGTCAGATGCTTAACTAACTGAGCCACCCAGGTGCCCCAGGAAGCAAAAGTTTATGAGAGAGGTGGGGAAAGAGTTTTCAACCTATAGACTTCTGTAGATTTTTGAAGGCCTCTTAACAATGAGGGGCCCTGTTTGTAACACAAGGCATTACGTGCACCTCCCACTTTGAACAACATAGGGTAACTTAACAAGAAGCTTCAAACTCAAAACATAGATATGTACAATCAGGTTGGAGAGTTTAAAACACAATGATAGCAGAGCTTGGCTCCAGGACGGACTCACCTCCAAATTCCAGGGTGGGTGAGAAAGCAGAAAGACCCCAATGGGTCTGTGGGTCCAGCACTGGCTTGCTGATCAGCTGCAGCATCATTGAGGGGTCTTCTTTGCTTCTCACTTGTTATTTCAGAAACTGTCAAACATCCAGAAATAGCACAATTAAAACTACCAAATCAATAAATAGTATTTAGAAAGAGTATTTAGAAAGTATTAGAAAGAGTATTTATAAGAACAGTTCACAAGCTGGAAGCCTTCAAATTCAAAGACTGATAGGAAGCACCGTAGCATGAAGTTAGAGGATGGCTCACAAAGTAAAAAATGAGGAAGGTGTTTACCCTTTCCAACTGTTAGTTATTACAATGAGGGCTTCTAGATGGCAGAGGATTGGCTAAAAGCGGTCATCACATGCCAGTTTTAGAAAGATGACAAGTTTCTTTTGTGGTTGTCAGAAGCATTTACAAGAAATAACCTAAGAAATTTCCTTATGCTCATGAAATAAGATAGAGTTATTTTTGCTTATGTGGTTTAAATAGTTTTGTCTGCTCAGGGAATTCTCAAATCTGGTCTTCATTTTGTATTTAATTGTAACAAAAGAAAACTCATTTATCTATAAAAGAATATATTATGCAGCAGTTAAAACCATTACATTGAGTTTATATGTATTTTACGTGAAAATATGCCTATGAAATCCATGTCAATTTGACTGCAAATGAGAGAGAACACAAAAAATAGTCTAAAAAAGTCAAAATTTAAAAACAAATAACATAAAAAATAAAAAAAGCAGAAATGTACTTCTCTCACCTAAAGGTAGGGAGTACAGAGATGGCAGTGAAGTCTCATAAATCATCAGAGGCCCTTGTAGTTTTATTTATTTATTTTTTAATATTTTTTCAACGTTTATTCATTTTTGGGACAGAGAGAGACAGAGCATGAACAGGGGAGGGGCAGAGAGAGAGGGAGACACAGAATCGGAAACAGGCTCCAGGCTCTGAGCCATCAGCCCAGAGCCTGACGTGGGGCTCGAACTCACAGACCGCGAGATCGTGACCTGGCTGAAGTCGGACGCTTAACCGACTGCGCCACCCAGGCGCCCCGAGGTCCTTGTAGTTTTAATCTTACTGTTCTTCCATCTTGCGTGTGGTTTTTACCATAATGTCAAAATGGCTGTTTGTGATTGAGCAGGAAAATCTGTCCACATTAAGCCAGCAGGAAGAATAAGGGAAAGAGAAGTATACAAAGGTAATGGTTCTCAAAGTGTGGTCTTTGAACCAGCAGCATCAGCATCACCTAGATATTTATCTGAAATGCAAATTTTCAGGCCTAATTTCAGATTTATTGTGTCTGAAACTAGGGTTGGGACCCAGTATTTTAACAAGGCTTCCAGGTGATTCTGATACAGCTTATTTTCCAATGTTTTAAAGATATTCTGGGAAGTTTTATACAACATTTATGCCACTTTCTAGTCATTCAATTTGATCACAACAAACTGCAAATCAGGATGTATCAAATAAAATCTAATCTAGGTGTCCATAAGAAAAGCCAAAGTCTTACAGTTATATTAATATAGAAAAAAGGGAGACTGAATAGAAGAGGTAATGAACAGTTTCTGCTATGTACACAAAAGATTTTCAATTTAAAAAATGTAAGACAAGTTACAGAAGAAATATATAATAATTGTATCTAGTAGTACAACTATATATATATACAAACTGTTCTTCTCTACGAGTTTTATATATATCTTTACATAATATATTTTTACAACTTTATATATACAATGGTTGTATCTTATAATCATGTCAGATATATTAAAAATATTGATAAATGCTATTACGTTTGTAGTTTTTGTGTACCCATATGGGTAGCTGTACATATCCACATGTCTCTACGCTTAGATTATGGGTTGAGTGGAAGTAGAAAGTGAAGATTTCTGCATTTTTACTTTAGACTTCCTTACATTTCTTTTTCAAAGATCACATGCTGCTTTCACAGTTTAAAAGAGAAAAAGAAAGGGGCTCCTGGGTGGCTCAGTTGGTTGAGCGTCCAACTTCAGCTTCCGTCATGATCTTGCAGTTCGTGAGTTCGAGCCCCACTTCGTGCTCTGTGCTGACCGCTCGGAGCCTGGAGCCTGCTTCGGATTCTGTGTCTCCCTCTCTCTGCCCCTTCCCGGCTCATACTCTGTCTCTCTCTATCTCTCAAAAATGAATAAATGTTAAAAAATTAAAAACAAAAACAGAAAAAGAAAAAGAAAAACTATAGTTTCAAGACACTTAATTGGTAAATTAATAGTTTGAGATGGACAAACTGTAAGTCAATGAAATAAAAATGAACTTGAAAGAAAATATCTGAATAATACATTCATTTTTGCCATTATACTTACAGATGTTATTGAAGAAGATGAATAGCAACTCAGTGTTCTTTTTTTTCTTCTTTTTTTCTTTTTCTTTTTCTTTTTTTTTTTTTTTATATATCAAATTAGGATAAAGCCAAAAAGGATGGCATGGCTGCCAGAATTCTTATAAGAAATCATACAATGATTCATAAGCCCTATAAAAGAGAAAAATTAAAATCTGTCAATTATATTTCTTGTTAGCAACTATGCAATGTTTTCTGAATTATCTAGGTCAATGATCTTTGAAGTATAATCTGTGGACCAGCAATAACAGCATCACTTAGGAACTTGCTGGAAATTCATATTCTGGGGCACTACCACACATCTATTCAATCAGAAATTCTATGGGTAGAGCCCCACAATCTGCCTTTTTTAAAAAAAGCACTGCAGGTAATTCTAATGCAAGCTCAAATTTGAGAACCACTGACCTAGATAATTACTTCACCCTTTTGCTTTGTTTCCCTTCTGCAAACATGTCAGTAATTGCTATGGAAATGTATTATAATACAGTCAACATGCAATTATCTCTGATATTCAGGGAGCAGAATGATTTGGACAAGAGAATACCATGGATAATTCCACATCTCTCTTTAGCTGTCAGTTTCAGACTCCGCCCACCCATACATTTTTTGCCAGAGCCCCTAATGAGAACTGTAATTGAGTGACTCATGTTTCAGCTCTTTTTCCCTCCTGCCCACTCTCTGGTGAAGGTGCTAATGAGCAGTGAAATAGCCTGAAGGCAAACAGCAGGAGCAAAAAGGAGGAGAGAGCCCTGTCCCTCTGAATATTTGAGAATACACTATATTATCAAAAACAATTTTTTAAAAACCCTCTTTCTCCTGTCCTAAAACTTCCTAACATGCCAATATTAAATTCATTTTAAACACTTTCCAGTAAAAAAAAAAAAAAATTGAGCCCTTATAGTGGTACCAGTATTTTCTCAAGATTGCTATCTTTTCCTTCAACTATTAGTTGTTTCTCTTTCCTTTAGTCCTGTTTGACTACTTTCAATCTATTCTTTTCTATAACTTCTATCAACAAAGCCTTTCTTTCTTTCTCTAACTCTATAAGCTTTAATCTCCCTGTTCAATTGGCTTTGAATTGTAGTCTATCAAACTACATAAAAACAGATGAGAAAAGAAAGGAGAAGTAGAATAACATTAAATACCAAGCCACTATTACAGGTATAATTCTAAAGGTGTTTCAGGGATTGAAACATCAAATAAACCTCAGTTTGAAGGTATTAGTTGCCTTCTCCGTCTGTATTGCTTTCTGAAACGTAATAGCAAGAAAAAAAAAACCTCCTTTTAGAAAATTCCTTTGTGATTTGTACTAAAAAGAAATATAAATAAAAAAATACAATTAATATGGCCATAATGATGCCAAACTCTTCTTTTATATTCTTTGCATTTAATTCAAAAGATAAGCCTTCAAAAAACAACTCTACTATCAAAATCTCATAAATTTTAAAAATGACTTTATGAACTTCCCTCTCTGGACATCTACTAATATTGCAAATTATATGTCTCTTAGTACAGTAGAGAGCCCTGGGTAAGATAAATAGCTGTTGACCTAATGATATTGATGAAATTGTTATAGTTATCAGCAGTGATGCAGGGGCCATCTCCTCTGCCCACATGCATAGTCCTATATTAATCCTAATTCTCTTCCTGGAAGGCTGAGCCATGTGCCATATTTGATGCGATTTAGCTCATTGATCTTTGTTGAAATCAAGGTAAAGCAAAGAAAATTGCAAAGGTCACCATCATTTGATCATTACCTCAATTTTTTCAATGTTTGCAATATAGAAATGTAAACTGGGACACAGAAACTATGAACAAGGTTTTAGTATAAATTATAACTGCTTTTACATAAAAGTACAGTAACTCTTAAAAAATAAAGTACAGTAACTCTTCCTCTTCAAAATTGTTTCTTTGAGATGTCCTTATGTAAATGTTCCTGTGAATGATAAAGATAAATATGAAATTTAAAAAATAAAATGGTTTTAAAATTATGTTCAATAGTTGTCAGTGTTTTCAAGCCTTATCTGCTGAAATTGAATTCTAATTCTGGTAAAGAGTCAAAAATATTTGGGAAAATTCTGATGAACAAAATAAGTAATCAAGCCTCAGTAGAAATGAAACATGATAGCACAAGGAGAGAAAGATGTTTTCTCGTGGCTGTGTAAACAGAAGCTGAAGGCAATTCCATATTTTGGTCTCCAGCAGAATTAAAGGAATTAGTTATGAGCCATGTTTTTATTAGTTCCAAGAATCGTCTGATCTACCCATGTCCTATAAGATTATTGATGAAAGTGCATGGCAGATGCTACCTAATGGATTCGTATTGTACCAAATGTATTCAATTTTGCAATACAATCAATCATTAACGAAGCCACCATTATGCCACCATAACTGATGGGAACCAGGAACATAGCCTGCCAAGGATGCTCTGCCTCAGCTTCTGGGAGTAAATGTCCTGAAGTACATTCTTGACTACAGGAAGACAAAAAGAAAACTATTTTGTGGGATTGCATCTTGCCCTGTATACATCCTTGAAGTTTCTATTTTTATTTTGTTATTTGTTGTGCATGAATGTGTAGCACAGTTGTCTAAAACAGCTCAAGACAGTATGTTCAGTATCTTTTTTCTCTGAATTTTAAATAAAGACATATGTGTTTTGCACCTGTCATTTGACAGAATGAACAAATCAGTAATGCACTTTTAATAAACCAATATTAGTTTTGCTATTAAATATGGCAACCCTTACTCTTTAGAGCCAGCAGGTGTTCTCATATAGTGAAACTGTTGCCAGACTTTATAAAAATAATTCCTACCATTTCTAATTCAGGCTTATCCACATGCTTAGAGAGCTGCAAACATCTGGGAATCCAAAGGTTTCTGCCTATAGTTAAATCTAAATGTTGACTGTTTTTTAAAGTTTTAAAAATGTTTTATTTATCTTTGAGAGAGAGACAGACACAGTATGAGCCAAGGGAGGGGCAGAGAGAGAGGGAGACAGAATCCAGGAAGCAGACTGTAGGCTCTGAGCTGTCAGCACACAGCCTGAAGCGAGGCTTGAACCCATGAACCACAAGACCATGACCTGAGCTGAAGTCGGACCCTTAACCGATCGAACCACCCAGGAGCCCCATTGACTTTTTTTTTAATACTGTAGATCTTGAAAAGAAAACCCGTTTGAAATGTTGCTATTAAAATGGTCATTACATTAGAAACCAGTTACTGTTACTGAATGCAAGCTACCAAAAAACTCAGCTTAAAACATTTTGTTACACTCACAAATTTTGTGGATCAGGAATTCTGACAAGACATAGCAATGATTGTTCTATGCACCGTGATGTCCAGAAACTCAACTTAGAAAACGAGAAGGTGGTCAGTGACTTAAGAACTGGGTTTGGAATCATTGGTTGGCTCCTTCACTTGCAGAGCAAGCTCCTGGGTTGAATGATTGGACAGTTAAGATTGCCAACAGAAATACCTACACTGGCCCCTGTGAATGGCGTGGCTCCCTCACAGCATGGCAGACTCAAGCTGGTCAAAATTCATGCACGGTGTCTCAGGGCTTCGGGTCCAAGTATTTCTGTGAATAAGACAGAAACTGCATTGCTTTTTATGACCAAAATTCAGAAGTCACTCAGTGTCAGTTCATCATACACTAATGGTTGAAATATGTAGAAGCCCACTCAGACCCAAGAGTAGGGGATGTGGACCCTCACCTCTTAAATGTAGGATTAAAAAAAATGGGGAGTCTCTTTAAAAACTGCCACACTATTAAAATAAATAGCTAAATATTACTGAAATTGAATGTTTTCAATAATGTCTAATTCTCTTTTAAATACGAGAGACATAGTATATAGCAAAAATAAACCAAAAATCAGAAGGGCATCTCTTTCAGCATTATGTTCTATACTTAATTATGCACATATAACACCACTCATTATTACAAACTAGAATGGGTTATTCAGTATTGGTGTCCATAAAGTGTTATTTATACATAAAATTTTGTTGTTGACATGTGTATTTTCTTAAAAATATATACTACTTTTTAAACTGTTATTGATATATAAGTGACATATAATACCTGCACGTATTTAGAATGCATAATTTAATCAAAAGTAAAATATGTATAAGCCCCTGTAATAGCACTAAGTCAGTGCAAATCACCCCAAAAGTTTTCTAGTGCCCTTTGTTTCCCAATCACTTCTGTAGCTTCAAGCCAAGTTTACCTGTTTCCTCTTATTAATAGTTTGTATTTTCTGTAAAAATTTTTATGTCCTATGTATATGTGACCATATAGAATATGCATAGAATGCATTGCCTTTCTTCTGACTTCTTTTCCTAACTACAATTATTTTGAGATTCACACATGTTGTTGTGTACATCAATAGTTCAATGCTTTTTGTTGCTCAGGAATAATCAATGGCGTGAATATACTACATTTTGTTTATCTACTCATCTGTCGATGATTGAGCTATTTCCAGTTTTTGACTATCGCAAATAAAACTTCTAGGAACCTTTCATGTATAAGCATTTGTATAGAAATATACATTCACTTCTGTGGGATAAATGCCTCGGAGTAGATTGTCTGAGTGACTTGGTGTACAGATATCGACATTTTTAGGAAATCACCTGCTTTCAAAACTGGTTATGCTATTTCACATTCCCACTGCTGTGTATGTATGAGAATATATATATTCATTCCAACTGTGTTAAACTTTATCTTTGAATACATATTTAGATATAAAAACATATATATGAACATAAATATGTGATATTAATCAGCATATTTATATTGGGAGTCAGGGATGATCCCACACATTATGAATGTTCAGCAAGTATGAATTTATCATTTTAGATGTGATTACTCTTTGGTTTAAGTTCTTCAGAAGAATACATATTACAATTTTCACACAGATGAATTTTTGTTTGTGTGGTTATTAATATTTTTGCTATCCAAATCTTGCTTCATTTCAATATATTTATCAAGGTCTTCACGTTTCCTCTTTTACAAAGGAATTTTTTTGCCTTAATACATGATTAAGTTTTCACAATTTTTTCCATGAGATAATATAAATTGTAGAATGAAGAAGTTTATCTGCAAAATCCATTTGGGAGAGTTGAGTGTTTTACTGCTTTTTCCTTGTGTTTTCTGACAACTTCCCTGCTTTATAGGATGTATTAAAAAGCTTTGATTATATCAAACAAATATGATGAATGATATTTTAATAAAATAATAATATATACTCAAAAATTTGGTTTTTGGAAATAGCCATGTTTTCTGACAAAATTTGTCCGTATGCATGTATACTGCTGAATTAATGAACAACTCTGTGATTTTTTTTGCCAACTAAATCATTATATATTTCATAATTGGAGCCAGACACATTTCTGAGTAATTCTCAATAAAACTTTAACATACAGTATTTAAATAGTCTTGGAGAATTAAGTTATGGATATTGTCTTTCATATAAATTTATTTTCAGTTTTTGATTAGAAGAGTAGCAGAGAAGAAAAATTGATTATGGAATCCTTAGGAATTTAATTATAAGAAAAAGTATATAAGTAAACAATAATCTAATAAAAGGTACTTACATTTGGAGAGGATAAATATGATGGATAAGGAAGACATATTAATTCATATGTTCAAAGATACTAAATATGACTAGCAAATACCTAAAATCAAAAATTAAAGAATGTTCTGAAAAATACCTTTACAGAGAATGCTATGAAGCTTAGAAATTTAAGATGATTGACAAACAATTTGTCTTTATTTTAGAGTAAAATATTTCAATTTGTGATGAAAATGTCAGCTGTATGTCGGTAAACTAAAAGAAATTAATGATACTGTGATGCCAAAAATCCTTAAGATTAATGAAAAATGCTAGTTTTTGGTGAAAAGAAATCTAAATAAGATCTAATGGTTTACATTTAATTTAGCAGAAAAAATCATTATTTTTCTTCATTTCTCTGTGATGCATTACATAATATGCATTAATTCTAAGAAAAATTTATTTTGTTAAATTAAAATATGTTGCTGATCCATTACCTCATAACAACCATATAAAATTGTGTTACTTCTTTCCTCATGAACACTAACTCTTGTCAAAAAATCTTTCTTTATTCTTTCTTCAAAATAAGCGTTCGATAGATGAAATTCAAAGCCTGTAGCTAACTTACTACCTCACTTTCTGCCAATGTCTTGTGCTCCTACCTTTTGTATTTACCTTAGAGGCATATTAGCTTTTTTTGGGGGGGGGGGAACCTGTCTCATAATTAATTCGCCTACCACTATCTTCTTACATCAAATATTTTGCATAGTATTGTTAGGTGAGCACCATGATATGTATCTTATCCACTTCACTTTATAACCCTCATTCAATTCAAAGCTATTTTTCCTCTTACTTAGTCTGCTATACCTAGAGATGCCTCAGTCCACATAGTACTTTGTGTGAATTAGAAAAGGAATCCCACTTGTGTGGTCACAGCCCTGCCAAAGTCCTCAGCTTGGCAAAATCCCCCCTTATCCTCTCGGCCAAGTGCCCTTGTGCAGGACAAAACCCAAAGCTTATGACTTTCCATGTCTCCCTTGCTCTGTCACTACTCTCTCTAAAGGACATACTCCTTATCTTCATTTCAAAGCATCACTTTGTGCCACTTGTCATTTCAAAACACTTATAAGTCCTGTGGCCGGATTGCAAAAGAAAAACACAATGAAGCAAAAAAAAAAAAAACAAAAAACCACACACACACACACACACACACACACAAAAAAAAAAAAAAAAAAAAAAAACAACCAAACACAAAACTCTTCAAATCAAATTAGACCATAATCTTCCTTTCTGCGTTTGTTTACTATTCTTCTACACTTAACTTACACTGCAGTCTAAGGATGGTGCGAGTCCCTACAGAGACCAAGTGGGTAACTGGTTGGAGTGAAACAGACAATATCGGGGGCTGTTGCTCAGCACACAGATATTTGTCATGTACAATAGGGAATCAAGGCTTTCCAGATTTTCGTTTTCAAGAGAAATCAGAAATCCATTATACTGTGAAATCTACTCGCTCTTCATGTTAGCAATTAATTCAAAGATTGAAAGAAACACTATGTGGGTCAAGACTGGAAGACTGGGCTAGACCTCCAGTCACATAAGACTACCCACTAATAACTACTGGAAGTATCTGCTCTGTGTCTTTTGTCATGTTACCAGGTTCTTTCCCTAGAATGCCTTTTTCCATGATTCCCCGAACTATTCTCCTTAAAGCCTGAATTCAAATTTCACCAATACGATGACTTACTCTTACACAGTGTTTACTTTTCCATACTGTGGGTTCAAAATTCTATGCTTCGGTATCTGGGAAAGCCACAGAAAATTAAAGGGTGCTATGGGATATTTTAACTATTTGAGATAAATACAGTGATACTTGATATCTGTCAGACACAATGCAAAGTACTAGCTTGAGAGAGTTTACAATTTCGTTATGAGATTAAGCCATGATTTTCAATCATTTCATACCAACGCAAAGTTGAGTTTTTGGCAGTTGCTGTGACAAAATAAAATAATTGTGCAAAAATCACTGTGAATGAAAAAAGACGGTAAACATGTACCATGTGATTCTAAGGTTTGTGATATATTCAACAATGTACACATCCAAGTAGTAAGTAATTTTGGTAATTTAAGAATTACTTTTAATTTCAATTCAAGTCTTTACGTCTATGTTCAAACAGATACCACATCATTAGGACATAAATATTTAAATATTTATTTATTTATTTTGAGAGAGAGAGAGAGAGAGAGAGAGAGAGAGAGTGCAAGTGAGAGAGAGCACACCCAAGCAAGGGATGGGGATAGAGAGAGAGGGAGAGAGAGAGAATTCCAACCAGGCTCCGTGCTGTCAGTGCAGTGTCCAATGCTGGGCTCGATCTTTTGAATACTGAGATCATGCCCTGAGCTGAAATCAAGAGTCTGATGAGCCACCCAGGTGCCCCTAGGACATAAATATTTATAAAACTGTTTGGACCTAATTAGTTAATAAATTAGTTAGGAAATTTCTTTTACTCCAATGCTATCATTTAAAAACATTGCTTAGAAACTAAGAGCCATAAATAGTACCTTTTCTAGCTTTCAAAAAAATTTTTAAGCATTTATTTATTTATTTATTTATTTATTTATGAGAGACATAGTGCAAGTGGGAGAGGGACAGAGAAGGAGGAAAATGCAGAATCCGAAGCAGGCTCCAGGCTCTGACCTGTCAGCGCAGAGCCCACACGGGGCATGAACTCACAAACCGTGAGATCATGACCTCAGCCGAAGTCAGATACTTAACCAATTGAGCCACCCAGGTGCCCCTAGCACCTTCTCTTTCTGCACTGACATGGTTTTAAATGTAGACTCTTTTGGGACTTCTTAAAAATATCTTTAGTATTTATTACCAATTTTAAATACTTGGTCCCATATGAATTTTAAGATTTTTGAAACTTTTTGAAAAGTGTCACTACTATTTTGATAAGGACTGCCTTGAAACTATAAATCACTCTGGGTAGTATGGACATTTTAACAATATCAAGTCTTCTAATCCATGAAATTTTAGTTATGCAAGATGAATAAATTCTAGACGTTTTCTGCATTACGTTGTGCCTACAGTTAACAATACTGTATCGTGAACTTAAAAACATTTGTTAAAACAGGTATAGATAGTCTACCATTCAAAAAAATATATATTTATTTGTGTTTGAGAGAGAGCACAAGCAGGGAAGGGGTAGAGAGAGAGGGGGACAGAAGATCCAAAATACAAAACGAATAAATAAATACCAAACAAATAAATAATAAAAAATAGGAAAAAAAACTGCATTTGTTAAGAGGGTAGATCTCATATTAAGTGTTCTTACCGCAAAAAAAGGGAGGCATAAGGAAACTTTGGAGGTGGTAAATATTTCTATTACTTTGATTATGGTGATGTTACCATGGGTGTATGCAGGTGTCCCAAATCACAAAATCACAAAATCGTACATTAAAAATGTGTAATTTTTCAGTATATAATTAAACCTCAATAAAGTGGTTAAAAAATAATAATGATAAATTACACACGTGGAAATTCTGGCTTGTTGTGACTCCTAATTTCTTATTCCCCTTGGTGTCCTTATCTTGTTGAATGGGAGGGGCTCCTGGGTAAAGTTTTAAGGCTGCTAAAAATTATATTTTAATTTGTATGTTTGGAAGATTCTCATTACAAAAAAAAATGCTCAGTAAATTAGATTTTGGTAGCGTCGGAACACATAGGAGCACTGGGAAGTAACTTCACTATAACTTTTTATCTGAAACCCTAACAACTAATAATAAGAATGTCAGCATTTATTTGTCGCACCTTCAGTCATACTTCTAAAATTAATACTAGCACAATACTGCAGCTACTACTACTGTTTATTATCAGGAGATATTTTTAGAAATGCATCATATACTCATGGATTCCTTATTAACGCAATATCGAATTTAGTTATTTTTTTAATGTTTATTTTTGAGGGAGAGACAGAGAGACGGAGCATGAGCAGGAAGGTGCAGGCCCTGAGCTGTCGGCAGAGAGCCTCATGTGGGGTTTGAACCCACACACAGCGAGATCATGACCTGAGCCAAAGTTGGATGCTTAACCAACTGAGCCGCCCAGGGGCCCCCAAAATTAACTCTTTATGTATAGGATAGAGATATGGGGTTGTGAAAATCACAGTAAGGGAGACATGGTTTGTGTTACACATTACTTCATTCATTCATGTACTCATTTATCTGACTTACAATACTGAAAACCTATTACATGTCAGGCAATGTTGTATTCACTAAGGATAATCACCTTAGTGATTATCATTGCCTTGGGGAGGGGTATATTCTAGTCGGAGAGATATAAAATGAACAAACTAGACTATAATATACTGCCAGTGAATGATAGCTGTCACAGAGTCGATGTAATAAGTCATTTATGAACTAAATTACATGGAAATAGCAACTAGCAATTATTAAGCAACTAATAATTATTAAGTAATTAAGTAATTATTAAATAAATATTAAGTAATTATTAAGGTCACCATTTAAGAGGAAAAAGTCTAATTGAGCAGTCCTTGGGGAGAAATAGAACTTCCAACAACATCCTGCATTTATTGATGTGAGTTACTAGGATATTTCATAGCTAGCTTCAATATAATTTCTTTATATTTTGCTTGAATTTCTAACCAGATTCCTTACATCCTTATGTCAATGGCATCAGTGACCTACCAAAGGCTGGGAATCCCAGATCAAGTCTGATGAAGGTCATCACAATTGCTGTTCAATCACTGCACATGAAGTTGGAATGTTTCCAAAACTATCTTCAGATACTGCCAAGATAGCAGAACTTGTATTGACAAATGTAACAATTATATTTTGTCTTGTCAACATGTGAGAAAGATAACATGAAATGCCTTCTTTAGTTTGAACAAGTCCCTAATTTTAGGTGGTATACCCACATAGGCAGTTCCTAACACTGAGATTCTGGTAAAGAATATGGGAATGAATAATGAGAATAAACATATAACTATGTTTATATGGGAAACAGAACTATCAATATTTCTATAGAAAAATAAGTCTCAAAAATACAGTGCCTTAACAATAAAATGTAACTACAATCAACATTTCTTTAAAAGCAATACTTGTTTAACTTAAATTTTGTTAACTTTACTTATTACACCCAAATTCATTCTGAGAAATCAATCTGTGTCTGTCCATTCATATAATAGTCCACTGTTTATGATGCATACAGATTTGTGTCTGGGAAATGGAGGCTCACAGGTAATTGGATCAGTAGGAAGTAATGATGCTGTTATACTATCTGTGTGCAACAGTAAATATCCAGGTAAGATTTTTTTTTAAATGAGAAACACAACTTTTCTGTCAACATCTGAATTCCAGAATTTCTACTAGTAACTGAATTCCAGAATGTGCACTGTAATTTAATTGAGTCTAAACTTTTTGTGAGCAGGTTATAAGTATATTCCATTAAGGAAAATATTACTGTGAGACATTATAAAACACATTGTAATACATTTCATTTCTGTATAAAAATAGGTTGTATTATGTCACATTTTGTATTTTCCCCCTATAATTTATGTGTCAAAACTTTCATTCTAGTGCATTCTTCATAAATTTACTGGAATCTGACCATGGCGACATGGATATACTTACCACCATAACACTATGAGAGACCAGTTCTGTCCTGTGAATTAAAATCTTTCCTACAATTTAAATTAAATTAAATCTTAGTTGCTCATATTTTTAAATAATGCATATTATAGCAAAACAATATGTTCTTAAAAAAGAAGAGCGAAAATTGATAGTTGTATGACTTTTGTCATACATGAAGGAAATTCATGAAGGAAATTCTTCTTCATGAAGGAAATTTCATGAAGGAAATTTCATGAAGGAAATTTCTTCTTATTTTGTCTAAATGTTTATTTCTTTATTTTTGAGAGAGATCACAAGCAGGGGAGGGGCAGAGAGAGAGAATCCCAAGCAGGCTTCCTACTGTCAGCACAGAGCCCAACATGGGGCATGAACTCACGAACCGTGAGATCATGACCTGAGCTGAAATCAAGAATCAGACACTTAACCAACTAAGCCACCCAGGTACCCCAGGAACTTTCTTCTTAATGCTTATTTCTTTCCTCTCCAATAAGAAGAAAAAGAAAAAGAAAAAAGAAAATGAACTCTGTAGTATAGTTAGAGTAAATATAATTTGTTAGAGTACACAAAACTATAAAATATTTTCTCTGAGTTAAGCAACCTTTCCTCAAGTCAAAATTTTAATTGAAATAAAAGAATAGAATTTACCCTGGAGACCAGCACTTTTTTCCAATATTATTAATGTAAAAATACTTTGTGTAAAAGACCATTCACATTTTGAGTACAAGGAAACAAGCTTCTCCTAGTCTAGTCAAATGTGAACATTCTTGTTTAAAGGATCTATGTCCAATAGTTTATGAATATTTATACATCTTAAGCAAAGAAACACATAGCACCTTGAATTTTTGTTAACAAGTCAAAACCTCATGTTCTCCTATCAGGATCTAGACTCTGATATACTTTTGAAAGATTGGGTAAAATAACATGTATTAAATTTCAAGCAAATAAGAAATTTTTCAAGTAAAATATAAGCTGCTTGATTCTATCATTTGGGCTCCCTAGACTTAAAGAACATGCCCTTTAAATTTTTATGCTGGAATTTTTTAAGTTAATTTTTGTCTTTCTTCTAAGACTGACACCTCATGCAAGTTCGTACAAATTTTGTAAGGAATCCAGAGAAATAAGATACATATTATCAACTTCAAAAGAAATGAGAGCATGATTAGGTACCAAATAAGTATAAAGAAATTAAAACTAAAATACCAAATTGTACTCTCTCAAGTTTTTAATTTGTTAAATGCCTCTGTTCATAACATTGATGACATATTTTATGCATATTAGTGTCTGAGAGTAATTATTTAGAGGATATGATATTTACCATTTTGACAGAACAGCTTTTATAAATTATGAAGAGTTTTCATCAAAGGTAGTATTATCAGTAATTTGTAATTACATTTTAGTAATTTGTAATTACATTCTCTACATAAATACTAAGAAACTTCCAAATTAAAAAGTATTAAAAATGTTGACTAATAAAATTATTTTGTCTTCTGTGTGCTATCGGGCATTATCGTCATGCATGGTGAAAATTTATTCCTGTCCTTGATTTTTTCAGGTAAAAATCTCACACAATGTTAAGAACTGATCTCTGGCCACTGCTATGAACTGGTTTCAAATTTAAAGACACTTATTTGTAATAAAGAATATAAACTCAGGTATAGGATATTTCAAAAATTGATTATCTAGGTTGCATTTATAGGATGATCTCTATTTTGTTATTTTTGTTCTCAGTTTTCTGTTTTTTTGTTTTTTGTTTTTTTTTTTACCTAATAAAGATCTATGATCACTTTTTTGCCTTCATTTACTTCATTTGAACACTTTGGATGATGTACATAAAACATATAAAAATAAAATAAAATAAAATAAAATAAAATAAAATAAAATAAAATAAAATAAAATAAAATTCAATAGAATTGCAAATTTATCTTAATAAGTATTGATTACATTGCAGAATCACCAGAAATAACTTACATAGCAAAATCAGATGGTTGTATGCTTAAATGATCATTCATAAGTAACAAACAAAACAACCAAAAAACTATTTTTAAATTTATCAGTGTTTAGATCTCTCATTCTAAACTTCTGCTGTTTTTTTTTTTAATTTTTTTTCAACGTTTATTTATTTTGGGGACAGAGAGAGACAGAGCATGAACAGGGGAGGGGAGAGAGAGAGGGAGACACAGAATCGGAAACAGGCTCCAGGCTCTGAGCCATCAGCCCAGAGCCCAACGTGGGGCTCGAGCTCACGGACCGCGAGATCGTGACCTGGCTGAAGTCGGACGCTTAACCGACTGCGCCACCCAGGCGCCCCTAAACTTCTGCTGTTTTTATCACATCTTTAAAATATGAGCCCAGTAGCTTTATGGCTAATTTTTTTTTCCTTTAGTTGCATTTTTAAGCATATTAAGCTTTCTTCAATAGTTTCCTGAAAATCTTAAGGATTTTGTGCTGTTTTTATCCTCCTTAATTTGGTGTTACATTTCTCTTAAGGCTAAGTTTTTCAATTAAAAATAACTTTACCCTTAAGTTTATTATCTATTTGGCATAGTATACTTCAATTTTAATTTTACTCATCAGTGTATTTGGAAAGATCCCTCAACCCTTTTTCATCTATGGTTCGCTATTTAAAGCAACTTACTGGGGCGCCTGGGTGGCGCAGTCGGTTAAGCGTCCGACTTCAGCCAGGTCACGATCTCGCGGTCCGTGAGTTTGAGCCCCGCATCGGGCTCTGGGCTGATGGCTCAGAGCCTGGAGCCTGTTTCCGATTCTGTGTCTCCCTCTCTCTCTGCCCCTCGCCTGTTCATGCTCTGTCTCTCTCTGTCCCAAAAATAAATAAACGTTGAAAAAAAAAAATTAAAAAAAAAAAAAAGCAACTTACTTTCTCTAAAACTATGCTAATATTTTATTGACTTTTCTATTATGCGGGTTCAAATAAAAAAAAACATTCTCAGGATTCTTGCTACATTTACATTTTCATTCCTAAGAGCTATTTAAATTTTTATTGAATTGTATTATTAATCGATATTTTTCTCTATGCTTTTTAACTTAAAAGAACAAATTATCTGTTATCTAATAAATGTTTAGGTCTTAATCCCATTCATTTGAAAACAAAAATATCTTGAAGATTTGGACATTAGTGATGTCATAATAATGCAATCCCTTGTAATCTCTGGTCTAATTAGACCTAAGCAGAGCTTTCTGGTGACCTGTGATGTCGCCTGACACAAAATGATGAGCAGGCCCAATGAAGGGGGGAGAGAAAGAGAGAGAGAGAGAGAGAGAGAGAGAGAGAGAGAGAGAGAGAGAGAGAGAGAAATAGATCAAAACATCCAATCATTAACACCAAAGCTTCTGCTATGTGGCATTAGGTTAATAAAATATTTTTAAGGTAAGAATAGTGCATTCTTACTTGTTCCTTGCCACCAAAAATATCTACCAAAAAACTTAAACAAAAAAACTACAATTTAAGAACTCAAATTCAACAAAAAAAATGGCTTTATTAACAGTATTAATAGAATCAGAGAGGAAAAGTATATAGTTTGCGATAGCAAAAAATCTCAAGAAAGATTACAAAATGTTTCCTCATTTCTTTCCCATATCCATATTAGAATAAGTTAGAGTGAGCTATATAAAGACAAAGTTTTTTTTCTTGTGTTGCTCAACAGCCTATCTTAAGCATCAACAAACATTTATATATTGAGTAATTTTAATGCCTTCTTTCTATTCTTTTCTTCCATAATCTGTTTTAACCTTTTCCTCCCTTCCACACTTCAACAAACATTTCTTGATCATATTATGTATAAAATGACTTGTGAAATAAGAGGTAACAAAACTTAAAATTTCTACAGTCTTCAAAAATTTTATAGTCTAGGAGTAGAGGCAAAATAAAATAATCTATGCTTGAAAAAATAAAAAGAATAACAGATGTTGGGAGGGGACTTTTAACCCTGTTCCTTAGATTTTCATTGGAGAACCCCATCTGGACTGACAACACCAACTTATTCCCACCCTGACGTTTGTCCTGTTGACTATGGAATTGACTGACTACATGTATTCTTCTACATGAGTTCCTGACCAGAGCTTCCCTGACAACCTACTTTAGAAATGTAATAAGAGTGAGAAATACAATGTTTCAACTACTGAGATTTAAGATGGTTGGTTACTATAGCATAATCCATCCTATTCTGACTGATGCATCCTGAATTTTTTTTTTAATTTCTCTGCTTGTAAATGTGACTTCTCTTTAAGTTATTAGCTTTTAAAGTGAACAGAATGAGCAAATATGTTATAGCACTTGTACTTATGTTGGTGAGTGCACCTTTAGCTTTTAATTAAAGTTGAATTAATTATAATCAGGAGTTTCTGGTTCCTGATAATGGAGAAGTACCTTTGTTATATTTATCATTCCAAGATAGCAATGATGAAATCAAGAAGTTATACCTAAGAAGAAAAATTGAAAGTAGTATAGAGGGATTAAAAACAGGCAAAGAATGGAAGATGATACCACCATGTATCAGTTTTAGCCCTGCAATTAAATATATGAAATGTTCAATATAGATTTTTCTACTTTGGGGGGGATTAATGCCATCTTCTTTTTGATGCATTGGGAAGGCCACCATGCTTAGCACTCCCTGAGTTCTGCCCATCAAAGCCTTTTTTCCGTGGCCATAACACCTGAAGGATTGGAGGTATAATAGGTAAAATATTTTTGATTGGCACCTTTACCTTAAATAAATTAAAAAAAATCAGTAATCTGATATCAGTCTAATTCTCTTGCACCTATTGGGTAAGGAGAAAATTCTTCATACTATATAATTTACTTATTTATCATGTTCTTTTATATTTATTGTCTGCTATCTCCCCACTAGGCTACAAATACTTTGTATTCTCTTGTTGGTTTAATGATTCATCACACATACCTAGAAGAGTACCTGACTCTTATATAGTAGGCACTAAAAAATATACTGAATAAATGGCTATATATACTACTACTTTGATAGATCCAACCACAATAACAATTCAATTTACATTGTGAGAATTTTGCATTTCATAACTACAAGAGGAGGAGGAAGGTGTACTCCTCTGTTTTAGAAGTAATATTGTTAATGTTCATGTTTATTTCATCAGCAATGGAAGCTTTTGGGGTTCTAAATATATATTTTTGTCACTCTTCATTGGCATGAAAAGAAAAATAGTCATCTCCTCAAATGATTTAAATACTGTTTCAATGAAAGAAGAGTCTCCAATTTAAAAACATGCTTGACATTACCTTGCCAGAGTGCTGCTAAATATACAAAGATCATGAGAAATATTGTCTTTTTTAAATGGAAGCTCATGCTGCTTACATTTTAAAATTGCATCTTCTATTTTATATAGATCCATCAGGTCAAAAACTATATGTTGATTTTTTCTAACTAGAATTCATTCTTCCTATGCATGACATTACAACTACAAATGGGAGATTTGTGCTTATCGTTTTGTTTGAAATGTTATCTAGCAAGCAAGAATGGACTTACTAACATCTGTTCAAAGCAGCAAAAAATTTATGGCCTACATTGGCCCAAGATGGCAGTCTGTCTGTTGAAAGAGAAAACTGAATAAATGAGCTGAATAGTAGAATCAACACAGCTGATGGGCAATTTGGTCAGCTACTAGATTGAATCGATGAATTCTCTGAAAGTGATTGATCAATCACCCCAGCTTTTATAGTAACCCACTTTACTCCCTGATGATTTAGCAGTGTAGGAGACAAAAATGGCCAGTGGCAGTCTTGGCATCTAATTTAATGGAACCATGACTATGTTTCTTGGTGGAAGCTTTTCTCTCTTGGGAATAGAACTCACTGAATCCAGTATTATAGGAACAGGGGGAAATTTTACTTCAGCATATTATTTGGGTTCATAGTGAGAGCGCCACATTCCCCTCCCTTGATTGCTGGAGCTATGCCTACTAATCATGGGAGAAAAAACAGTATATACTCAGTATTAATTTAAGACATATATAGCACCATCAGAAGTGCATCATAAACCTGAGGATTTTTTTCCCTCCAAGATGGTCTCTTAACTAACACTACAGCAGCACATCTCACATTTTTTTTTCAAATAGCTGCCTCTGATTAATGAAACATGTGTTTGCACCAGTGAGTTTTTGGTTGTGAGTCAATTTCTCCAATTCCTTTATCATAAAACATGCCCCTTTATAGGTAGAGATGCTGTGTGATATACTGTGGCATTGGATACACCTTTCTGTAAGTTTATAAATGGTGGTGCTGGCAGAAACACTGTGGGCAATAAGGAAATTCTGTACTTCTGTGGACACATATTCCCAATCATTGCTCTTTCCATGGTGAGAAGAGTCCAAAACAATCAATCTGTCAGGATGCTTGGCTGACACTCTGCAAATTATGCCATGTAGATTTTGTCATTGGCCTCTGTCATGCACAGATTGGCACTCAGCAGTGACAATAATCAGATCAGTCTCAGTGCAAAAATATCATATAGTTGAGCCCTTGCATAGCTTCCATCTTTGTCATCATGGCCGCCGTGTATATGCCCACTGAGCGAGCACCAGTACGACTGGGGAAAGGAGTGAATAGTAACATTTTCCATCTGTTTATTGAGGGCCTCATCTATTTTATAACCTACCATGTTCATTTAACTGGGACACTCCATCGTCATAGAGCCAGTCTGAATAAAAGCCTAAAGCACTATAATAGATAATTCTCAAAAGCTCACAAGAAATACTCTGTGATTTGCAAGTGTATGAAACATCCACAGACTGCTTTTGAATGCAACATGCAAGTGGTTGCTGACAAGAAGCCAACTGAAGCTTCAATGCAGTTCAGGTTTCAGTGAATTTCATGAACACCAGCCCATTGCTGCTGTTAATTTTCTGTAAAATAAGTTTCTCGGCCAGAAAAATAAGTCATTCTGTAAGTTCAAAGATATGGCTTTAACAAAAACATTGTGGGCAATGAGGTAAGTCCATACCCAGAGTATCTTTTGGGGAAGTAAAAATTTGCTGTCTAGGTCCTTAGTAGAATCCGTCCAATGTAATCAACCTGCCACTAGGTGGCTCACTTTTTCCTTCAGTGAGCATTTCTATGTCTGAAACTATGTTGCAGGTGGGGCACAGAGATAAACTAAAGTTTGAGAACTGTGAATAACTGGAAAAAAAAAAAAAATGACCAGAAGGTTTTCTAAGCCCCATGTAAATTTTCCTTTGCAACATGACTTTGGAAGATGGATATCTCAAATGGACTCTTTTTCCTTCTCTTAAATCTGGACTAAGCTATGACTTGCTTTGATGGAAGGGATGTTAAGGAATTGGGAAATTCTCACTTTTGACTTTTGGAACATGCTACCACATTGTAAAGAAACAATGGCTACCGTGTAGAATGTTGAGTGACATAAAACCTTTGTCCCTGGCAGTCCAACCAATAGCCAACCAACTATGAGACATGTGAGTGAGACCATCTGAGATCTTCCAACACCAGCTGACCAATCAAATCACTGGACATTCATCAATGAAACAAGTAAAGATTAGACAAGCCAGCTCAGAGAAGAAGAAATACTGGCCAATATATATGGATATATAAGGTAAATTTAAATGATGGTTGTTTTGATCCACTAAGTTTTGAGGTGGTTTAATTTTATAGTAATTGATAACTAATGAGGGCATTTAGCAGTAACTAGAGCCAGATCAGGACTGGTGAGAGGAAACCCATATTGCTTAACCTATATGTAACTTCCATCACTATCACAAGGGCATTTTTGTTCATAAGCCCATTGGAGAAAGAACAACATCCACAGAACAGCTTAACTAGTCTAGCAGATTATTGAAAACTCCCTCTGATCCCCTTTGATGAACATTCACATGGGACATGATCATTCTCATATTTTCTGACCCTTACAAGAGGTCCATCCACATATATTTTCCAGACTTTATTTTCATCCATTTTATAATGCTGTTCTTTCCAAGCCTTGGCCATCTAGCTATATAATTATTATCTGTGCCAAGTACCTGACCATTCAGAAAAATTTATTAGCCAGTAAGTCAACATACATCTGTACGTTTGGCCATCTCTCTTTCCAGGCAAACAACAAAGTGTACTGTTCACAGATATGCAAATTAGCATTTCCCATTACCACTGTCTTTCAGAGCTTGAATGGGGCTATAATGCTATCACTATCTGGTTGTAAGTGGTCCATCTTATTGCACAAAGCCTTCTACATTATAGGCTTTATTAGCCATGTTTCTAACTTCTGTACACTTGATGTTTTATTTTTTTTAATTTGTTTTAATGTTTATTTTTATTTTTTGAGAGAGAGAGAGAGAGAGAGAGCGAGCGCACAAGCGGGGGAGGAGCAGAGATAGAGGGAGACACAGAATCCGAAACAGGCTCCAGGCTCTGAGCTGTCTGGGCAGAGCCCAACTCAGGGCTCAAACTCACAAACCGCAAGATCATGACCTGAGCCAAAGCCGGATGCTCAACCGACTGAACCACCCAGGCGCCCCAAACACTTGATGTTTTATTATCTGCCCTGGATGCATATGCTGAACCCACTTTATTCTGGAAAATCTGGTAGGTCACCCAATGAGTCACCTGCTTCCTCATCTCACCTCCTGGTGAGAAGTCTTCCTCTCATGGGAATGCTTTTTAATACAAACCATCCAACCCTGAGTTCACACCTCCAACCACCTGTCTGTCAGGCTCTGGTACTCTTTTATACTATACATCTGCCCTAATTACATCAAGTCCAAGTACCAGACAACAAGAAGCAGTCCCTATACCCCAGAACCTGCTGAAAGTATTGAAACGAGCCAATTCGAAGTCTTCTTACCTTGCCTTACTTGTTCCTTCTTGTGGAAAACAAAATTAAAGCTCTTAAACAGTCCCTCATTCTCCACCCCAGTCTGGCGACAAACATTTGTATTTATCCATGATGTCCTCTATGTCATGGTGAGACTTGTTTTCCTGGGGCTATACCTCAAATGTTCTATTAATACATAATATTTTAAAATATGGGCCCAGATTATTTTTCTTCAGTTAACTAGCCATATGGACTTCTTTATGTGACTATAGTTTTGAGAGAGTAAGAGGAGATATACAAAGTCTATACCTTAGAGGTTTAATCCACTTGCTTATGCAACTCACTTGTGCTCCTCCTGCTGAAGACTCGTCTCACATGTAATATTTGATGCCTACTAGATGAGTTAGATAACATTCAGTTCATCATGGACAGCTCAGGTCACATGGTAGGTTAAAAGCTAAAAGTCATGCAATAATCCTTACCAGGGCCTCGCACAAATTTGAAAATGGTTCTTGAAAATAAGGGTAATTCTATTCATAATGTGACATGGTATGCTCCAAAATCCTGGAGTTATGACATGTGATTCACCTATAGGGACTGACAAAGTTTCCATACAACATTCCTATGTATAACAGGTATGTAGGTACCTACAGTCTCTTAAATCATATGAAGAATTGGCAGAGCAACTGTCATATAGCCCTGACCTACTGAACTACTTTCTCTTGCATAGGACCCTGATTAAAACTGGCAAGATTTGGGGGCACCTGGGTTAAACGTCCGGCTTCAACTCAGGTCATGATCTCATGGTTCATGAGTTCAAGCCCTGCGTCGGACTCTATGCTGACAGCTCATAGCCTGTAGCCTGCTTCAGATTCTGTGTCTTCCTCTCTCTCTGACACTGCTTGACTCATGCTCGGTCTCTCTGTTTCTCAAAAATAAATGAACATTAAAGAAAAAAACATTTACAAAAAACTGGCAATATTTTTACATATATATTTATTGTGGTAAATAGCCATATCTCAATTTGAGGAAGCATAGGAAAAATGGCTTACGGTGTACATTTTTAGTAGTATAGTTGTGTCTTATCTCAAGAGAACCCAGCCTCCCTCTCCTTCATTCAAAGCATTTGTCTGTGAACTGACTCATATCTGAAAACTTTATGAACAAACTCTTTGAGAGTGATGAAAGTCTGGTGTCTATGGACCATTCCTAGTAGATTTTAATCATGCAGTGAGACTTTAATTATCAAGTGAGGTTTGAGCAGGACACATTTCCATTTCAGTCCCAAAAGTCTCTTTGGGGACAAATAATTCTAGTTATTGTTCTTGTCCTACTACTCATTAGAACAACTATATGCTCTTTGTATCCAGTAGCTAAGTGCAACCAGCTGACCTCTGCTTGTGCAGAACTTCATCGATAGCATTGAATTCAGGGAGCCCTTTGGAAGAGACTTATTTATCTCCATTGTTCTGGCCAAAAGAACTGACATTACCAACCCTTTCAAAGATGGTTGTATCCTTTGCATCAAAATGTTTCTCAAATGCTTAATAATGGTGGGAGTTTCTGGACTTTCCCAGAGACATAGATAGAAAGTAGGAGAAAAGATTGAACAGAATAAATTCATAGTATCATTTCTATTTCTCTAAGCTTCTACATTGCATCCTTGGCATTTTAACAAGAAAAATTTGACATATAGACTTTCCTTAATATAGGTCACTGTTGAGCCCAGATTTCGGGCAATTGAGCAAACTTCTCAGGGGCTTGAAGAATATAGCGGGTTCAGGACCTATGGTCAGTGCACCCATAAAAATAAATCCAGCCTGATCATGCATTAATTTTTATCTACTTTCATCTAATAGTTTTAGTATATAGAATATACTTCTATATATGTATATATATTCTATATATAGATAGATAGATATTCTATATATATATATTCTATAATTCTTTTGGTATATGTGATAACTCCTTCTTGTAAGACAGTATTCAGTCTACTGGGGAGTGTCAAGATTTGAAACTACTTATAAATTATGCTTCTAGACTAGAATTAAAGACATTTGGCAGAATATGTCCTGAGAACATTGCAAGGGAACTAACTAACTTACATGAAGTCTTGATAGAGTTTTGAAGCAAACAAATATTATAACCTTCTTAGATATGGCTGCTTCTGTTGGCAAGATAAGCTTGGCTGAATGTGAGGGTTCAGGGTTTGCAACTTCATGAGCATCTGGCAAATTGTGTCCATTTGAGTCTCCCATTTTTTCTTAATCAGTGCTCTAGCATTATCTTTATAGAACTTACAACACTTTGATTTCAATTTGTATGTAACTCAAATTCCAGCTAGATCAGACTTTGAGTTTTTAGAAATCTCCATCCTGCAGGTACATATACATATACATATATATATACATATACATATTTTTCCTTGTCAAGGAAGATTTCTGATTCCTTATCTAGGCCTTAAGCTGGGAATTTGAAGCCTGAAGCTAATAATTTACTTTCTCCAAATTTTTAAGCATGGATAGAAGCAGAAAAGCCATTTCATTTCATAATCTTTGTCTTTATATTTTCCCTGCAATATTCTATTGAAGAAGCTACCTCATCTCCCAAAGCCTTGCTTCCTCTGGGTCTTCAACTCCAGGGAATATGCACTAAAGGTAACACGTAACGTTTTATCAAAGCATTTCATGGGCTATTGGTCTCCCACATACTGCTGAAAGTGATCCTTTTATACATCAGAAAACAAACTTCAAGATCTCGTCCTCAAAGTTCTGTTTCTCTGGAACTGCTTCCAATAACAAATTTCTATCAAGTGTGTTTCGTTAGGAACACAGCACTACTCTATGTTCTAATGAACTTAATACAGGAATTAGGACCTAAAGAAATATGAATATGGTTGGGAACTTAATAGTTTAGGAAGAAAGTCACTGATAACCTCAGATTAATGAACAGAAAAGGGTGATTTGCAAATTCTCAGAAGTCTCTAGAAACTGTTGACCAGAGGGGCACCTGAGTGATTCAGTCGGTTAAGCACCTGACTTTGGCTCAGGTCATGATCTCGCAGTTTGTGAGTTCCAGCCCCGTGTTGGACTCTGTACTGACAGCTCAGAGCCTGGAGCCTATGTCTCCCTGTCTCTCTGCCCCTCTCCTGCTCGTACTGTCTCTCCCTCTCAAAAATAAACAAACATTAAAAAAAAAAGAAAGAAACTGTTGACCAGAGAAGCCACTGTATATTTTGTAGTTGCCCATTTGTCTGACCATGTAATCTCTGGATAATAATTCTCTCTCTTCCTTCCACCTCCCAAACCTGATGTGTGTTCCACTCTCATATGAAATATTAAAAAGGGAAAACTGTCCTTGGAATTGCAGTTTCTGGCTTCTCCTCTGAAGTGAAGTTCAGTCCTAAGATGTGGTTGGTAGTGATAGAAAGTTGGCAACTGACTGTACAGATTGAATATCCTCACATTGGTCATCTATCATGGAAGGTTCAGCCACGTGTCTCCCACTAAGACATCCTTGTCACCAATCTACCTAGTTTCTATTCAGCTGAAAAATGCTTAGCCACTGCTAGTGAATCAATGTGGACTCATACTTAAAACTATCTATCATCCCAAAGAATGTAAGCAACTAAAGGTTCTCCATGAAATTCGGCTACTGGAAGACATTTCTTTCTCCATTATCTCTCAGAGACGCTCCTCACTTCTTACTGGGTGAATATTGCACCAGTCGGACATTTCCATCTCGTGCCAGCACACGTGCAGATCCATCACTAAACCAGGCTTATTATTTTTTTGTCGTTGTTATCAATTACCTGATTGTATTGAATTTCCCTAGGTATGTGGGTTGAGGGAAGGTTGGCAAACTAGCAGGAGCAGAGACCATGAAAGTCTAGGCCAACAGTGGTGAAGTTTGTGCCTGGTGTTGCATGGACTATTTCAATTTTACAACAGATTGCTGCTGTGCATGACTAATTTCATGATACTGTAGATTAGCTAAAACCCACTTTATGATGGGAAATTTAGCTTGCATTGTTACTGGTGTCCCTTGGACATGTTTCCAGTCTTTACTGAAACACAGCAGCAAACCAGAAGCTACTTGTGAAATGGAAAAAAGTTGGTTTGTATTACATGAAAGCTTTAAGGGTTTGAGCTAAATTTCCCTATTTTCAGAAGCTCCATGTTGCATCGCAGACATCAGGACCATCGGCTGGCTGGGGGAAAAAGTGGGAATGCCTAGACTTGTCACCATATACTCTTGAGTTTACCTAGAAGATGGGTAAGAATAGCATCCTCAAATATCTTCTCGTTGAATTAAATCAAAAATATTCCATCAAAAATCATATCCTTTCTCTGTTTTAGGTATCAGGAGGTACAACAAACCTTATTTTTCTTAAACGAATTGTGTCTTCATGGAAATCTAGAAACCTCATTGCTGTATGAGGTTTACATGGGGTTTACTTTCCATTCTCCAACATTCATATAAGTTAAAAGGGTATCTAGGCTGATTTCTGCATCCTGCTCAGCAGCACCACGTTAATGTTCTGCCAGATGGTAAGAAAATCAATATCATCCTTGACTATAGCAAAGGCCAGGGTTTTGATAGATCAAGATGAAAGACAGTGAAAGTGGCCATCCTGCCACATGAAGGCAAATTGCTCCCACTCTTTTGTTGATAGGAATATAATTAAAATCATGAGCTTAATCAATGTCTGCATACCAGTTACATAATCTTTATTTGCTCCAGTAAAGATACTACATCCAGAAATACAGTTGTAACTGGCATTATTACTTGATTAGTTTTGCTATAATTAACATTCTTCAAGGAACATGTGCCTTTTGTACTGGACAAATAGAAAACTTGAATGTGGCTATTGTAAGAAGTTTAGGAATTTGAGGAGATAAGGGGAAAAATATGATCATGAGATTACAGTGTGACACAAAGCTTTATTTGGGGAATGTTTTGACATGAAGCGGTCTGAATACTTCTTGGCTTAGACGCACGGGGAAGAATGGGAAATAAAAGCCCATGTTTATGTAATGACAGCATACAGCCTCCTTGTGAGGCACGTCCCTCATATGAGACAATCCAGAGTCTAAAGTTCTGGGCTTACTACCCAGAGGGGAGAATAGTAAGGGAAGTCCAGGACAGAGGGGAATCAAAGATGGGATTTATATATCTAGGTGGTGTCTGTTAGCAGCTGAGTGGGCATTCTTGTTTTTTGTGTTTTGTGTTTTTGTTTGTCTGTTTGTTTGTTTTTACCATGGTGGACTCTTGGATAGAGAACTCCAAAGGGCAGCAGTGGCTTGGGAACTTTACAGATATGGGTCTCTTATCTAACTTATGACTAACACATGTGGGGGAGTTTTCCAGGATACACAAAGCAGGCAAGCTCTAAGTGGCCAAAGATCTGCTTATTTGTGCTATGTTTAAAATAATTGGATATACCAAAATTTGAGTTTGTCACTGGTAGGCTTTTGAGATAACAAATATCAGCCTACACATAGAAGTTAATACCTTAGGGGCCAATATACAGAGGACATCTTAACCTCGTTTGTATAACAGCTTTGTTATAATCACTGTCCTTGCAAATTCCAAGTATTCTCTAATGATTCGAATCACTGCATGACACCCCAGGTATATAGTATCGCTTTTAGTGTATTCATTTGGGAGTTAAGGAATCAGAGGGAGGGGTGGTTATTCAGGAATTCTTCCTTAACTGTTTCTTGATTCTCTAAGTAAAGTTAGTAGGACAAGGATTTGGTCAGTTACTAAGATTCTCTACTTCCACTCTTTGTTCTGAGCCAAGTGAAATAATTGTAGGATGCTCTACAGTCTTTGTAAACCCACAATGAGATGGATTTTACCAGAGGCATCTTTTCTGCCCCATCTTAAGTGGTAGAAAGTGAGGTTTCTGGTCTTCAGAGGTATGTGTGTCTTAAAAGGCAGTAGCTTATAACTCTCAGAAAGGATGAGCAATTCACTTTTCACAATGCACAGGACCTTAGTAAGTGACAGCAGTTTCCTCTGAGGAAAGCTCTGGGGATGAGTCATGGTGTATAACTATTACAGCACTGTAGGGTCCTCCCTTAAACATTTCTTGCTTCCCTTTAATGTAGGATATCATTGAGTAAACTTACCGAAGTATGCAGGCTGGATAAGAGAGCATGAATGTCCAATTGATGATACAAGTTAATTTTCTTCCCACTAGGCATAAAAAATTTGCACCATAATATAGCAAGCTATTCCATTACTACAAATCCAATAACCATTTAACCATTACCACAAATCCCTGCAGGTCTCAAAACACTCTCGATTACCTTTTCATCCCATAGCTTGATGTGGCTGCCTGTAACTACTTTGTCACCGGCTGTTAGGCACCACTACCTACCATTTACAACTGTAAGATTTCATTATTTCTATTGATATCAGGAAATGCAAATCCGTTACAGCACCCCTTATAACATCATAGCATAATCTCTTAAATATAGAGAACAGTCACTGCAGAGCTATTCAAGGATGCTTCTTCTCACAAATAACTTCTTAATACATGTCCTAAGTCCTCCTTTATGTTATATTCCTAGGGCAGCATTGCAGGATTCTGAAGGTTTCACATAATATTTTCATTGCAACATATCTACTTCCTTAAAACTTCACACTCCTTCCATTATGGATGTTATGTTATTTCAAACTCATTCACTTTAGGCCACTGTTGATGGTGAGTTTCTTGCACACTCACCAATGCCAAATCCACCGTGAGTGCATTCCTATCAACACATTTGACCTGTTTGTTTCTACAAAAAGGCTTCTGGGATTCTTGGAATTCTGCTGAATCTATAGATGAGTTGTGGAGACTTGACATCTTCATAAGGATGATACTGCTAATATATGAACACAAAATAGTTCATATTTTTTAAGCTGTAGTATGTTTAAACTAATAACAGGTAAGTTAGATTTCATTGAAGGGAGAATTCCAAAGACAGATTTTATAATGAAATAATATGTGTTTACTAAAATAAAATATTCTTGTATTAATTTAAGCAATGTGTTGTAGTTTTTAAATACAATTGATATTTTATATTGGCCTTTTGTTCCATGACTTTGCTGAAAGTGTTTAGTTCTAGTATTCTTTTTGTAGGATTCCACTAGATTTTCTATAAAACAACCATTTTATCTATTAAAAAGTTACTTCTTTCTTCCCTATTTTTGTGGTTTCTATTTATTGTTCTTGCTTTACTATATTGATTAAGACACCTCACACAATGCTAAATAGAAACAGAAAGCAGACATGGTTGCTCTCCTCCTGAGCAAGAAAGCATTTCATCATGAAATGTTAATGCTTGCTCCAGGTTTCTGGAGATGTTCTACCAAATTTAAGACATTATTTTCCATTCCTGACGGGGTGATAATTTTTTTCATAACAGTGGCTTTAAAAGTTTTTTGAAAATAAATCCTATTACTTTTCTCCTTTTGTCTCTTACTTTATTAGAGAATAATTTTCAAATGCTAGCCTAACTAAATTTCATAGATAAACCACATTTCGTCTATCATGTGCTCCCTATCTCCTCTTGATATCGGTAATTTGTGTCTTCTCATGTTTTGTACTTTTTCCTTGATCAGCTTGCCTGGGTTTTATCACACTCTTTCTGAAAACAAGCTAAACAACATAACATCTAAAAAACATGCTTAGTTTTAAATGTTTACATTTTTTTAATTTTTATTTTTTACATTATTACATTTTTACATTTTTTTTAATTTTTAAATTTATTTTTAAGCCAATTTTAAGAGTATGTGTTGGACTTTTGGAGAGGTAAACTACCTTATATTCTCTTAATTTGTGAATGTTAATCTCATGACTTCCATATATATATATATATATATATATATATATATATATATAGACACACACACACACACACACACATATATATATGAAAGTTTTATTTTTTTTTGATTGCCAGGTTTAAAATATAAGGAAAAGCTGTACATATACATTTCTAATACTTTAACCAAAGTACTTTCAAATGTTAAAAAAACCCACTCATACTGAAAATCTTTCTCTCCATTTCCAAAGGTATCTATTGATAGCCATCTACCAGTATTTTAAGGGATTACTCTACACTGGCTGTGAGTGGATGCTATCTCTAGTAGACCAAAGTGCATCTTGATTCATATTTTTAAAGATTTCACTTGTATATTTTCCTTACCATGTAAATGTATCTAAACGTCATAATCTAGTTTGGGCTCAGATTTCTCTCAGAGTGAACTCATTACGTCCACAAACCTGGCTTGTGTTTTTTCCCTTGTTTTTGAAGATGTAGATGAAATAAGGATGGGCAGAACACATGTGTTGGACCCTAGTAAATGGAGTTGGGGGTTATTACAGTAGGAAGGGCCAAGTGAAGCCCTTAAACTTGTCTCTCTCTTCAAAATATTAAACCAAAGCCATATCATATTTCTAGAAGGATTAGCAAACTTAATGCCACAATTAAAGCTATTAAAAATGGAGCAGTGAAGAATCCCATCACATCCCTGTTGAGCTTGCTTATTTGGACAGTGCAGAAGCTAAGACATCTAAGAGAACATTAACGAGTTATCACGAACCATCCCATGTTGTTGACAGTCATAGTTACTGTTCCAAATATAGTCTCTTTGCCAGAACAAATTTCTGTAGTCCCCAACACCCAGTGTGTAGCTATTGAGAGGCTGGTCTAAATCATGCTGATTGGACTGATAAGCAGAAATTTTTACATAGCACAGCTGTTTTGATAACACACATATGTGTTAGAAGTGGGAAATCAACCTCATTCTTATTACCAAAACTATAGCCATCTA
Source organism: Prionailurus bengalensis (assembly GCF_016509475.1). Lineage (NCBI taxonomy): Eukaryota > Metazoa > Chordata > Mammalia > Carnivora > Felidae > Prionailurus > Prionailurus bengalensis. The sequence goes on from NC_057360.1 coordinate 50,657,156, forward strand.
AAATCCAAGAGCAAACAGAAGCCACGTTAAGTTTTACAGGTATCAAAGAGTTAATATAAGTATTAAAGGCTGACAAGAATGTTAGAAGAACAAGAAGGAAGATTATGAAAGATGATTCTGAAGGTTAAGGAACCCGATAAGAAATTTTAGGTAAGCTACCAGATATCTCAGCCAGAAGCTCCCAAGAACTGTCTTGGAAACAGCTACGGCACTAAAGAGTCGACATGAAACTCTCACTAATTGAATGTGCAACAGCCAAGCAGGTAGATCCCTAGGACTCTTGAAACGATGCAGTGAAAGCTTCCATTTATTCATTTTTTTTGGTTGTGACAGCCTCCAGAGAACAATCGCTTCTCCTGCTCTTCCGTCTACCAAAGCTCACAAGTGTCTATCCTCAGCAAAGGAAACATAAGGGGAAAGGGAGTTAGGGAAATGCAGAGGAGACCTTGGAAAGAAGTGTTTGTTAATGACGCCAAGTTGACAATAGTCAAACCATCACAAGTGGAAACTAAATCATTTCATTTTACAAGTGAGGAAATGGCACAGAGAAGTTAAGTAACTTATTGAAGATTACACAGCTGTTAATTGGCATAGCAATTTATTTACTTGTTTGTACACTTCACAAAATCATAAGGTTTCCCTTGATTCTAAAACAAAGGTCATATCTTGCTTACTACTGTAGCTTAAGGGATTAATACATTTGCAGGTGTGTAGTAAGCATTAATTAAGTATCTGCTTGGGGCACCTGGGTGGCCCAGTGGGTTAGACTCAGTGGGTTAAGCGTGTGACTTCAGCTCAGGTCATGATCTCATGGTTTGTGAGTTCAAGCCCCACACTGGGCTCTGTGCTGACAGCTCAGAACCTGGAGCCTGCTTTGGATTCTGTGTCTCCCTCTCTCTCTTTCCCTCCCCTATTTTCATTCTGTCTCTCAAAAATAAATAAACATTAAAAATTTTTTTAAAATAAGTATATGTTAAAATTTTGGTGCTGATACAGTATTTTAAGAAAAAACTAGCAATGTTATCTTGCTCAGAAAACTTGCTTAAACTTTTTTACTTGATTTTTTAATTGAGATACAACATTGTTATTTTCAGGTATACAACATAATGATTTGATACTTGTATATATTATGAAATGGTCACTATAATAAATGTAGTTAACATCCATCTTCACATATAGTTACATATTTCTTTTCATAGTTCCAAATTCTAAGGATTGCTGATCCTCTACCAGCTTTCCTTAAATGAATCTGGGGTTATTTCTAACATTTACTAAAACTTCCAGATCTATCCTCCAAATTTATTAAAAGTTCAAATGGGCAAGGTGTCTTCTTGCTAGTGATTTTCCTATGTTCTTCCATTACTTCCAGCATTTCTACTTCCAAAGTAGAAGTGCTAGTGAAGTTTTATTCTGTATTTCAATTACTCTTTTTATTCCTGTGATCTTTTTCTTCATATATGGTGAATTGATAGATGAAGGGCTCCTCCTTCAACCTGTTATCTCATTTTTTTAATTTTTTTAAGTTTATTTATTTATTTGGGGAAGGGGCAGAGAAAGAGGGAGAGAGAGAGAATCTCAAGCAGGATCTGAGCTGTCAGTGCATAACCCAATGTGGTGAAGGATCCAACAAACCACGTGATCATGACCGGAGCCAAAACCAAGAGTCAGTCGCTTAACTGACTGAGCCACCCAGGTGCCGCTCTCTTATTTTTTCTTGTATAACATTTGTATTCTTTTAGAGTTCTCTAAGAATTTTTCAAATGTCTTGTCATATTCTCTGATTTACTATTCTGTATTATTTAACTTGCTTTTTAATGCCTGTGACACATCTCAAATGTGGCAATTATGAGATCAATTTCAAACTAACACTGATTTCAGATTTGTGGATTTTATATTCTCTCACATCTTAATGAGAAAAGGGATACTAGATATTAACTTTACTCTTTTTTAGTAACTGTTTACCTGAAGGATCTTATTTTATTTCTTAAATTGATGACTTTCTTTTAAACTATGTAATCACTTTATGTAATCTCATAATTTTGAGGAGAGCAGATTGGAATGAGTGAAGAATTTGTTTGTGCCCTGTAATGACTCATCAGGCTCAGTTTTGTCAGTTATTTACTCGATATCTTTTAAGAGAGTTGAAACAAGATAGAGAAACTTAAATTTATTGTAGTTTAATAATTAAAGATTAAGGATCCATGTGCTATATAATTAATGAGAAAGGAGGAAACAGCAAATTTGCCTTTTCGTCAACACTTAAGATTTGTATTTGTCGTGGTAATTTTATAATATGATCCTAGTGATATGCTGCCATTCTCAGATGAAACTATCATCTATGGGTCAGCTGGGACAAACAATATTTGACCACATGAAATATAAGGAGGAGGAAAAAAATTGTACCACAGGAGATCAATGCCATGGTGACATTCGTACCAGGCTCTCTGAAGAACGTGCTGTGGAATAAGTTTTGCTTTCCCTCCAATAGTTGCACCATAAATTTATTATTCTAACATCCCATATCACTTCATGTTATGAGTGTTAGAAAATTAATTCTGGGTTTACTTTGTTGACCATTTTTGTTCATTTGTTTGTTTGTTTTTAGATTGCTAATTGCAATAGAATTGATGTTTCCCTCAATCATGTTTCTCTTTATACTAACCATTACCAAAATTGTCTGATAATAAATGAGACAAACAAAATAAAATACATTCTAGTTCTACTGTATTTTTTTAAGTTTGTTTGTTTATTTGAATGGCAGAGGGAGAGCATGAACAGGGGAGGGGCAGAGAGAGAGGGGGAAAAGGAGAATCCCAAGCAGGCTCTGCACTGTGTGCACAGAGTTTGACATGGGGCTTGAACTCATGAACTGTGAGATCATGACCTGGGCTGAAGATGCTTGCCCACCTAAGCCACCCACATGCCCCGTTCTGCTGTATTTTTGTGAAACTCTCCAGATGGCTTTGTTTATCACCTAGATTTGGAAGCACTTGTCTTTTTGTTTTAGATGTTGTTTTTGAGCCCATACTGTGTGTTTGTGTGTATGTAGTCCTTGTTTCTGGTACAGATACAGGTTCACTCTAATTTGTATATACCTTTGGTTAATTTAATATAAATTGAAAGGAGAAGGGCAAACAATTTCTCTGGCAAATATTGTTTATATTGAAGTAGAAGCTATTAATTTTAATAATTTATCTTTTGAATCTCTTTCTCCATGAAGATAGGTAACCTTGGTTATTTAAGATAATCCCTAGTTTTATTTTGTATTGTATCAATAATCTCATACCAGTCATTATAATATTAAATAAGAGTGATAGTATAGAATGATAATTTTTAAGTAATAGTTTCTCTAAATACATTTCATTTTAGCAGATTGCTTAGGTTAAAGTGAGATGGTAAACTTTTATTTTTAGAAAATGATTAAAATCAGACATGAGAGCTAAATATGTAAAATAACTTTGATCTTTCAATATAATTACCATGTGATTTTCTTGCCAACTTGTTGTGACATTAAAGGATTTTTATCAGGAAACTCTTGTTTCATGGAATAAATCTAATTTTTAGATTTTTTTAGATTTTAAATTTAGAATTTACTTAGAAATACTAAATTCATTAAATATTTTTTTCAATTTTTGTAATTTAATCTAGTTATTCTATATTTTGAAGAGAGAATAATTTGAAAGATTGTTGCTATTTAGAGTTAACTTATACATAATTTCATGAAATACTTGATAAAATTTAATCAAGTTTTATAGATGCTTCAAAATGAGATATAATCTCTATTGTTTTTAAGAAGTGTGTGCATGCCTTCCTTGCATTTCTATTTCTCCCTTAATTTTTTTAAAAAATTAGTATCTCCTTAATATCTATTTCACTTTTCAAAGACTGGGAGAAGTGTGCGTATGCAAAAATCTACAATACCAACTGAATTTCTGATTTTTAATTTTTTTTTTTACATATTTTGGGTTTTCTTGGATATAAAGTTGTGTATATTTTCTTCCTGGGTTGTAATCTCACTTATATAATACTGCCTCGATCTCTATATTTTCAATAAAATATTCACTTTTACCTTTTTTCTGTTAGACTATGAGTAAATATTTATTGAATGGTTATTTATTGAGTATTGACTATGTTCTGGGAACATATAAAGAGTGACCTAGGGGCACCCGGTTGAGTCCCCGAATTTAGCTCAGGTCATGATCTCATAGTGTGTGAGTTCAAGCCCTGCATCAGGTTCCTTGCTGTCAGTGCAGACCCTGCTTTGGATCCTCTGTCCCCCTCTCTCTCTGCCCCTCCCCCCCCAATAATAAATAAACATTAAACAAAAGTGACATAGGGGCGCCTGGGTGGCTCAGTCGGTTAAGCCGCCGACTTCGGCTCAGGTCATGATCTTGCAGTCAGTGAGTTCAAGCCCCGCATCGGGCTCTGTGCTGACAGCTCAGAGCCTGGAGCCTGTTTCAGATTCTGTGTCTCCCTCTCTCTGACCCTCCCCCATTCATGCTCTGTCTGTGTCTCAAAAATAAATAAACACTAAAAAAAATTTTTTTTAAATAAATAAATTTTAAAAAGTGACATAGACAGAGAATAGCTAGTAGAAAGGTTTGGTCTGTTCTGGGATCTGGCAGGTCAGAATGGCTAGTTCTTAATAAGTTGGAGAGAAACTGTAAGATATGCAATCAGATGGTAAGCAAAGGCCAAGTCTGGGAGGGCTCTGAAGGCTTAAGGACGTTTGGGTTTTATCCAAACTGCTGTAGGAACCCAACGAAGGTTACAAGCAGGAACTGATTGAAATATTTTTTGTATGTGTAAAATATCTCTGTTCAGTATAATTAATTGTTGGATAATTACAGGATATTCAAAAATAAAAAGCAAGAAAAACAATTATGACTTAAATAAGGTTGTCCAGGTGAGAGATGATGGTGGCTTGGACAAGGGAGATTACAAAGCAGAATAGGGAGATAAATAAAAGAATATGAGCTATGTTTTGAAGGAAAAAACCCAACGTTTTTTTTAATTCATTAGATATGGTAGATGGGGATAAGACAAACTTGCGTGTTTATTTGGATTTCTACGTAGGTGGCACAGCCATTTCAGAAGTTAGACAAGCCAGGATTAAGAATGTGTTTATTTGCTAAGTGAAATAAGTCAGTTGGAGAAAGTCAGTCATGTGATTCACTCATCTGTGGAATTTAAGACACACAACAGATGGGGAAGGGAAGGGAAGGAAAAATAAGATAAAAACAGAGAGTAAGCAATCTTTAAGAGACTCTTAGATACAGAGAACAAATTGAGGGATGCTGGAGGGGAGGTGGGTGGGGGATGGGCTAAATGGGTGATGGGCATTAAGGAGGGCAGTTGTTGAGATGAAGACTGGGTGTTACATGTGAGTGATGAACCACTGGGTTCTGTTCCTGAAACCAATACTACACTGTATGTTAACTAACTTGAATTTAAATTAAAAAGAAAAACAAAAAAGAATTTTTTTAAGTTTATTTATTTTTGACAGAGAGAGAAAGATAGAGCATGAGAGGGGGAGGGGCAGAGAGAGGGAGACACCAAATCCGAAGCAGACTCCGTGCTCTGAGCTATCAGCACAGAGCCCGATGTGGGGCTCCAGCTCACGGATTGCAAGATCATGACCTGAGGGAAGTCGGACGCTTAACCCACTGAGTCACCCAGGCGCCCCAGAAAAGAATAGTTTTATTTGGAGAGCAGAGGTGATGAATCTCGATCCCTGAGTAAAGTATATTCACTGGGAATGTCAAATAAGCTTTTGGATAAATGATATGGAGAACAAGAGTAAGGTCTTAATTTGTGAGTCATTAACATCTGAGGAATGTGTAAAATTGTGAACTCTCATAGCTGTAAGACAAGAGTCGAAAGCTTAAAACAAAGACAAGAGTCACAAATAATACTAACATAAATACTTGGATGCAGAAACATTTGCTAAATATTTATTATAGTTCAGAAAATATAACTATTTACATGATTCTCACCTTACTTAAACTTTGCAAAGACCAAATGAGGTCCGTACTATTACTATGCCTGTTTACAAATGAGAAAATTCAGTTCATAAAAAAGTTAAGTACCCTGACAAGGATCACAGTAAACAGTTGTACTGTTGTACTGGAGCCAACATGTGAAACCTGCAGCTATGATCCCAGGGTCAACACTCTTTTCCACTGTAATAACTATCTCCATACATCTATACATATCCATCTAGATGCTATTCTAAGAAAAAAAAAAAAAAAAGAGAACTTTTTGAGCGTCAGAGAGGATTATAATACAATGATCAGAAAATTTAGGCATTTTCATTACCATCTGGGAGCTAAGATTCTAAAGAGAAAGAAAGACAAATTCATAATCATAATAAAGAACAGACTGTGAGAGAGATATGCTAAGCTCTATGATAACTCATGATAGGAACTTCTTTTTTGTGTTGTTTATTTATTTATTCGTTCATTCATTCATTCATTCATTCAGAGAGAGCGAGAACACAAGTGGGGAAGGGACAGATTGAGAGGGAGAGAAAGAGAATCCGAAGCAGGCTCTGCACTGGTGGTTGAACCATGAACGGGGCTTGAACTCACGAACCATGAGATCATGACCTGAGCGGAAGTCGGACACGACTGACTGAGCCATCCAAGTGCCCCCTTACAATAGGAACTTCTAAACCCTGTGGGGGAGATTTGCTAAACTTATATACCTGAGCTAAGTGCTACTGGCTACATGAATAATAAATTATGATATAAAAAGTAGCAAACAAGACAAAGTAACAAACTGATTCTGGCCACCTTCTTATGTAGATGATTATTTTTTCAGTATCAATGACAATGACAACATAATGTACTCATTTACAGTACTTTCTTCCTCTAAGAAATATCTAGCAAATGCTTCATTATAACATTTCATTAAACTAAAACAAAATTTTTGGAGAAATATTTGAATATGTAAAAATCCATAGTCTCAATGAAATGTTAACATTAGATTTAAATCATTTGTGTAACCTTTGGCATAATACAGTAGGCACCATCATATTATGTAGAGTATATCTAATTTCCTTTCCTTGTATTAATAGAAATTCCACATTATTTATTTGTCTTATATATTATAAATGCTTTGGTCAAACCAAAATACTTAAATGTTTTATCAAGTGAGAAGCAATATATTCTGAAATAGTGACTATGAATACTTCTTTGCTTTTCATTATTTATAATTAAATGACATTTAGTGAATATGTCAAATGATGTGTAGTGTAATTGAAAAGGACAGTAAAAAGTTTGCATGCATTTTCATAGTATGCGTCTCATGCATGTTACACTGTAGATGTTTGCAGCACTATTGCATTTTTTACTCTCTGGGATATGCAATTCCTTATTTGTGCTTTGAGAAATCTCAGCATTGTGAGAAGGGCTGTAGATTAAAGAATATGTCAGCATTTTAATCAAGAAAAGGTCAGAATATTCCTGCATATTTTACATTTTAATTTAGGAGAAAACATACAAACTGTGAGACGTCTTTAACAATATATCCCACGCCAATAAATAAATAAATAAATAAATAAAGGGGGCATTTGGTGGCTCAGTCAGTTAAGCATCCAACTTTGGCTCAGGTCATGATTTCGCAGTTGGAGTTCAGGCCTGCTTCAGGCCCTGTGTTGACAGCTCAGAGCCTGGAGCCTGCTTTGGATTCTGTGTCTCCCTCTCTCTGCCTCTCCCCTACTCATGCTCTGTCTCCGTCTCCGTCTCCCAAAAAATGAATAAACGCTAAGAAATTTTACAAAAATAGCCCAGAAAGTTCAGGAACTTTTTTTTTTACATATTTTTGTTTCTTGTGGTTCATCCAATAAGTGATAATCAAAAAAAAAAAATTCTGTCTATGAAGTAAAAAGTCATGGTACAGAATATAAATTATAAGCTAATTGCAGTAAGATATCTTTACATCGTTTTAAGCAAATTGGTCAGAAGGAGACTTCATGATTTTATTTTTCAGACTATGTGTCCATAATATGTACATATAATTTAGACAACTTTTTCCTAAAGAATGTGAGTTCAAAAAATTAAATACCTCTCCTAAACTTTGTCCAGATTTGGCCAAGATATAGAAGATATCTTTCAATTCTAACCTCCTCAATTTACAAGTGAAAAAATAGATGTGAACACTTAATTTATCTCTGTACACAAGGAAAAGTAAGTTGTAGTGTGAAGAATGAAGACAAAGACTGAAATTGTTTATAACAGCTCCCATTCGGCTAAGGAAAGATCCATTACAAAGTAATGATATAAATTTTATCTGGAAAATAAACTGCCAGTCATAAAAATTTTAAAGCTTGATATTTCTTAAGACATAAATTAATTCAAAAATGATTAAGTCAAACATTTAATACTTATTCTGAATCCAGCCTATTCTGCCAGTAATGCATCACCCTAGTGCAAATCATCTCGTACATGACCAGCGAATAAGAAATAATATTAGTATAATTTAGAAGTCAAGTTGTTTTATATGTAATTTTTCCAGTTACATTAATGTTTTAAAGCTGCAGCTGACAAGCTTTATCACAAAGAAAAGGCAAATATGAAAGATAAAAAGGATATCCTTAAGTATAAGTTAAAAAAAATAAAAAAGGATATCCTTTGTTTGGTGGAAACAGTAGCTAGTTTATTGCTTTAAGATGTCCTTTGAGTCTGCTATGCTAGATTATTGTGAGAAGTTGAGAGCACTGATGAAGAAAATGTGAAAACCTTCCCTCCATATTAAAAAAAATAATGGGGGCACCTGGATGGCTGAGTTGGTTAAGCTCAGGTCATGATATTCTGGTTGGTGGGTTTGAGCCCCGCGTGTTGGGCTCTTTGCTGACACCTCAGAGCCTGGAGCCTGCTTTGGATTCTGTGTCTCCCTCTCTCTCTGCCCCTCCCCTGTGCGCGCTCTCTCTCTCTCAAAAATAAACATTACAATTTTTTTTTAATTTTAAAAATGATGAGAAAGTAGTGCATATCTGGTATCTTATGGTTTTGGAAGTGAATCACTTCAAGGATCCACATTTGGTGGACAAAGAGGAATTCAAGTTTTAAGGCTATGAAGGATGTGATGCTGCCTATGAATGCCAGTGGGGAGCTACCTGTGCTACTGTATTTATTTGGATTCTCTCTCTCTGTCTCTGTATCTCTCTCTTTAAGTCTCTACAGTTATAGAATTGCATGAATTTTTAGTAGTCTGCTTCCAACCTTAACTCCTTTCTTTTTTTTTTTTATAACCCATGTTATTTTAGTGTGCAATTTAGCAAAATATGAGATTATTCAGGAATATCCATATAGTGTTACAGCTAATATGCTTGTATAGGAACCTTATCAGTAGGACGCTGAAAAACAAAAATGCAATGCTAACGTGTCATAGATCTATAATAATTAGTAGTTCCCTTCCTCAGTTCTCAACCTTTTCTCTCTTTTCTAAATGCACCAAACTCCTGTGGCCTCAACATGAGGCATCTGAACCACGGACACCTGTCTAAGTCCTTAATAAAAGGATCTTAAATGAAGTGAAACTTCCTTTGGGAGGTGTCCTTAATCCACACCATGGATTTTAATAGCATGGACTCGGGAATCAGAATCTTTTTTTTTTCCCTTAATTTTAAAAATATTTATTTATTTTTAGAGAGAGAGAGAACACACCTGAGCAGGGGATGGGAGAGATACCAGGAAAGAGAGAATCTCAGGCATGTTTTGCACTGTCAGTGCAGAGCCTGACATGAGGCTCAACTCACAAACCCTGAAATCATGACTTGAGCCAAAATCAAGAGCCTGACAATTAACCCTCTGAGCGACTCAGGCGCTCGCACAATCTTTTTTTTCTTTTTTTTTTTTTTTAATGACTACTTTGAGCCAGTTTCTCTAATTAGGCAAGACTTTTCACTTCTCTCTGCCTCTATTTTCCTCATATGTAAATGGGGGATAATAATGGCAACTAATTGAAATCATTGCTGTAGGCATTAAGTGATTTATTTTTTTTTATTTTTTTTATAGAGCATCCGACTCTTTTAATTTTTTTAATGTTTATTTATTTTTGAGACAGAGACAGAGCATGAACGGGGGAGGGTCAGAGAGAGGGAAACACAGAATCTGAAACAGGCTCCAGGCTCTGAGCTGTCAGCACGGAGCCTGACGTGGGGCTCGAACTCACGGACCGCGAGATCATGACCTGGGCCGAAGTCAGACGCTTAACCGACTGAGCCACCCAGGCGCCCCGGCATTAAGTGATTTAATATGTGTATACAACTTGTAATCACTCCGGGCATGTATAAAGTATTCTCAAAGTTTTAGCAGTAGCGTTGGGTGTTAAATGTTCATAGTTATTAACGTTATCCTGAAAGCACATACAAGTATGCACTCACTGCGTACTTCACAGCAAATAATAAGTGTGTCCCCCCCTTTGCCCTAGTCTTTACTCCTCAGGTGAAGTCCTCTGAATCAATGATGGGAATTTTCCTGCATGAGTAAATAGAAGTTCCACAGTAAGATGTGAGGAAAAGTTTTCATCTGCTCACAAAGTTGAAGGTAGCTGGTCGTCTCTCCACTGAAAAGGTCTTCCCTCTCCTCCAGCCATTTGAGAGGTGAATAAAATGTCTGCAGATATCTGAGAGGTCTCTTTGTTTTACTTTTTTTTTTTAATGCTTATTTAATTTTGAGAGAGAGCAAGACAGAGCATGAGCTGGGGAAGGGCAGACAGAGAGAGAGAAACACAGAATTAGAAGCAGGCTCCAGGTTCTGAGCTGTCAGCACAGAGCCTGATGCAGAGCTTGAACCCATGAACTGGGAGATCACGACCTGAGCCAAAGTCAGCTGCCTAACAACTGAGCCACCCAGGTGCCCCTCTTTGTTGCAGCTTTTAAGACTAGCATTTCCTCCTGGTATCTGGGCCTTACTCATTGATATGTAAATACTTAGGAAGATAAAGCTCCATTCTCCCTAGGTACTTACTTATGGACCTAGTTCAGGGCTATACCTGTTCCACGTCTTTAGGAAAAAGACATTTTACTACATTTTGGATCAGAGCAATTAAGTAGACAAATATCTAGCTATATGGGAGATGTGTAGGACTTTTCACAAAAACATTGGGAAATTCAGGGAAGTTTGATCTCTTAAAATTATTATTACCAGGGATATTAACATTAGTATGCATTCTTGTTATATCCTTTCACAGCAAACTTAATTTTCATAACATTTACCACTATTGCAATTTCACATTTATGTTTATTGTTTCTTGACAAATGTGTGTATACGCTACCAGCTTGTAAATCCCATGGTGGAGAGGATCACAGAATGCTTTGTTCACCCCTTTGTCCTTGGCAATCAATTCACATGGTGAGCACACACCCATTTTATATTTTAGGCCCCCTCTATCTTACGCAATGAAACACTGCAATGCTCAAGTTGAAATTGACATTTCTTAAATAACTTATTTTAAAATATTTTTGCCAGGTCAAATGATCACTCATGAATGTCTTTCTAATTTAAAAGTGTAGTAAGGGGAGGGAGGAGCCAAGATGGCAGAACAGCATGGAAGTTTTTTGTGTGTCTCTCGTCCATGAAACACAGCCAGACCAACACTAAGCCATCCTACACACCTAGAAAACTGACTGGAGGATTAACACAACAATGTGCACAACCTGAACCAGAAATTTCAGCAGGTACGCAGCGCGGAGAGGTGAATTAGGGGAGAAAGAAGCCACGGAAGGTAGGGAACCGCTTTTGCAGCCAGAGAGAGAGGACTGAGACTGGGGAGGGGGGGAGAATATGGGAAAAGCACCACCCCCAAAAGCAGCTGGAGAGAAAGTGGAACATCGGAAACAGTCGCAGGGACTAAACTAAAAAGAAAGGAGAAAGGAGAGGGTTTAAATTCCATTAAGACTCTAAACAAGGGGAGTGCAAAGGCTGCAACTCTGCAGCTCGATACCTGGCGGTGCTCTGGTGGGAAGGGCGAATCCCCTGGAGCAGAGTGGGGTCCGGGAGGTTCTCGGGCCACACGGGGAAAAGCGGTTCCACTGCTGGAAGGACATTTGGTAGAGACTGTTGAAGCCACCTGGTCCCCGCAGACCCCAGAAGGTGGCCACATTCGCTGGTGCTGGAACAAGGTCGTTAAGGGTGAAGCCTGGTGCCAGATGTGTGTTGTGATTTTCCATAATCCCTGAAATGCTGTTGCTATGCTATCGCGCGAACTTTTTCTGGGGCGGGCCGGCACCAGGCCGCAGTCTCGGGGCACCGGCAGCAGCAGGGTCCCGCAAGCTTTCCTGGGTGCAGCCGACATTCAACCATTGCTTGGTGAGACCCTCCCGCAGAGGGACTGAACGGGTCAAAGCCGCTGCAGTCCTTCAGAATTAAGGGGCAGGGGAAAACAGCTGCATCTGAGACAAAACTCAAGAGAGCAGTACTGCCTGGGGCCTGGTCACAGAGAGTGAAAAAGCAGGGAGTGGTCAAGAGCTGAAGACAGAGGATGGGTGCGCGATTGCTGACCCCGGAAAACAGACTGGGTAACTGGGGACGCCATTTTCACCACTCCCGGGCACGCGCATTTGCACCTAGGAGTGCCACAGCAATCCACTCAAGTAGGCTAGCAGCGCCATCTGGTGGAAAGCGGAGCCCTTACACTGAGCCCCGCCCAACTGGGCCAACTTCGTTCTTCAAGAACACAAGCCTTACCGCTTAGTTTATGGACTATAAAGCGCTATATAGACTGATTTCTAGGGGAAAACGAAGTAACGTCAGTCCTACTGCAATCTGTTAGCAGCTTCATCTATTCAATTTTCTTTCTTCTTTTTTTCTTTTTCTCTTTTACACTTCTTTTCATTTTCTTGAATACAAAAAGAGAACAAATTCATTTTTATTTTCAATTTTTAATAAAAATATTTTCTTTAACTTTTATTACTATATTTTTTACTTCAGTGTAAATTTTTTCAAACTCTATTTTACTTCCATCATTCTATTTTAGTCTACTTCAGTGTATTCACCTTTTCAAATTTTCAAACAATTTCCCTTTTTTCTTTTCTTTCTTTCCTTTTTTTCTCTTCTTCATTTCTTTCCTTCTTGAATGCATTAAGAGAAAAACTTCATTTTTGCTTTCAATTTCCATTAAAAATATATTTAATTTTTACTACATTTTTTGCTTTTACATAAATTTTATCAAATTCTATTTTACTTCCATCATTTTATTTTAGTCTACTACAATGTATTCACTTTTTCAAATTTTCAAACAATTTCCTTTTTTTCTGTCTTTTTTCTCTTTTATCTGTTTTCTCTTTTTCATTGCTTTTCTTTTTTCTTGAATGCAGAAAAGAAAAATTCATATTTATTTTTAATTTTTATTGATTTTTTAAAATTTTTTCTACTATATTCTTTACTTTTGTGGATTTTTCAAATTCTACTTACCCCCATCATCTCATTTTAGTCTACTTCAGTGTATTCATTTTTTAAAATTCTCAAATGATTTCCTTTTTTATTTTCTTCCCCCCCTTTTCTCTCTAATCTGTCAAACCACTTTCAACACACAGACGAAAATACACCTAGGATCTTTCATCATCTATTCGATTTTTGTGTGTGTGTGTTTTTAATTTTTAATTCTAATATTTTTTAATTTTAATTTTTTTTAATTTCAATTTTTCTACCTCATTAATTCCTTTCTCCCTTCAAAATGACAAAATGATCGCTTCTCGGCATTTTGGCTAAGATCAAGTACAAAATGACAAAATGAATGAATTCACCCCAAAAGAAAGAGCATGAAGAAACGACAGCCAGGGATTTAACTAACACAGATACAAGCAAGATGTCTGAACCATAATTTAGAATCACGATAATAAGAATACTAGCTGGAGTCGAAAATAGATTAGAATCCCTCTCTGCAGAGATAAAAGAAGTAAAAAATATGAATGAAATTCATATGAAATTAAAAATGCTGTAACTGAGCTATAATCATGGATGGATGCCGGGGTGGCAAGGACGGATGAGGCAGACAGAGAATCAGCAATATAGAGGACAAACTTACAGAAAATAATGAAGCAGAAAAAAAGAGGGAGATTAAGGCAAAAGAGCACGATTTAAGAATTAGAGAAATCAGTGACTCATTAAAAAGGAACGACATCAGAATCATAGGGGTCCCAGAAGAGGAAGAGAGAGAAATAGGGGTAGAAGAGTTATGTGAGCAAATCATAGAGGATAACTTTCCTAACCTGGGGAAAGACACAGACATCAAAATCCAGGAAGCACAAAGGACCCCCATTAGATTCAGCAAAAAACGACCATCAACAAGGCATATCACAGTCAAATTCACAAAATACTCAGGCAAGGAGAGAATCATGAAAGCAGCAAGGGGAAAAAAGTCCCTAACATACAAGAGAAGACAGATGAGGTTTGCAGCAGACCTATCCACAGAAACTTGGCAGGCCAGAAAGGAGTGGCAGGATATATTCAATGTGCTGAATCAAAAAAATAGGCAGCCAAGAATTCTTTATCCAGCAAGGCTGTCATTCAAAATAGAAATAGAGATAACAAGTTCCCCAGACAAACAAAAATTAAAGGAGTTTGTGACCACTAAACCAGCCCTGCAAGAAATGTTAAGGGGGACTCTCTAAAGGAAGAAAAGATGAATAAATAAAAAATAAGTAAGTAAAAAAATACATAAATAAATACCAAAAGCAACAAAGATTAGAAAAGACAGAGAACACCACCAGAAACTCCAACTCTACAAGCATCAAAATGGCAACAAGTTCCTATCTTTCAGTACTCACTCTAAAAGTCAATGGACTAAATTCTCCAATCAGAAGACATAGGGTAACATAATGGATAAGAAAACAAGATCCAACTATATGCTGTTTATAAGAGACCCACTTTAGACGTTTTCAGATTGAAAGTAAGGGGATGGAGAACCATCATGCTAATGGTCAACAAAAGAAAGCCCGAATAGCCATAGCGGCAGTAGCCTTACTTATATCAGACAATCTAGACTTTAAAATAAAGACTGTATCAAGGGATGCAGAAAGGCATTATATCATAATCAAGGGGTCTATCCACCAAGAAGTCCTAACAATTATAAACATTATGCACCAAATGTGGAGCACCCAAATATATAAATCAATTAATCACAAACATAAAGAAACTCACCGATAGTAATACCACAATGGTAGGAGACTTCAACACCCCACTCACAGCAATGGAAAGACAATGTAAGCCAAAAATCAACAAGGAAACAATGGCTTTGAATGACACGCTGGACCAGATGGATTTAACAGATATATTCAGAACATTTCATCCTAAAGCAGCAGAACATACATTCTTCTCCAGTGCACATGGAATGTTCTCCAGAATAGACCCTATACTGGGACACAAATGAGCCGTAAGTAAGTACAAAAAGATCAAGATCATACCGTGCATATTTTCAGACCACAATGCTATGAAACTCGAACCACAAGAAAAAACTTGGAAAGGTAACAAATACTTGGAGACTGAAAAACATCCAACCAAAGAATGAATGGGCTAACCAAACAGTAAAGAGGAAATTAAAAAGTATATGGAAGTCACTGAAATGATAACACCACAACCCAAAACCCTTGGGATGCAGCAAAGGCAGTCATAAAGGAAAGTATATAGCAATCCAGGCCTTCCTAAGGAAGGAAGAAAGATCTCTGATACAAAACCTAACATTAAGCCTTAAGGAGCTGGAAAAAGAACAGCAAATAAAACCCCAAACCAGCAGAAGACAGGAAATAATAAAGAATCAAGCAAAAATTAATGTTATGGAAACCAAAATAACAGTAGAACAGATCAATTAAACCAGAAGCTGGTTCTTTGAAAGAATTAACAAAATTGATAAACCACTAGCCAGTTTGATCAAAAAGAAAAAAGGAAGAGACCCAAATAAATAAAATCAAGAATGAAAGAGGAGAGATCATAACCAACACAACAGAAATAAAAACAATAATAAGAGAATATTATGAGCAATTATTTGCCCATAAAATGGGTAATCTGGAAGAAATGGACAAATTCCTAGAAACTTATACACTAACAAAACTGAAACAGGAAGAAATATAAAATTTGAACAGACCCATACCCAGTAAGGAAATTGAATTAGTAATCAAAAATCTCCCAAAAAACAAGAGTCCAGGGCCAGATGGCTTTCCAGGGGAATTCTACCAAACATTTAAGGAAGAGTTAACACCTATTCTCTTGAAGCTGTTCCAAAATATAGAAATGGAAGGAAAACTTCCAAACTCTTTCTATGAAGTCAGCATTACCTTGATTCCAAAAGCAGACAGAGACCTCACTAAAAACGAGAACTATAGACCAATTTCCCTGATGAACATGGATGCAGAAATCCTCAACAAGATATTAGCCAGCCGTCTCCAACAATACATTAAAAAAAGTATTCACCACAACCAAGTGGGATTTATACCTGGGATGCAGGGCTGGTTCAATATCCACAAAACAATTAACATGATTCATCACATCAATAAAAGAAAGGACAAGAACCATATGATCCTCTCAATAGATGCAGAGAAAGCATTTGACAAAATACAGCATCCTTTCTTGATAAAAGCCCTCAAGAAAGTAGGGATAGAAGGAGCATACCTCGAGAACATAAAAGCCATATATGAACGACCCAACACTTATATCATCCTCAATGGGGAAACACTGAGAGCTTTCCCCCTAAGGTCAGGAACAAGACAGGGATGTCCACTCTCACCACTGTTATTCAACATAGTATTGGAAGTCTTAGCCACTGCAATCAGAAAACACAAAGAAATAAAAGCCATCCAAATTGGCCAGGAGGAGGTCAAACTTTCACTCTTCGCAGATGACATGATACTCTATATGGGAAACCCAAAAGATTCCACCAAAAAATTGCTAGAATTGATTCATGAATTCAGCAAAGTTGCAGGATAGAAAATCAAAGCACAGAAATCAGGTGCATTCCTATACACCAACAATGAAGCCACAGAAAGAGAAATCAAGGAATCAATCCCATTTACAGTTGTACCAAAACCCATAAAATACCTAGGAATAAATCTAACCAAAGAGGTGAAAAATCTATACACTGAAAACTATAGAAAGACACCATTGAAGAAGACACCAAAAAATGGACAAAGATTCCATGCTCCTGGATAGGAAGAACAAATATTGTTAAAATGTCAATACTACCCAAAGCAATCTACATATTCAATGCAATCCCTATCAAAGTAACACCAGCATTCTTCACAGAGCTAGAACAAATCCTAAAATTTGTGTGGAGCCAGAAAAGATCCTAAATAGCCAAAGCGATCCTGAAAAAGAAAATCAAAGCAGGAGGCATCATAATCCCAGACTTCAAGCTATACCACAAAGCTGTTATCATCAAGACAGTATGGTACTGCACAAGAACAGACACTCAGATCAATGGAACAGAATAGAGAACCCAGAAAAGGACCCACAAACATTTTGGCCAACTAATCTTTGACAAAGCAGGAAAGAATATCCAAGGGAATAAAGACAGTCTCTTCAGCAAATGGTGCTGGGAAAACTGGACAGCGACATGCAGAACAATGAACCTGGACCACTTTCTTACACCATATACAAAAACTCAAAATGGATTAAAGACCACAATGTAAGACAGGAAGCCATCAAAATCCTGGAGGAGAAAGCAGGCAAAAACCTCTTTGATCTTGGCCACAGCAACTTCTTACTCAATACGTCTCCAGAGGCAAGGGAAACCAAAGCCAAAATGAACTACTGGGACCTCATCAAAATAAAAAGCTTCTGCACAGCGAAGGAGACAATCAGCAAAAGTAAAAGGCAACGGACAGAATGGGAGAAGATACTTGCAAATGACATATCAGATCAAGGGTTAGTATCCAAAATCTATAAAAAACTTATCAAATTCAACACCCCAAAACCAAATAATCCAGTGAAGAAATGGGCAAAAGACATGAATAGACACTTCTCCCAAGAAAACATTCAGATAGCCAACTGACACATGAAAAACTGCTCAACATCACTAATCGTCAGGGAAATACAAATCAGAACCACAATGAGATACCACCTTACACGTGTCAGAATGGCTAACATTAATAACTCAGGCAACAATAGATGTTGGTGTGGATGTGGAGAAAGAGGATCTCTTTTGCATTGTTGGTGGGAATGCAAGCTGGTGCAGCCACTCTGGAAAACAGTATGGAGATTCCTCAAAAAACTAAAAATAGAACTACCTTACAACCCAGCAATTGCACTACTAGGCATTTATCCACAGATACAGGTGTGCTGTTTCGAAGGGACACATGTACCCCCATATTTATAGCAGCACTATCAACAATAGCCATAGTATGGAAAGAGCCCAAATGTCCATTGATGGATGAATGGATAAAGAAGATGTGGTGTATATATATGTATATATGTATATATATACTAAGTGAAATTAGTCAGAGAAAGACAAAAATCATATAACTTCACTCATATGAGGACTTTAAGAGACAAAACAGATGAACATAAGTGAAGGGATTCAAAAATAATATAAAAACAGGGAGGGGGACAAAACAGAAGAGACTCATAAATACAGAGAACAAACTGAGGGTTACGGGAGGTGTTGTGTGTGGGGGGATGGGCTAAATGGGTAAGGGGCACTAAGGAATTTACTCCTGAAATCATTATTGCACTATATGCTAACTAATTTGGATGTAAATTTAAAAAAATAAAAAATAAAATTAAAAAGAAAAAAAACAAAAAGTGTAGTAAGTGTATTAATATATTGGTTAATAAACACATGGGAGAATTATAAGTATCTTCATTAAAGACTCAAAGAAGTCACATTTTCTTCTATCTGCTCCATATTGTAAATCTATTAAAATATTCAGAATGTCAATTAATTCATGATTGTATTTAGTATATATTTCAGTAATTAGCACTTAGTAGTTCGATAAACAACTGGATTAATGGATCAACAAACAGCTTAAATTTAATTTAAACTGATTGAGCAATTTATTAAGTTGTCTTAAATATGTAAATAGTTATCATTAATAATTTTATTAGTTTTATTTACTAAAATTATCCAGAATCATTTTGTTTTCCCTTATTTCAGCATGTTAAAATCGGACTGGCATCTCTCAAGAATGTATGTTATTATCACCAAATAAGTATTATACTCCGTTTTCCTTAAGCTATAAGATTTTAAAATAATTTTGTTAAATTATATTATGCTTCAAAATAGTACATTTAGTTCTGTGTACCACTTGCTGAATTATCACAATGTAAATATATTTTGTACCTGCCCCGGATCAGGAAACACTGCAAGACCAGCAATGGAGAAGACCCTGTGTCACCCTCCCAAAATCTCTGCCCTCCTCTTCTCAAAGAAAACCACCCTCCTGGCCTCTAACAATGCAAAATAATTTTAGTTATTATTGAGCTACATGAAAATTATATAATACATTCTTTTGCATATCACCTCTATCAAATAGGTTTATACTATAGTGACATTAATATTCATATTCGTCCACTTTGTTGCATGTAGCAGTAATCATTTATACTTATTGTACAGTCTATCTAATTTACTGTTGATGGATACTTAGACAGTTTTTAGCTTTGTGGGTATTAATGATAATGCTGAAATTAATATATTTGTAAATTTCTTTTTATGCACATGAGAGTATCAGTTTATATTCCCAAATGAGGAATGGCTAGGTCATAGTTGTATGTATTTGTTTAATATGGAAAATGGTGTCAAAGGGTTTCTAAATATCATTTTGCCAATTTACAATCTCTCCCACATAGTATAAGAATTTTTGTAGTTTATCTTTCTCGTCAATATTTGATATTCTGTTTTTTCTCAATTTTGCCTTTGTAGTGGCATATGGTAGTGTCTCATTTATATATATATATATATATATATATATATATATATATATATTTTAGAGAGAGAGAGAGAATGAGCAGAGGAGAGGGGAAGAAGGAGAAAGAAAGAGAGAGAGAGAGACGGAGGGAGGAAGAGAGAGAGAGAGAGAGAGAGAGAGAGAGAGAGAGAGAGAGAGAATCTAAGCAGGCTTCTTGCTCAGCTCAGAGCCTGATGTGGGCTCAATCCCACAACCCTGGGATCATGACCTGAGTTGAAATCAAGAGTTGGAACTCAACTGACTGAGCCACCCAGGTGCCCCTTTCATTATATTTTTAATAGAGCATTTACCTGATGACTCTGAAAGTTTAGTACATTTTCGTGTGTGTATTGGCTATTTGGATATCATCTTTTGGTGAAATGCCTGATAAACTGTCATCCATTTTTTTTTCATTGGACTGTTTATCTTTTGTGTGTGTGTAGAATTTCTTTTTATATTCTATTTAAGTTCTTTGTTAATTAAATGCATTAAAATGTATTATCCCACTCTCTAACTTTCCCTTTTCCATTATTAACAGTGTTATTTGATAAATTAATTTTTGTTTAATGTTGCCCAATAACTTCCATTAATAATTAGTATTTTAGTCCTGTCTTTAAGAAATTGTTCTCTGCCCAAGGGGGGTAAAGATAGTTTCATATGTAATTTTGTAGAAGTTTTATAGTTTTACCTCAAAAATTTAATGTACAATTTATCTGGGACCGTTATAGATCTACCTAACTGGCCTTTTATTGGACTCTTTACTCATTCAACAGAATTTTTTATGGTGATGGAAATGTTTTATATCAGTGCAGTCTAATACAATAACCACTAGCCATATCCTATTAAGCATTTGGTGTGGATATAAGTATATACTGAGAAACTGAATATTCTATTTTGTTTTATTTTTATTTCAAGTCATTGAAAAGTCAAATTTAAACAGCTACATGTTACAAGTGGCTATATTTTGGAGCACACAGTAAATTCTGTTCCAATGACATATTTTTCGGTATTTCACACCAAACTGACAATTACTGTACTCTTATAATACAGTTGGGAGGTGTCTGAGATCAGGCTCATGTTCATTAACAAATAGAAAGTCTCACAGAAGTCAGAAAAGGTTGTTATACTCATGGTTCATCATGATGAAGGCAAACAAGTTAAAATAAGCAATAGGAGTAGGCATATTGGGCAGGTAAAGAAGAGAAGAGATGCCAACCAGGCTTCCTGCTGTCATCTTCTAGAGAATGCTGTGGAGAACTTGTATTTCTCCCAGCAGTGATATCTGGAAATTCTCATGGAATACTGTCAATGAGGAAATACCATACACTAGTGTCCAGAGTTTTTACTGGGGGTTGATCACGTAGACATGGTTGACCACCCACATCTACCATAGACCCAGTGGCATAACACAATATCTCAAGGTAAATAAAGACACTTTATCAGGAAGGCTTGGAAGTCATCTCCCAAGATTTGAGGACAAAGGGCCAATTTTTCTTTGAGCAAGTTTAATTCTTTACTGCATATATATTCATCTTGAGATTCAATGGATATTGCCCAACTTTATTCTTCTTTGTTCCAAATTTTCTTTGACATTGTTGGACCTTCAAATTTTCATATAAAATCTAGAGTCCATTTGCAAATGTTCTTAACAGGTTTTCTTGGATTTGTTGAGTAAATGTGGAAATAAAATAAGAGATTCAATAAAGAAAATCACAAGTTTTTCAAAATGTTCCTGCTGCCTTTACATTTGGCATGGAGTTTAAAGAAGAAGAAAATTAGTATAGAGTTTGGAGGACACTTTATGAGGATGTTTTAATTAAGCATTAAGTAATGGCAAGCTTACTATTGTTGAGAAACAGAAAAAACATAGTGGTGAGGAGTATGATATACAATTACCTCGAAAAATTGTTAGATATAAAATCCATCACAAGTAATACAATTTGGATTTATGATACAAAAATATTTCAATGTGAATAATCATGCAGCATGGCAAAGTCCTCCAAATACCACCCTACTGTTTGAAAAACCTGAGTAATATATTCAGTGGATCAGCTCCATCATGGGGCTCAATTATATCCAACACCACTAGTTATTTAGACAAAGTAAAAGAACAAAGGGAAAGTCATATTCTAAATATGAAATTAATTTCATCTGATGCCTTGTGCAGACCATATAATAATCCTGAAGATATTTATAAATTTCATGCATTAAATCTAACAAATATAAAAGACCTGTACTTACTAAGTGTCAGGCACTGTTGTAAGCATTTGATAAATTTAATATCTCTATTGTTGAAAACAATCTTATGAGGGTTGTTGAAATACGTATTTTCTCAATTCACAACACAGTTGATATATGTATTTCCTTTGTATACAGATTTAGAATATTGCGAGTCTATTTCTCTAGTTAATTGGATGCAGTGATCATTGGTTCATCCATAATTTTTCAGAAGGACAGGAGCACTTGGTTTTCTTTCTCAAGAAATAGTGTAGGGAACTGGAGATCTAGAAACCTCCAGAAAGTTAAATTATCCTACATAGTACACTTAGGTATGGTCTGAACACAAATTTTCAACCTTCCTCAAAGAATACCCAGTTCACTCAATTTGTAGTCGGGATTGTTGTTTTACATAGTCCACCATGTGATTTGCAGGAATTACTGCTACAACAGCAAAGAGCACTTGAAAAGTATCTGAAATTATTTTTCACTCAGTGCTATATATTTATCTAACTCTGACAGAGTGCCATTTGTATAAACATATTTATGGCTGTGTCAGTTCATATCAAGCATATTGGGACAGTGAGAAAATGTAATCTAGATGGAAGAGAATTTCATGGGATTCTCAAGAGTCCGTGCCCTACTACAATGCATTAGAAATCACTATCAGAATGTTGTAACCTGCATATCATCACATCTCGTGAGACATTTGTTAAAATAATAGAAATGCCCGAGGCTTCTTTTATTCTAATACTGTCTTTGTAAAGCATCTAAACGAATGGGTTGTTAGGGGAAATATAGTTTAGTGCTTGCTAATTATTATTTTTGGAAAAGAATGCCAGAAGAATAGAAATAATCTTGATGCATGTTTATGTCCCCTTAGGATGGATGTTGATGTGGATATTCCAAAGAAACCCTAAACATTTTCAAACATTGTATATCTTTGTTCTTATTGCCAATGTTTAAATTTTTCATGTCTAGCTCACAGCATTACCTTAACTTGTTAAGATAAAACACATTCTTTCCTTTATAAGGCATTTTTAGAGAGTTTGTATGCGTTACCTCTTTTAATCTTCATACCTTAGCATGCATTATCATTCTGTACACATAGGGTAGAGTATAATTTTAAAAAAATGGTTCAATAACATTTATGTTTTCTTCTCCTTAGGAGATACTATGGTTTTTAAACAAAAAATAGTCTAAGACCATGAGAACAATTTGTTGCTAATATATGCATTATACATTATGCATTGTATGGATAATACATAACTATAAATATCTTAATTTACCTTTTTAAATAACACCAAGGCATTCCAAATGATAAATTATTTTTAATGCAATTGTTTTTCTTTCCCTTATACAATTAGCATAAATTGAACTTTTTCACTAAATAGCCACAGTGTAGCATTACATGCAACTTCAAAGATTATGCCTATATTTTACATCTATTTATTTGTATAAGGCATGCTTTCTATATGGTGTATATTTATTTCATCTCATTTGTATCATACATTTCTAGAAGCTGATTGCATGTCTTCCTCTTCATGCTATACTTTCTCTCCCTCTCTTGGATACCGTGACTAGAAAGCAATGAATTTTATCTTAGAACCTAACTTCTCAGAACAAGGTGGTAATATTTTCAGATAGCCATACTGAACATGAAAGATAGTGTTTGAATATCAGATTCAGAAATAACAAAGAATGAAGTTAGAAAGCAATGAAATATTGGATATTGTGATGATGACTTTAAAATTTCTTTGCAACAGTAATTTTGAATGATTGACTGTATTTCTGAAGAAATACTTGCTCCACTAATTTCGCAAATCCTCTTATTTTTGCCAGGTATTGGACTGTGCTTTTTGTAATCTCATCAACCTTTTGTGGCTACTGAGTTATCACATGAAAGACAAACGTAGAGAAAATTCTAGAATGGATCTTCCACATTTCGGTCAAGGTAACTAGTCTTTCACATAATTATAGTTAATATTATCTGTCAGTGATCATATGTTGTTGATATTTCTCTATCTTAGTTTCTATTTTCACTTCCACCTCAACACTCTTTTTTATTCCATTTTTAAAATGCTTACCCCTTCCGGGGCGCCTGGGTGGCTCAGCCGGTTGAGTGTCCGTCTTCATCTCAGGTCATGATCTTGCAGTTTGTGAGTTCGAGCCCCACATTGGGTTCTGGGCTGACAGCTCAGAGCCTGAAGCCTGCTTCGGATTCTGTGTCTCCCTCTCTCTCCACCCCACCTGTGCTTGTGCTCTGTCTCTCTCTTTCAAAAATGAATAAACAGAAACAAAGTTTTTTAAATAAATGCTTACCCCTTCCTTAATGCCAGATATTCTTCCTTCCTATTCGTGTACTTGTTTAATCTCACCTTGTGGGCAAAGATTCATAGCAGTTTAACTAATCACTTAAAATTAATAAATTGTATAATTTAATAGCTTGATATAGATAACATTATTTCATACCTACAGTATTTCATCTAAAACAAAACAACCTTTATTCCACTCTAATGCACTACTACATAATCCATGTTGTAAACATAGAATGTTCAGAAAACTATTAGCATTAAGCTTTTTGCAAGATCACAGCATCCAGAACTACCTTCTGATAGGCAAAGAAAGCATTTTAGGTATTTTATTCTGCTTCTTACATCTTTGGGATAATGGAAATGGGATATAAACTCAATTTCTAATCTTTTACTTTCCTAATTATTTTTTTCTTTTTAATTGGAAAATAGTCTCTTTACATTTACAACCTTAAGAGATCCCATGAAAATTTTCAGAATTTAATTAAAGAATGTTTTTTTTTTTTGTTCATGACACAACATATTCAAAGATCTGGAGGTTGGTCTAACATTTCACTGAGATATAATGGCTGTCATGTGTTTAATATACATTTCTGTCATTAAACAAATTTACATCTATTGTTCTAGAAAATGGGACTACATTTGTGAGCAATTTGTATAAAAAACCCTGCTCTCGTGAACTTTTACTCTGATGGAAGAAATAGCTAAAAAAAAAAAAAAAGAAATATACATGGAGATAACTTAATTTAAACAATAAAATGTGCAATGAGAAAATAAAACAGACTAAAGGGTAAGATAATGGAGAAATGGTTTTCTGAAGAGATTTCCCCAGAGGAGGAAACTGAATCACTAGCAGGATTAGCTATATTGATGTACTATATTGATACATTCTATGCACAGAACTCACTTACATTCATCATGCTATTTAACCCACAGAACAACTTATTAGGTAAATATTATTTTTATCAAATTGAGAAATTATGCTCAAAGAAATTAAACACTAGGTACACGAGCTTGCACCTATAAAATGGCAGAGATAGATTGTGAATGCAAGTTTAACTGAGAGTAAAGCCTGTAGTCTATACATTGCCATATTTTCAATGGTTCCACTTTCTGTTTCTTCCTTTGATAAATATATTGATTCCAAATTTCTCTCATTCCATGACAATAAATTTAAGCTCCAAAATTGATCACTATTTCTCATGCCTAGATCTGGTCAAGAGGCAAATGAATTCAATAAGCATAAGGTTACACCTAGAATGGGATATGTTTTGTTGCTGTGAAGTGTGGGCACATTGGAGTTGGTTCAGTGAAGGAACCCCTGGCCCATGCTCAGTCATTGAGAAGCCTCACCCTGAAAATGTAGGATTTGCACCAAGGGAGAGAAGGAGGAAAAATAATCATTGTACCACCTATAATTGTGTGACTCTGTTTTTTGTTTGTTTGTTTGTTTTTGTTATGTTTAATCATGTGGATTGAATAATACAGAACTCTGCTGTGCTAGAAAGGCTGAATGAAGTCAACTCAGAAGAATTAGAAATTAAAAGCCAAAGAAAACTCACATGTTCTGTATTTTGGGTTGTCCTTCTTATTTGGTTTCTAATCTTTCCTAAGGACCAGCTACATGTCTATCCTGATGTCAACATCCCTTTATACTTCAAAAATGCCCTTAAGCTAGCTCAAGTTAATTTCTGTTACTAGAAATTTAAAATGTTCTAGCTAAACATAAATTAATTATAAAATAGTGGAATTAAAAAGGAGTGTGGCAGGGCGCCTGGATGGCTCAGTCAGCTAAGCTTTTGACTCTTGATTTCAGCTCAGGTCATGATCTCAGGATTTGTGGGATTGAGCCCCACATAGGGCTCTGTGCTGACAGTGTGGAGCCTGCTTGGTATTCTCTCTCTCCCTCTTTCTCCCTCTTTCTCTGCCCCTCTTATTCTCTTTCTCAAAATAAACACTCCTTTAAAAAAAAAAAAGGATAGTAGATAGAAGCAAACTACAATAAATTCTTTCAGTCTACATTTTACTTAAGAATCTAGAATAATGGGAAGGAAGAAAAGAAGTTGAAATTCATTATGCAAATCATGTATAAAAGTTCAGAGGAAACCACCAGTAGAATAAAGTATTTTCTGAAGTACCCAGAGTGCTCTTTGCCACAATACAAAGGAGAAATTTTCTACATATTACTTTTATCCAACATATGCAATTTATTTTTTGTATTCTTTTAATTTTTAAATGTTTATTCATTTTTGAAAGACAGAGAGAGACAGAGCACAAGCAGGGGAGGGGCAGAGAGAGAGGGGGACACAGAATCTGAAGCAGGCTCCAGGCTCTGAGCTGTCAGCACAGAGCCCGATGTGGGGCTCGGACCCACAAACTGCGAGATCATGATCTGAGCTGAAGTTGGATGCTTCACTGACTGATCCATCCAGGTGCCCCCAACATATGTAATTTTAATAATAATAAGCCACAGGGTGCCTGGTGGCTCAATGGGTGAAACGTACAACTTCGGCTAAGGTCATGATCTCACCGTTCGTGGGTTCCAGCCCCACTTCAGGCTCTGTGCTGACAGCTCAGAGCCTGGATCCTGCTTCAGATTCTATGTCCCTCTCTCACTCGGCCTCTTCCCTGCTCACTCTCTGTTTCAAAAATCAATAAACATTAAAAAAATTTAAATACTATGAACCCTGGGTGTTTATTTGGCAAGAATTTTTGATAATGAAATTTTAGCATTTTAAATGCAGACTAGGATGCCATGAGTGACAAGGCAAGTGGAATACATTTTTATTTAATACAGTGTTGTTTAGGAAATTCAGGTTACCGATTGGAATTTAAGTGACTAACAGCTATTTTCTGCATAAATAACTTTAACAAATATTTATCTGATTTCAGTAGCCATTTTATGTTTGGGCAACGCTGGCCTGTATAACAGGAAAGTCATCAGGTTAGAGCTTTAAATGGTAGTAGCTCATTGAAGAATATTAACTGAGATGTGCGAAGAAAAAAACGTTAAGAGTTACTAAGAGCAGGCAGTGGCAAAATGACCTTAGTGATCAAATGTATGATTACCAGATGCCAGAGGAAATTGTAATAACCTGGCTACAGTACTTTTGAGAACATTAAAAAACAAATCAACAAGCAAGCAAACTAACAAAAATGACTTTCCTGAAGTGCATAGTGAAATGCTGTTTAAATATCATGCAGCAGACTTATGCAGTTTTCTAATTTCATAAGTTTTCAACAAACCAAATTATTGCTCAAGCTCTAACACACAATGCATTGTGATCCAAGGATTATGGATTTCCTTCCATGATGTAATGCAATTTTTTTTCTTTTTCATTTTCCATCCGTAAGAGATATGCTATACTTTTTTTTAATATTATGACTTCATCAAAAGAGAATTAAGTCAATTTTTTCTCTGTTTATGTTCATTAAATAGCTGTAAGTAAATATAATGCTGGAATTTTTTTTTCAATAAAAGTAAGAGACAAACCAGTGGCAACAGCATGGAATATGTTAGTTTTATGATATGCTAGGAAATTAATTTATGTTCCTAATTTTAAAACATTTTAGACTTAAATTATGATGCTCATTTTGTTATGATTATATTTTATTGTTTATTAGCATGCGCTGCATGCCTTCTATGTGGTAATTTATTATTATGTTGATTGTTATTATATTTAAACAACTTGTATAAAATGGATCCTGGTGCTTTTTATATTAAAAATATTCATATTCTTAATTACTCAATGTTAAGCTAATTGAGACATTTTAGTGTTCCCTAGATTAGAATTAAATTAAATTTAGCTTCTATAAGGTGGCTAAAGATACCTAACACTTCATTGTATTACCCACTGTGCTCTGTTACTCTCCTGCCAAGCCAAATTTCAAGCAATGGTGGCTTGCAGAAAGGCTAATATCCAGTTGCATGAAACATTAAGTAATCCTACAAAGCATAAATACATGATTTAAAAGCGGTCTCATTCTTTTTTAACACATAAGTAATTAAGAACATTCAAGTGATATGTTAGTTGTGACCCTATGTGTAGTCTATCTGACTGTCAACTGGGAATTTTTTTCTTCATAAAAAAGCTCAGGGGTGCCTAAGTTGCTCAGTCAGATAAGTGTCTGACTCTTGATTTCGGCTCAGGTCATGATATCACAATTTGTGAGTTCATTGGGCTCTAGGCTGACAGGGCGGAGCCTGCTTGGGATTCCCTCTTTCCCTTCTGCCCCACCCCTGATTATGCTCTCTTTCTCCCTCTCAAAATAAATTTAAAAAAAAATAAAAAACTATAAAAATAAAAACTCAACAGCCTGTCTGCCCACTGAATTGCTATCATCGATGCTACTGATTCCCATTAAGTTACTCTAATTCCAGAAATTCTTTTTTTAAATATAAATAGGAGATGGTAAATAGTAGGATAAGGAATATAGCCCACATAAACCTTCGGCATACTTTACCTCAATCTATTACATAAGCGGTTCACCAAAGCAGAGTCAGAACTCTGGGATAATAGGGCCTTAGACAAAGTGACTTTTGATAAAAAATAGAGAATGAGAATTTGTGATGATAGGGTCAGAGACCTGCACACATAAAGTATGTGGTCTCTGGAACAAGATGGAAGGCTTATGCCTGGGTGTGTCTAAAAGTCCTTTAGCCATGCAGCAAGTTTACCCTGGGATATCTTATGGAAAATCTTCTTTGCTCTGGTGTGTTAAGATACATTAGAGAACAACAAGGATGTTAGCCACTACTGGTCACAGAGTTACAAATGAAGGTGGCAAATAAGATGATGCAATATTTTGCATATCATTAATTCAACTGAAGCATGATCAAGTTTTCCAATACTTATATTGAAAACTTACTTTCATTCAATTTTTTTCTCTTCTTATAATGTTCCAGAAACAAAGTAATGCATTAAGATTACAGAATTTCTTTCAGGACAGTGAGTCTAAACTTTTGGTACCAGTTAATTATTTTCAAATACTTCTTTGGTTTTCCTTTCTTTTTTCTTTGGATTTTTTCCCTTAAATTCACAATTTAGGCTTAATTCAAACACTAGTTAATCAAAATCTCTGGGATGGGACTTAATCATGAATCCTAGGAAAATATGTATGCCAAAAATCACAAAGTAAAGTTATGGCATATCATGTAACAATGCTGGAGAAAGACAAGTAAATATGCAAGTATAATATAGAAATTGTATGTGTGACAAGAATCAAATTAAGTTAACACACAAGATACTCGGGGAGCTTGGTTATACCTCGCAGCCTGGAAATGGCAGATTGCAATCTTGAAGGAAATAAAACATCAGCTGATGTTAGAATATAGGGTATTGGAGAAAGCTTAATAAGAAATGGGAATAAGCTTTACAAACCTAGGGAGGAGCCTTTGTAAAAGTATGAATACCTGTAGTAGGTACGGGTTCCTGTAGGACTGGAAAGAGAACTCTTTCTCTGACACTGAGAAGAAATTCAAAAGGCAAGATAGGTACATAGAGGTGTCACATTGACAGGCATCAAAGGATAGGAATTTTAACATTCCTTCTGAGATTTGGAGAAACCAAAGGTGTATTTTTTAAACTTTTGTTTTGTTTTGTTTTGTTTTGTTTTGTTTTGTTTTGAGAGAGAGAAAGAGAGACAGAGACAGAGACAGAGACAGAGAGGAGGAGGAGGGGCAGAGAGAGAAGGAGAGAGAATCCCAAGTGCTGACAGTAAAGCCTGATTGGGGCTGTGAACTCAAGAACCATGAGAATGTGACCTGAGCCGAAATCAAGAGTCTGACACATAACTGACTAAGCCACCAATGCACTCCCAAAAGATGCATTTTAAACAAAATTGTATAATGACTGAATCTGCATTTTTAGATCAGTCTACCAGACAGATGGACTTTAGATTAAAATGGTCTGTTTTCCAAGGCAAGAAGATAAATTGCTAGTGAAATACTATTTGCAGAGTGATACAAAGAAATATAAATTTTGCTTAAACATTATGTATGAAGGGCACTCATAAAGCAAGTGCACATTTACCCAATATTAACACTAATCCCATTTTACTGAAGTTGCTACTTAAATTAACAGCAACCTCTTTTTTTTTCCCTGCTGGTATATATGCAAATGTAGCCTGAATTTTATTAATTACTAACTTCCACTAATAATTACTTTTGCTCATAATACTCATGAATGTCTTCATTATGCTATATATTCATTATCTTGCTGCTGAGTAGGAATTTTATAGCATTGCTGTAAAAAGCCTCTTCTCAATATCCATAGTACCATTTGAGATTTACTATAAACATACAGTCATGAATCTACTTTAAAAATAAAATAATTTTTATTTATTTATTTTTATTTTTATTTTAAGGAGAGTCTTCTATATTCTGAATTGTTCTCCCTTCCTACAGGTTTAAGAACAGTGTTGGCCTACAATAATTTCTGGGGTAAAACTGCTATCCTTTAAATATAAACCCAGCTTCTTCAAACAATTGATATTGAACTAGAGGTCACATAATGGAAAAACAAAAACAAAAACAAAAACAAAAAACAACAAAAAAAACAAAAAACATCTGCCAGAGAACTTGATGATGTCAGGCAATTAATATTACTGAAACTATTTTATTTTTTTAAGTTTGCTGATTTCTGAGAGAGAGAGAAAGCATGAGCATGGGAAGGGCAGTGAGAGAAGATAGAATCCCAAGCAAGCTCCACGTTGCCAGTACAGAGCTTAACACAGGACTTGAACTCATGAACCTGAGATCATGCCCTGAGCAGAAACCATGAGTTGGACGTTCAACCAATGAGCCACCCAGGCGCCCAATATTTAGTGAAATTAAAAACAACAACAACAACAACAACAAAGTTTTGTTCAATGTTGAAGAGTGAGTTGGGGAATTCTCATAACAGTAAACTAATGTGATCAGAGAGCACATTTTTGGACTCTCAAGCACTATTTAGTGAGGAGCAGCTAACCATGCCTGGATAAAAACAAACAAAAAAACAAAACAAAACAACAACAACAAAACACAATGTATTATAGAGGTTGGCATATTAATCCAGGCTTTAGAACAAAAGTCAGGGGTTTTTAAATCTGAAATTAAAGAAGTTTGGGAACAGCATCCAATTAATTAGAACAGGATATTTAAAGAAATAGGGCAGGAACAGAGTGTGGTTGAGGAACTGGGAACATGTGAAGCATCATGTCCAAGACTTGTAGAAAGGAAGCTTAATTTTAAAATAATGAGTAAAAAATCACTTATAAACCTTCTAACTCATACTTTGTCTCCTAAGATTTTATATCTCACTTTTTTCTTTATTATTTTTCTATGCTTTCATAGAGTGTATCTATATAGATTTATAGGTACATTACTATGTTATAAATGTAGGATATATTTATTATCTTTATTTCTCCAGTAGAATATAAGCTCCAAAGGACAATGACTTCTTTTTAGTTTGCCCATGAAATAGAAGGATACCTGGTAGATAGAGGGTACCCAATAAATTTTTGATTAATAACTAGATAAGTAAAAAATAAATAAATAAATGTATGAATGCAGTCATATGGAGTTTTTGCTTGCCTTTGGATAACAGAGAGCCAGCTAATATATTTTCCCCTGGTTAGTCTCTGTGCCAGTTTCCAAATACCTGCTTCCATCAGTTGTATAGAAATTAACATAATCCCTAAATCCAGATTATTTTTTTTTGTAACGGATAGCATTCCTTCTTGCGTTGATGGCCCTTCTAGTCTTAGCTTTTAAAAAAACATCTCTTCTCATTTTCTTTTTCCTGCTAGCCCATTTGGTCCCAGTGTGTACCTTCCTCTGTCTGGCTCATATGACATTAATGTATTATTGTTACAACAGTCCTAAACAATCAACCAGATGAACTAAATCTATGGTCACTGGAATTCAAGATCTGAGTTGACATGTCTGCTTTGTTTACATTGTATATCTAGTGCCTGGTACAAGACCCAAGCAAGAGGATGTGCTTGATAAGTGCATGATGAACAAGAATGAAAGATGAGTCCCCATGCATTATTACTTGGAGCTCAGGAAGAGATTTAATGAAACCTTATAGAAAACCACAGATAGGCTTATCACATATGGTTTTCCTTGGAAGGATAACCCTCCCAAATTATTCTCAATTATTTTACTTTTGTAATTATAAATATATTATTCAGTATTAGAGGTGGTATAATTTTTAAAGAATTACAAAAAGTTTTGCATGGAAACATTGACTTATTTAAATTTTTTTTATTTTTATAATGTATTTTATAAATATCAAGTAACCAGAAATGTAAGATGATAGAATGCATATTTAATAAGATGATTTCAAAAGGATTTTTTTTTTGGCCAAACTAGAATCGGGTTTTAGAAGAAAATAAATATTTTATTTAGAACCTTCATAACATAGCTTTATCTTTATAATGCCAGAGCTAGTTTTTTTTTTTTTTAGCAGAAATGTGTAGCTTTAACTTTATTAAATTTAGAACCACTTTTGAGTTAGCTAGAAACTTAGACTTTGACCTCCTTTGAAAATGTGAGATACAGCTCTTTTAAAATAATGCTGCTGCCATTAAGCATTTATCTCAAACACAAAGACCCACTCATTCAACATTTAAGCTAATTACTAGTGTTGAAGGATTATATTCAAATTCCTCATTAGTACTTCTCTATTACTTTAAAAAATACTTGTTTAAAACACCAACCAAAACTCTCAGTTGTGATAGATACTATAGCACAGGAATAAACATAAAATCTCGATAAAATATCTTTGCCTCTATTATTAGTATTTCCATAAGGTGACCTCTATATGTATCAAAATTTGATTTGGAGTGATATCATTTCTAGTTAATGCACCTTTTCCCAAAAGTACTTTAGATTTCAAAATAAATTATGTGAGAGCTTTTACTATAATATGACTGGCTTTGTACGTATTTAAATATAAGCTGATTTCCTCCTTTCTGAAGGAAAATTTGGAGGACAAAATACCCCATGCCTCATACTTGGATATATGCATTTACTTGTATTGATCATTACCGACCACTACAATGCCTGATCATGGTAAACACTCAGTAAATGTTTTCTTTACTCAGTAAACATTTCAAGGATACACGCAGTTCACAAATTTGTATGCATTTCTATTTGTATTTATATACATACACTTAAAATGTCATTGGGAAAAATTAACTTGGTAAATGCGTCCTGTATACATCATCTCCATTTTCAAATTTCTATGATTATTTTAAGGCATAAAATATACCTGGTCATAACCTGAGGCGAACTCAGACAGTGCCTGCCCCCTCACCATGGGACATTTTTCCCTTAGATGACAGGCAGATCTGTCACAGGACGGGATGATTTATCTCCTCTGATTTCATCCTGTAAAGACGCCCTATACAAGGTGAAGTGATAATTTTCCTCAGAGTTAACATGTCCAATGTCTCATTTTTC
This sequence comes from Prionailurus bengalensis, assembly GCF_016509475.1. Lineage (NCBI taxonomy): Eukaryota > Metazoa > Chordata > Mammalia > Carnivora > Felidae > Prionailurus > Prionailurus bengalensis. The sequence goes on from NC_057360.1 coordinate 50,691,015, forward strand.
ATTCCAGTCCTTGTGAAATGACATCGAACACTAAATTGGGAACTAATTTTGGTTGTGAGATTTGGCTGCCTGCCCACTTCTCTGGGAAAACAAGCAAATTATCTGTACTTTTCAGTCATAGAACTTATACGATACTTGCAGCTGACTGCTTGGTACAAGGATTTTTTTATTTTTCCTTTTAACCCACATTGAAAAAGCAAAAGAAAAAAATACATGGCAGGGAATTTTACAAATAATATGTTTTTGCCTGAAAACATCTTTGATCAAAAAGAAATATGCGGGAGCGCCTTGTTGGCTCAGTTGGTTAAGTGTCTGACTCTTGGTTTTGGCTCAGGTCATGGTCTCACATCAGGCTCTGCGCTGACAGTACAGAGCCTGCTTGGGATTCTCTCTCTCCCTCTCTCTCTCTCTCTCTCTGCCCTTCCCGTTTGCTTTATCTGTCTCTCTCAAAATAAATAAGTGAACTTAAAAAAAAACATGCAAAGTGTACTTGTGGTAAAAAATAGGACAATTTAGGGTGAATTTTAGATGAAGAAATAGGTTTGTCATTGTATTTGACTTCAACACTGAAGTATGCAATTAATTCAGTATGATTTTATGTGGAAAAAAACCTCACAACTGTTTGAGAGTAAAAATTCAACCAGCCAACATGGTATTTTCATTTAGCAAGAAAACTTGTTTGTAAATATTTGTCTAAAGATGGAACACAATTTTAAAATTTACTTGCTGAATGCATTTATTTTAGTACATAAATAGGATAGTGAATTGCAAAGTGTGTTTGTTTAGGAAAAAGATTTATGTGATGAACTAATTTTTAACCTGCAGAGTTACAGATTTTCTTCTGAATGAGTAAAATTGATCATGGCTTATAATTTATTGGGTAAGTATATCAGCAGTGAGGCATTTAGAAGCAGGAAAGTTATATGACTTGAAGAAGTCATATAAATATAAAATAAGAATATAGAAAGTTTATGCAAGCTTATGATTATTTTATAAGATGGATAAGCTAAAAGGATCTGTGTATTAGTTGAACTGAATATAAGTTAATTAAATCATAGGTATCTGGGAATTGGGGAACTCATTTCCATGAGCCCTGACATTATGAAGGTCATAATCTAAATAATCTAAATAATGTTAAAAGTATATGTAGAAAGTAGTAGAGGAATAGCTAGTGTTTATTGAAAGCTTGCTTTTTCCAAGTACTAGGTGAAATTCTTCATGTGGATTATTACACTTATCCTTAACAACACCTCCATGAATAGGGATTGTTAACTGCATCATTTTATGGTTGGGGAAAATAAGGCATAACAAGGAAAAATAATATTCTTATGCTTTCCCACTAAGTAGAATCCAAACCTTCATTTTTTAACCTTAAACTAATACAAAGCAAAGTAAGATTCATTTTTTAACCTTAGAGCATCATTTTTTAACCTTCAACTGACAAAAAGCAAAGTAAGGTAAGTGCCTACAAGCTTCTAGGAGCACGAAAGGGAAAGGAGAGACACCTACAGAGGAATAAGAACAAGAGGTGTCATGTCAGTTGCAATTTTAAGGGGGGGGGGACATTTTGTCGAGCTGGAATACAGAAAGGAAAATTGCTTCAAGCAGATAAAACTTGAGGAGCAAAGGCAAGTAAAGACAGAAGATACTCTTTTTTGTAATAACACATTTTCCAGACTGTCTGGAGCCTACAGAATTTGAAAAAGATCAAGCCTGGAAAAAGCATTTGCAGCCAGATCCTTGGCTTAAAATACCATGCCCAAACTATGCCTAAAAATAGAAAGAATGCTATGCAAGTACTCTTGTTTTCGTCAGCAATGGCATTTCAAACTAGTGGGAAACGAGCAATTATTTGTCCAAATTTCTGGAAAATTGGTCAGTGATATAAAAAATAATTACTATATATATATATATATATATATATATATATATATATATATATATGCCTAGCTTATATAACCTAAGTAAATTTGAGTAGAAGAGTTAGGTGTAAAGTTCTTCAAGTCTACCGATAATTTTTTTTCTTCTTTGTTTTTTCTCTTTCTTAAGAAGATGATTGTAACAGGCTGAATATTGGTCCTAGTTCCTGGAATCTGTGAATGTCATCTTATGTGGTAGCTAGGACATTGCAGACGTGATTAACTTAAGGGTCTTGATATGGTAGGATCATCCTGGGTGATCAGACTGAGCCCTACATGTAATCACAAGTATCCTTATATAAAGGAGATAGAGGGAGTTTTGAAGGGAAGTGAGAAAGAAGTCCATGTGACCATGGAAGTTGGGCAGAAAAGGTAATGTGATATGTGGCCATGAACCAAGGCACAAAGACAAAATCCGGAAGCTGAACAAGGCAAGCAAATGGATTTTCTCCTAGAACCTCCAGAGTGTATGTGGTGAAACCCTTTATGGACTTATAGCCTTGAAAACCATAACATAATATACTTGTATCTTGTATACTTTTTTGTTTATATAGTTTTAAGTCACAAAATTCATGATTATTTGCTATAGCAGCCAGAGAAAAATTAATGCAAAGCTGTCTTCATCATATCATTATAAATTCACATGTTTATAAAATATTAATATATTCAGTGTGAATTAATGAAAAATAACATGTAGGTAGCTATAATTTTTCTGCTTAAAGAATGTAAAACCTAAAAAAGTATAAAATTAATCAGTGCAACTACTGGATACATTAGTCTACATAAAAAATTAAATATGTATACCTTTTTAAAAGCATAGAATTGTGTATAAGCAGACCCAATATTGCAAAAATATTTCACAGGGCTACCTATGTAATACATGGAGCATTTCTATAAATTAAGGGGAAAAAAACTATCAGTGGAAAACCTTGAAAACTCTTGAGCATGGAGTTAATAATTCAAGGCATGTATGATTCTTTGAAAGAATTAACAAAATTGATAAGCCCCTAGCAAGAAAGAAAAAAGACCCACATACAGAAAATCACGAATGAAAGAGGAGAGATTACAACCAACACTGCAGAAATACAAACAATTATGGAATAAGATGAGTGATAACATGCAAACAAATGGGGCAATCTGGAAGAAATGGATAAATTCCTACAAACATATAAACTACCAAAACTGAAACAGGAAGAAAGAGAAAATGTTAACACTCCTATAATCACAAAAAAAATTGAATCAGTAATCAAAAATCTCCCAACAAACAAGAGTCCAGGGCTGGATGGCTTCCCAGAGGAATTCTACCAAACATTTAAAGAAGAATGAATACCCATTCTTCTGAAGCTGTCCCAAAAAAAATAGAAATGGAAGGAAAACTTCCAAACTCATTCTCAGTCAGCATTACCTTGATTCCAAAATGAGACATAATTCAAGACATATGAGTGATTATTAAACAATAAAAGTGCATTCTGGTTATTAGAGAATAACAAGTTAAAATCAAGGGAAAACATTTGTAATTCTACCAAAATTGTGTACATTTGATCATCTTATTTCAAAAATGTATTTGTAAAATCTCTAGCAAGTTCATACTAGAATAACTGTGTCTTGGAATTCAGTTTCCTGATTTGCACTCCTGTTGCTAATCCCCAAACCTTTGTAATCAACTTGCATTCTACATTTTTCTCACACCCTCTTGTTCTTTCAAGAAATCTTGGCTTTACTTCCAAAATATAACTTCTCATACATACCTCATACATACCTGAATGTCCATGATCCTTGCTTAGATTTTCGCTCTAACATCCTAACTGATCTCCCTGCCTTGCCTGTGCATTATTACAATTCATTGTGGAAGCAAAAATCAACGTGATCCTGTGACACTGGTCAGGTCAATTCTTCATGACATAATCAGCCAGTAGTTCTTTGCCATGGCCTCTGATGCCCTTTAGGATTTTACACTCCTCCCATTATTCTCCTCTAGCTCACTACCTTTCAGACATTTCTACCTCCTCCTTATCTCTGAACATCCTGGGTTTGCTTTGACATAACAGATTTTTGCACTGGCTCTTCCTGGATTTTGGAACCAACCATTTTCTTTTAAAATAATTTTATGGTTACTTCCTCTCATCCTTAAAACCCAGTATTAAATGACTGCTCTTGAGTGTCCCATTAAAATTCCAAGTCCCCCAACACTCCAGATGCCCGTAACGGTCTCCATCTGATTATCTATAGTACTTATCACATTCTGCTTCTGTATATTTATTTACTATTCCAACATGTCTACAGCATACAGTTTTCCCTTTCTTCTTTACATTTTAACATCACGGAAATCTTTATGTAGTTTATAATTACTATCAGCTCAATATCATTAGTGACCCGACAGTATGAAAAATAATTTAGTTACACCTTCTAATATTATGAAAATGGCAGTATTAAAGTAACCCAGGTTTGAAACTATGCTCGTTTTTTCCTTGCCTGCCTCTGCTACCAGAAGTAAGCTTCATGAATGCAAAGAATTCTTTTTTTCCTCTTTTGTTTACTCATACGTTTCCAAACCCAAGAATGCTTTCTGGTACACGAAGAAATCAAATATATATCTGCCCAGCAAATTTATGAATTAGTGAAAAGCAATTATACTGCTTCATTGCATAGTAAATATTCAATAAACGTTGGCTGTTCTAACGGTGATCCTCAAGAGCATGCAGAAATACGGTTGCTAACACAACCAGAATTTGATCACTACCTCTATTTGATCAATAGATAAAGGATCTGTCCAATCTTCTAGTTACTTCTCCTTTCATGCTATTATTATGTTATTAGTAATATTTTTAAAATTATACTTGACTAGGATACTAATTTTTTTATATTTCAATAAACTAAAATTTGAAATAATTACTGTCTTCATTTGAGGCAGTGATTGCATTTGAAATCCCAAATAGACTGATGAGTTTTCCAAATAATATTGTGCTGAATAAAAATGTTTCTCTCAGAAGAAAATTTAAAGAACTGAGAACATCTAGCTCACTATTAATTTTACATTAACATTTTAGGTATATTGTTTATGGTCCAACTATAAAGTCATTAAAATCTCTAAGAGTTTAACCTTTACATTTCTTAGATATGTTGGAAAAGGAAGTTTTTATTCAGCAAGCTCTCTCAAATGGCATAGGAAAGAAATCTGATTCACTGAACCATGGTCACTGAGAAAAAAATGCCTGAATCTGATAGAATTATTCTCTCATTATTCCAATATCAAGACAAAACTTATAACTTACAGATATTAATCTCTATCATTCAAAATGAAATGTAACTGCCTCAATCAAATTTAGAAATCTTGCATGGGTATTTGTCATCGCCTACTGACCCCTGCAATTTTATGTTGTTTCCAAAACATTATCTCATTTAAAAGCTTGTATTATCAGCAGCATCTCCATCAAATTTTACAGACTGAATTATTTTCAACATAGAATTGAAGTAGCAATTTCACACTTTTAATTTTGAGAGTAAAATGAAAATATAGACATCATGTTGAGATTTTCATGACGGTCAGTCTGAAAACACCTTAATGTGTTTTCACATTATATTTTGTTAAATCCTTTTTATTCTTTGGTGAGGAAATCATATCCAGTAAAGAGTCAGAGGGTGCTAAAAAGAGCTATAAATGTTATAATGCTTCATATAACTAGTTAAATGAGTATTGACCTTAAGTTGTCATTTTTATTATTAAATCAATGCCCTTGAGATATTGCCATTTTTCCTTTGTATGTTGACACAGAAAATATTAATTCATATAATATTATCTTATTTATATCCCACATTCAACTCCAACTTGATCCAATTGCATTCAGAAATCTAAATACAGGTAACAAGTCTCAAGTATTAAAGTCTATATTTATTTCCACTTTAGTTGTCTATTTTACCAAGGATATTTAGTTAGCTGCTGTTTCCACCTCACTGGGCTACATGATATTAAAAGTGATAAGTCAAGCTATAATGCTGTACATACTTATAATTGTATCAAAACATAAGGATAATTATAATGAAACTTATATCTGGCTTCCCTATCCTTCCACAAACTTTATTAAAACATTACATTTTAAGCAGTTTTATTAAGGTATTTTTACATAACATAAAGCTAATTTATTTTGAGTATACAATTCAATGATTTTTATTAATTTTGCTGAGTGGTTCAACCATCACCATACATTGGTTTTAGAACATTTTCATCCCCTCAGTGAGATTCCTCATGTCCATTCATTTAATCCCCATCTCATCCCCAGCCTCAGGTAACCACTAATTTATTTTCTGCCACTATATATTTGTCTTTTCAGAACATATCATATTAATAGAATCATAAAATATATGATCTCTTGTGTATGATCTCTTAACAACATATTTGAAGTTCATAGCATGTGACAGTATTTCACTTTACTGATGAATAATATTCCATTGTATGGATAAACTATATATAATCTCTCCACTCATTACATTTTGATTATTTCTAGTTTGTGGCCATTATGAATAATGCTTCTGTCAACCCTCACATTCAGGTCTTTGTGTAGAAAAATGTTTTCATTTTCTTTGGTTAGAGAGCTACCAGTCAAAATGCTGGGTCATACGGTAGCTTCGTTTAACATGTTTAGAAATTACTATAATTTTTTTAGTGACTGCACTACTTTACATTCCCACCAACAACACATGAGAGTTTGTCTCTCTTTATCCTCACCAGCTTTTATACTGACTACTTCATTTATTGTAGCTATTTTAGTAGGTATTAAATGATATCAAATTGTGGCTTTAACTTTCATTCCTCTAATGATATTCAGCACATTTTATTTGCTTATTAGCCATGACTATATTGTCTCTGATGAAATGACTATGTATTTTTTGCTCACTTTCTGATGGTGCTGTAGTGTGCTTATTATTGAACAGCAGGAATTAGTTGCAAATTCTGGATACAAATCATTTATAAGTAATGTGTTTTTCCAAATGTTTTCTCACAGACTATTGGTTGTATTTTTCTTTTTTTTTAAATAGTTTATTTTGAAGTAAAAGCATTTTGAATTTTGGTGAGATCCAGCTTTTTTCTTTTATGGACCATGCATTTGGTATCATATCTAAGCAATGTTTGCTTAATTAAGTCTCATGGGTATTCTCCTATGTTTTCTTTTAAAAGTTTATTTGTTTGAACTATACAGTTAAGTCTATGATCTAGTTTAAACTAATTTCTGTGTACAGTATGAAGTGAGATTTTTTTTAAGTTTTTATTTGTATGTTATTTGAGAGAGAGAGAGAGAGAACATGAGTGGGGAAGGTACAGAGAAAGAATCAATCCCAATCAGGCTCCATACTGTCAGCATTGAGCCCAATGCAAGGCTTCAATCTCAAGAAGAGTGAGATCATGACCTGAGCCAAATTCAAGAGTCAGTTGCCAATAGACTGAGCCACCCAAGTACCCCATTAGGTGAGGTTTTGAGTTCATCTTGTGTGTGGATAAACAATTGTCCCAGCATCATTTGTTGGACAGAGTATCTTTCCCCAATGAATTACCATGACACCTTCATCAAAACTCAGTTGATTTATTTTGGACACTTAGTCTTTATATTGATTTATATATCTATCTTCTAGCACTACATTGATTTCAAGATTGTAGCTTTATGATAATTTTTGAAATCAGGAACGAAATTTCTATAACATTACTCTTAATTTTCAAAAGTGTTTTTCCTATTCTAAGTGTTTTTCATTTCCATGTAAACTTTAAGATCTATTTGTCAACTTATGAAAAAATAGCCCGCTAGAATATTGACAGGAATTTCACTGTTTTTTTGTTTCTTGAGTAAGTACTCTAAATTGCTGAAAGATTTCAGTTGGAATTCTGAAAAAGTTTATTTTGATCATTCTTCAAGTATTTTTATTAATTTTTATGGAGGAAAGAATTTACAGTGGTCCTCACATTGCCATTAAAGTTCTGCCTCTTTCTAATATATATATATATTTAATAATTTACTATAGAATATCAGATAATTATAATAGCTAACACTTAACCTTTCTAAATGTCAGATACTGTTGTAAGTACTTCACATTTATAAAATAATTTGATCCTCACAACATTCCCACGAGCTAGAAAGCGTCAGTAGCCCTATTTTATGTGTAAGAAAACCAAACCACAGAGAAATTGAACACACAGCCTAATTTCAGTGAATTAGTGAGAAGGCCAGATTTGAAACCAGGAAATTTGTTTCTAGATGCCATGCTACTAACCACTGTGTTTTCCATATTACCACATGCAGTTTTCATACTACCTTCGTGGGCATGTGATACTTCGGTCTAATGTGATCCTTACTGTCACCCCGACCACTCATCTCCCAGTCAGTCGCTCGTGTCTTCAGTGCCTTTGTTTTTGTTTTATTGCATCAACAGCATTGTTTTTGTCAGTGTCCTTTTGTCACCATCGTTACCCATATGCCCTAAATTATATTGTTTTTTTAAGGCTTTACCAAATATTATATAGTTTGAAGAGAATATTTATTCATAGCAAGCCATATGGCATTATTTAAAACTTATAAAATGTTTAATTCTGTCTTTCCAAGTTTATCATAACTATATTGAGGACAAGCCTGTATCATATCTCCCATTGTTTCTAGAAGGAATTACACATTATAGATTCTGTAAAGATTGGATAAATGAATACACATCAATTCTTGAGAAACTGCTTAGCAACGAACTGTTTGTTCTGTAATCTTATATGTTATCTTAATTCATTGATTGAGGTCTATGATATGAAAAACACTCTGTTAGGAACACCTTAAAGGCGTCTACATTGTATACAAGCAATTCTTATACTCTCTTAGTAGCTATATATTTTCATTCACCGTATTTTTTATTGTTTTATTTCTATGATCCTGAAATAATGGCATGGTACAATTAAACTAGAAAATGAAGTGTTCTGTCTGCAATAACTTATATCATAAATATAAATTATAATTTACTTTTCACCATTTTTTGTCTTGCTTTTTATTTTTTACAAGCTATACATTTATAACAACTGATTCTAACGTGCAATATTTCCATAACCTTAGGTAAGGCATAAGACTAGAATTAATTTCCCACAGTTTTAATTTTGCATATAACACATTAAACACATATGTTCAGATTTTATTTCTACAACTTGTCAATTTATTGCCCTGAAGTCTTATATGTATGTGAAAAATATAGAAAAAATAAAAATATATAGAATAAAAATATCATGCCCTATATATTTTAAGAGGCTTTGTGATAAAGATAAATGTACAATTATAAACATTTCTAATTTGATTATTGTTGTTTGGAATCCACTATGTAGTGTTAATGTTCAAGTTTTTATGATTCCCTTATTTCTCATCTTTAATTTGTAAAATATGTGGTTGTAATATTAATATGTTACATGGAATTGGGGGCAGACAATATTTTATGAAACCTCTGTCTCCTAAAAGAATGCTTACGCTTTGGACATGATAGAAATAGAAAACGTTCCAACGGATTTTGAGCTAGAAGTTTTCATATTAAAGATGTTTGTAGTTGACACTCACTTCAGAAAGAGGAGGTCAGAGCATTTAAAAGCCAGCCTACTCAAATCAGTTTTTACGGAAATGACTTTCACCACAGTCACATCTGGTTCATCTAATTAGGTTCACAACTGCTACACTTCAGCACTCACATTTTAGAGGACTATGCTTGTCAACACAGTATTTCATTTACTTTTGTTTTTAAAGGATCGTATATAACCCTTAGGATTTTCTTATTGTTGCTGCTCTATTTGCTTAACTTCATGTCTTAAATTCCTCTAAATGCTAAAATTTTCCTTTTAAATTTTTGGAGGTAGAATCTCTAGCTAGCATTACATTGTTTCCTGTTTCTGGTTTGCAATTTTGTTTTCAAAGTTCATATACCCTGTGAGTGTGATTTGTCTCAGCATGGAACACCATGCTTATTTCAAAGTAGACCCGCTTCATTTTTCTTTCAAGACTTTCAGTGTTTCTAAGAATCTGCACAGCAGGGAATAGCACTTTCTCCAAAGACTGTATTTTGCTGCTTCATCTGACAATTTCTGTGTTTATACAATGAGTGACATTCAGATGCAGACTAGAAATACTCTGTTAATTTGGGTTGAGTCTTTCAATCTTTTCTTCTTTCAGAGTATAAATAAAACCCAGATGAAGTTCAAGTACCTTTTAAAACAATCATTTAACAAAGATAAGTTAGATCACCAGGTGTTGCAGGAATAAAATTGTTTAAACATAAAACAAATGGGAAAATTGCAGGGAAAAAATATAGTAGAAAGGCATGCATCCATTTTAATTTTATTAATATTATTTTCTAGTGTAGATTAAACTAAGTGTTCAAAATAAAGACTGTGAAGGTATACAAGAGTCAGGGAGAGTGTCAAAATAAATTAAGAGAATGAAAAACCCACTGTATTTTCTAAAGGAAAATAAGTGAATTTTTAAATAAATGGTGATAGAACTTGGGTCTCTAGACTCCTAATATGTGGTGCAATTCTACTATCTCAGGGATAATTACTGGACTAAGGTAATTGAACCTTTAGTCTTGACTATGCCTCATTCTAAACATGGTATTTGGAGACATACATGTGAATCACAAGCTTTAATCTCTTCATCACAGAATGATTATAGTTGTTTTGAATAAATCACCAGTTTTAGCAAGAATTAAATGAGAATACAAATATATTTAAATGAATAAGCATGATTAGATAGATATAATTAGTTGTTATTATTGCTATGATCTTCTAAAACTTTACTTTGCAAAGTGTTCAATTACTGGTACTTAGAATAAATAAAAGTATAGCTTCTCGACAAGCCATTTGACCAAACATAGTGTAAGTAGTGAGAATCTACTAGATTATTTTGCATTATCTCTCTCTCCTTTTTGGGGGGATGGCTACTTTCCCCCAAGCTACTCAATTTTACAGATGGGATTTATTAGCATCCCTGATTTTTACTGTTCTGAGGGCACATTTTGTTGGCTGAGGTAGTATACCGACGGCTTAATCAAAAGTATTTTCCCCTGGAATTGGAATTAGAAAAGAAAAAGAAGAAGAAAAAGATACAGAGACAAAGAGTTCTGTTCCTCAGAGGTGTTCGGTGGCCACGATTTTCATCCTGTGGGCCAGTAGTGCAAACAAAGTCTATTAGCAGAAACAAATAACGAAGCACTGTTAGAAGTGGACAGATAGATTGAGAAGGCTCTATATCTGTGTGCTCATCCTAGATCCTACTGATTCACAAGTTCTGCATCTGCACCTTGTCTTTAAATCATCTTATATTAAAATATAACAAAATGTTAAAGTTATGTCTTTATGGCTTCAGGACATTTAGTATATTTGACTAAGTTGTATTTTTGGCAAAATTGACCACTAATATTATTAAACACTTTTTTAGTGTAAGGAATACATACAGCATTTTTTAAAAATATCACTTTTAACTTTTACATTGAAAAATGGTCTAGCATCTTAAATTTTGATGTGTTTAGTGAATTACTATAATATTATTACTAAACAATATAACATTTAAGAGAAAGTAATATCTATAAGTTTTGAAACCCAGTGATGGTCAAATTAGATGGAAGATTTTCACAGGTCTTTAAATAGTTTATATAATTCACATTTATATATGTTAAAAAGGGCAAAAGGGTGTGCAAAAAATTTGTTTTTTAAATATATAATTAAATATTGCCTAAAGAACATTATTGAAGAAGTTATTCTTGATTGTCTGCAACTGAAATATATAGTTGAAGACTGAGGACAAGTTAATCAAGAAACATGGTGTAGTAAATATTTTTAGAAGCATGTATATCATGCAGGAATTATTGCTGACAGAAAAATTAATTAACTTAAAATTAAAATATAGCAAAAAAATGCACACAAAATTCAAAATATCTGGAAAAAGATAAATTTAGCAAACTGGTTGGGTTAAGTTTTCCTGCGTGCCTCAAAAAGTAGAACTTTATCTTCAATAGTAATTTCTTAGCTTGAAAAAAAATGGCGGCAGGTAAGACAAACGTATCTGTATCAGCCACGTTTATATAAAGTCAAACTGTGAACTTTAAATTGTAAGAAACTGAAAATATTCCTTTTCTATTGATCTAGAAATTGAAGTCAACTTTTCTTTTAAAAAATCAGATTCAGTAAATATGTTCAAATAATAACCAAGATCAGCACATTTCCTAAAACTGTTAACATGGACAAAACTCCGCACAAATCAATCTTCAGCTTTTCACCAAAAGAGGATTTTTTCACAACATGAGAAAGGACTCTGCATGCTGAAGAAGATAAGCCATTCATCTATTATTATTATGACTTCTGCTCTCATATTTTCTATGGCATATTGAGTTAAAATTAGCTTTCTGTGGCTTTTGTTCATTTTGCTTAGGTTTTAGTTTGTTTTGCTTATAGTGTAATGGTATATATCACAAATCATTAAATAGTAACTAAAGCATAGTACCATCACCTTTTCAACAGTGAGGTAGAGACTGCAAAAAGTTTCTGAAAGGGACAGGGTTGGAGATAGTAATTGTTTAAAAGAATGTGAAGCAGAAGGGTAAGATTTCTCAAAACACTATTAAGTGCTATAAAAAATAGAGCAACTTCTTCAAATGTGATTTTCAGCCAGAATTACATATTCAGCCAACATATTAATCAAACATAGACATAAAAATATTTTTAATTCTAAAAATACTTGGAAAAATTACTCTTTTGTACACATTCCTAGAACACAAGCCAACAATATAAAAACAGAAATAACAACAACAAACAAACAAATAAAAAAGAAACAGGGAGGCAGAAAACACTATCTAAAGCACAGTAGGAAAGTCAGGGGAAGTATGAGATTAGAATCATGTGGCCAAAGGGCAATCAGCTAATGTGTGGTAGAACTTCTATCCTGGACTGTAGCGGATTCTAAGAAGTTAGGCCTATGGAGCCACAGGTTCTTTTAAACCAGTTTGTATTTAAAAGCATAGTTCTTTCCCTTGCTGAGTTTATGATTTGTGACCAATTTAAATACATATTCTTTTGATTGCCTTCCAGAGACATTAAAAATATCTTGAGAAATTCATTGAAAAATGTGATACCATTAAAAGACTTTGGCATGTACTTGATGATTTTGCATAGATGTTTCTTTAACAATATCGACAAAATGGCAGGTGTGAGGGACAGTTGGCATGGTCATGGTGGTCCACCATTTTGAAATAACTTTCCCTCTCTTTGCAAATATTCTCATGTTATGAGTTTCTCTCCTCCCATGTACAAATTTTTAAAAAGTCATGTTTCTGGCCACCCTTTAGCTATGACAAATACAGATTATCTAGCTGTTAATAATTAAATGCACTTATAAAAGTGTAGGATTAGGAACAGGTGAGCAGACAAAATCTGGACAGAATGTATATTATTTTGCCAACAAAGAGTGGCAAATGTGACAGTGATAGTGAATTCCCAGTAGTTACAAGTGGAGACTTTAATACATTTATTTTCTGTAGGTTAACATTAATTAATAGAATTAAAATAGTAGAGTGTTAAGTTTAAACATGAATAAAAATCAATCCCAGAGACCATAGAATGTTTCCAGGAAAATTATTTCTTGGCTCAGATCCTTTGCCTTTGCACTGATCTTTCCACATATTTACATGGAAGTGTTATTGTTTAATCTATTTTCCTCTATTTAAGAGGCTTCTGAAATTTCAGATATCAACGTTTAGACTTGTATTGCTATTTAATGGATTCTCAGAACATAAGGATTGAAAATTAAATAATTTATATGGGTTTTACTGATGTTGTAAATATTTAAATTTAAAGAGCTAAAATTATAATTTGTTCAGTGATTTTTTTATCTCTTTCTATTTCTGAAAGTTTATCCATAAGTTACTATCAGGTAAACAATGTTTGAGAATATTCATAGAGTTAATAAAATAGTTATGCGTTAGAACATTGCTTTAGTGAACGACTGACCATGAAAACTTGAAATCATAAACCAGCAATACTATTATGTATGGCAAAGACATCAAAGAGAATACTTGATAGGGTTCCCTAAAGTTGAGATTTATATTTACTAAAAGAAGTTGTGCTTTTAAATAGCAAAACGTATCTAAAAGCAGGGCTACACACATTTGCTACACAAATAACAGCTGACGTGATAATTTTTTCTCCCACTTTTCAGTGGAAATCCTCATAGAGTATCGAGTAGAAGGGATTTGATTTTTAAGTCAGATCTGTCTTTTCAGTAGACTTCAGGAGATTTGTCATAATGTGGACTCCCCTCTAGTGGAGAATCTAGAGATGGGACCTCTTCAGGGAGGGCTGGGGGAAGGCCAACACTATTTGATTATCAAGTGGGGGAGTTTCTGCCTCTCTGGGTGCCATCAGACTTACTTGAGATATGATTGAGCAAATGCTGTGATATACTCTGAGTCTTGTCTTCCCCACCCATTTCTGCTCTCCTGTTTTCATTAAACCTTTCTCAGGGAGCTGGGGTGGCTCAGTGGGTTAAGTGTCTGACTTCGGCTCAGGTTAGGATCTTGTGGTTCGTGGGTTTAAGCACTGCGTCGGGCTCTGTGCTGACAGCTCAGAGCCTATAGCCTGCTTCAGATTCTGGGTCTCCCTCTCTCTCTCTGCCCCTCCCCAGCTTGTTCTCTCTCTCTTTCTCTTAAAAATAAACATTAAAACAATGTTTTAAAAAATAAATACTTCTCAGGGCGCCTGGGTGGCGCAGTCGGTTAAGTGTCCGACTTCAGCCAGGTCACGATCTCGCGGTCCGGGAGTTCGAGCCCCGAGTCAGGCGCTGGGCTGATGGCTCAGAGCCTGGAGCCTGTTTCTGATTCTGTGTCTCCCTCTCTCTCTGCCCCTCCCCCGTTCATGCTCTGTCTCTCTCTGTCCCAAAAATAAATAAAAGTTGAAAAAAAATTAAAAAATAAAATAAAATAAATACTTCTCAAGTAATGAATGATTATTCTTTCAGCTTTAGAATATACATTTACTCCAAGAAAGCTTTCTGTTGCTACTTCCAGGCCTTGAAACCCATTTCTCAATCTTGAAGGTGTGAAGTTAGGTATTGAGACTACCAGCAGTCGAGGGATGGTGCTAAATAGTGCAAGGCTTTCATAAGTAACTAATGTGAACTCTAACAGTAAGTGTAAGGAACTTAAATACTAAATGTATTGAATTGTGTTATATATGCTGACACTCTTTACTCAGAACCAGAATGGGTGCCAAGAAAATTTGAGTCTATGCATTCTCATTTCTTCTTAATTATTATAGGAGATGAAAGGAACAAGACTAGTTTGATTTGTTTCCTTGTCAGTCATGTTAGAAAAAAGAAGGGGCACCTGGGTGGCGCAGTCGGTTGGGCGTCCGACTTCAGCCAGGTCACGATCTCGCGGTCCGGGAGTTCGAGCCCCGCCTCAGGCTCTGGGCTGATGGCTCAGAGCCTGGAGCCTGTTTCTGATTCTGTGTCTCCCTCTCTCTCTGCCCCTCCCCCGTTCATGCTCTGTCTCTCTCTGTCCCAAAAATAAAATAAAACGTTGAAAAAAAAAAAAAAGATTCTCTTTAGTAATTCATTTTTTTCTCAAATCCTTTGTAATTGGTCTTTTGGGAGACTAGAGAAGGTATAATATGGGAAAATAATAATAACAGCAACATCACAACACTTGAAAACACTAAAAGGATTAATTAAGAAGCTCAAAAGTTACATCTTTTGATGAAGGTGAGCATGTACGAATAACATAATTTCCACAATCTTTCTTTTATGAGACTTTGGTCACATTGGTGATCCCAACAATGTCTATGCATATCTTCTCAACAGAATTAATGTTATTAATTGTATTAATAGAGTTCCCACCTTTTTTAGAAAAGGACATTCAAATCTTTCATTGGTCTAAATTAAATTTTAAAATAAAAATAAATAAATGCAGAGTAACCTGGTTATACTTTAAAGTTTTTATTTTTTATTGTTTGTTTCTTTCTTTATTTATTTATTTATTTTACTTTAAAATATTTAAAGTTTAGTATATTTGAAAACTTGATTGCTGATAAATCTTGTAAAAAAATCAGAACTCAACAAAAACAAGTTAGTTTGTTTTTTAAACAAATAGAGTTTAAAAGATTGCTTTAAAGGAAATATTAAATGGAATGATGTTTCTTTGATTTTCAAACAACTCATTTATGCTAAATATGCTTCTTACATCATTTAGTGGTACAAGTATACCTCTACGCTGTTTGCAATAGTCATCTTATTTATTACTTCACTGAAGCTTTATTAAAAGGTTTAGTTTGATGTATTTTCTCTTTCTAAATTCACATAAAAAGGCTTCAGAAGTTCAAAATAATTCACTGGGTAAAATGATCAGGGTAAATTGCATTGGCTTTAGAGGCGTCTTTAGAGATAAAAATACACGGCTAACAGCCAGTTAGCAAACACCAACTGGAAATAAAATATAAACGCAGAATTTAACCAATTAAATATTTTTGCATTGGTTTTAACAGTGCATAAAAGTAACAGGAAATAGAATATGTCTAACATTGTTAAAAATTATTCTGCACTTTTTTGACTACATATTTGTACATGCATACTTAAAATACTAAAATAAAATCTAATATCTCCCTAGAGTGCTCAAAACTGCCAATTCTTAAGGATTTTCAGGTTATATTAATATCATTTTGCCACTTTAAAATGTGATCTCTTTAGAGACTATTGAATATTTTGGTAAATTTTGTTTTTGTAATGAAGTTGGTAGACCTCATTCAATTTTTTATTTTTCCTCCATGGCCAAGGGTGGCTATTGTTTCTGGGGGAAAAAAAGAGACAGACAGAGAGAGATGAAGATCATGATTCTTGTATTTCAAGAAATTACATTTGACTGAAATAGATAAAACAATTATCTATCTATAATTCTTTCTAATGTAAGGATGTTTGTGCAGGTTTTGAATATTGTGGGAGCAGGGAGATGGGGCAAGGAGAAGAGGGGTTCAGGAAAAAGTCTGATTTGCTGATTAGGAATTGAATATGAAATCCATGTCAAATAAGTTTTAAAACAGAGAAGTATAGAGAAAAAAGTCTTATGTAATTTCATGGGTCAGAGACACAGTATAGCATTTGTAATGGTTACTTCATCTATTCGTGTCTATATCTGCGTCTACTTATCTATCCATCTATGCATCCATCCATATATTTTTGTACTCCCTTATCTTTTCTTTTATAAAAATATCTATATTTGGAATCATCCTGTTTATATATTTGAATGCTGTTTTTGCTTTACAGTGTAATTATGTGAACATTTTCCCATAGCATTAACACTTGTGAGAATGAGTTTAATATCTCTATAATATCCAATCTTATAAATATGTGAAATTCATAAAATTATTTTATTTTCCAACT
Organism: Prionailurus bengalensis; assembly: GCF_016509475.1. Classification (NCBI taxonomy): domain Eukaryota; kingdom Metazoa; phylum Chordata; class Mammalia; order Carnivora; family Felidae; genus Prionailurus; species Prionailurus bengalensis. The sequence goes on from NC_057360.1 coordinate 50,708,353, forward strand.
GATGAATATTAGTTTATTTTTGTACTAATTATGATAAATTATTTCTAACAAGTTTCTTATCAATATTTCTAATTATCAAGAAAGAATAAATTATTAGAAATAAAACAGTTCTTGATATGGCTTTCCCACCTACCCTAATGAAAATTAAACCACTTTATTCCCCTAATTACCGTATACGTGTATGCCAAAAGATAGTTTCATTTTTAAATGTGCAATGCAAAACATCTTATCATGTCTTTTTTGCATTTATATCTTTGTTATTCAGCACAGTGCCTTGAATGCAGTAAATACTTAACAATGTTTGTTTCCTTAAATGGTTACTTTAGCATAAGCCACCAAATTGGAGATGATATAGTTAAGTGATACTTATTGGGATGATTTTATCTAGAATTCTTCTGTTTGACAATCTTGTTATAAATCGAATATAAACCTAATTTTTTTTAAATGAAAAAGTCTCTATGCCTTATTTCTTAAAAAATGTAAAACTAAATATTATGCTAACTCCAAATTTGAACTGAGTTTAATTTGACAGCAAAACATTACAATACAATTTCATTGTTCAATTCAATTTCAGACAGAAAGATCTTTTGTCTATCTATATATATTATAAATGGTAAATATAAATTGTATATATATAATGTATATATATAAATGTATATTATATATATATAATATATATAATGTGCTTTTCCAAGACATGTCGCATAAAAATCTGGTTTATTGACTTTTCATAACATAATCAGAAAATCTCTACAACACTAAAACACTCCTGACACAATGATAGTTAACCAATGCTGAGTAGTGCTTGCTCCTTGTAGGCAGTATCCTGTTTGCTTTCATTTATTTTTCTTATGTAGCTGGCCCAGGTAAACCTTCAAATTAGGCATTCCTAAACTATATAATTCCAAAGTAACTAGTTTTACAGGAGTTTACATTAATTGAGTTATTTAAAAGCAAATAAAAATGATTGCCTAACTGATTGTTTTATTGTACCTAAAACACAGATATATGCTTTCTAAACTCAAGATCTTACTTGATACTCTAATATGTATCATTTATTCTCTGTATTCTTTATCTACATTATTTCATATAATTCCAAAAATATCCATTCAAAGTCAATATGATATAATTAAAGACTTGAAGGCTAGTAAGGAGAGCTACTATAATATCATGTCTAATATTGTGCTCTAATATCTCTAGATGACCGCTTTGTCATGCATTCCTGCATATAAGAAAAAGAACTCTGGTATTTCACCTACAACTATAAAAACTGAGTTGTGTTAAGTATAAGATCCTTTAGAAGTCTGAAACTCAGGATGACAGTTATATGAATTTGAGTTTATTTTCCTTCTCTTTGGTGATAGAATAGACTATCCCCAGGTATGTTTAAATTGATGTCTTGGCAAGATTCTTGGATTGGCAAATTGAAGAGTTAGGCAATTTTGTACCCCCAACATGCAATGACAAAACTATAACAAATTGTCAAAACAACTATTTGGGGATTCTGTAATTTGACCAAAGGCACACCACAGAGATTCATTTGTTTAAGAAAAACTATTGAACATTAGATACGAATCCTGGAAGTCATAGCAGTCTTAACTGGGGCTCCCTCCTTCCACCAGTCGCAACTCCCTGTGTTTAGTATTTCTGCCAGAATTATCAAGCTATGAAAATTAGCAGCTTTGCTGCTGAAGGGTGCTCAATTGATTTGGAGAGGAGCATGAAAGTATCTTATGCCTGAGGCTTTGTGGGAAAAAGTAGCAATATCAGTGGCAACCAAATAGGAAAGACCAATGTTGCAGGAAGTCTGAAGTTACAGTCCTGGTTTGGGCAAGTTGCGGCCAGGACGCCTATCCAGAAACTTACCAGGAAAATCCTAGAAATGAAACAGCAAAAATGAGCCTCAATAAGATGCTGTATATCTGTGTATACTGTATATAACATGTAGTCTGCAAAGCTGCATGGTCAAACAATGTTGTACAGAAGAAGTTAGGGAGGGGTATTGCTGTCCACATATCCATGACTGAACGTGAGGCCATGCATAGATGCAGAGGAGATATGAGAGGTCCTGGAGAAAAGTAAAAATGAAAATAGGTGTTCTGAACGGCTTGATTTTTTTCATCTGCAGTTCCATATTGCACAAGATCCATTAGCAGAGAATGGAAATCGTAACTTGCTTAATGTGTTTAAGGTCAGCCTTTGACGACTCATGAATGTCCTCTAAGATCTACTGGCACTAAGCTGGCCTCTAAGAAGACAGGCTTAAAAATATTCTTAGAAATATATATATAATTAATCCCCCACATAGATTATCTATACAAAAATGTGTGTACTAAGAGCAGTATTTTAGAATTGTATGTGTATTAATTAGTTACTGTTTATAACACTATTAATAATAATCTTGAGAGTTAATAAGCAAATGTTTAATATCAAACATAGTACGCTGTTGGGGTTGTAATTCCCACAAGTGACTTTCGGAGAACTTCAAAGTGTATCAGGACAGGCAGCTGAGCCTGGACCCTGTCTCCAATTTGCCGTCTCTCCTATAAGCATTCAGCGTGAAGGCCCTCTGTTACCCAGAGGTTCACAAAGGAGCCTAGTGGGCTAGATGTTTTGCAGGAAAGCCAAAGATGAGTGATATTTTCACTTAGGTATTTATTTGTGAGGAAGCTGAGCTTGTTTATGAAATCATAAACGGTATATTTCTGTTATCTGTGGCAGCTGACAGAAGAAGAGAGTATGTTGTCCTTTAAAAGCTTGCCTGTATACCCACCTTTCTAGTGTCACCAAATATACCAATCCTCACAAATTGCTTCTCAAAAATGTTTATGTAATATTCCCATATTATCTTTATATAATTTTAAGTATAAATGATTTACCTGTGCTCAAGGAGGAATCTCTATACATTTATGAACAGTAAATTTTGAAGTAGATAAAATGAAGCAAATTCTGATGGCAAGATGTCCAAGGATAAAGTAAGAAACCTGAATGAGAAAAACAAATAACTATTATGCAAACTTGCATATATGTTAATAAACTTGTTTTATAGAACTTATTCAGATGTGCATGATAATTTTTCGGATAACAGATGAGTACAACTTCGAATTTATTATGATTAGATCACACAAAGCTGCATGTAGGCCCAGTTGCTGATCTGAGAATATAATTGATCAACTGGAGAAAACGAAAGAGGAAAACTTTAGAGATAATAGAAATGGAATTTCACCAAGGATGTGGAAGAGTGATAACATTGCCACTTTATATTTTGGGGGATGAAAATTTAGTCACAATGAAGTTTTAAGAAAACACTCTCTTCTACTCTCATGAAAATTGGATACACCGAAATTCTATACCTAGCAGCATTTCTAAATAAAAGTGTGTGGAACAAGTCAGAGAATGTGTGTGGGGAAAAAAAATCATAAAGATAGCATAATTAAAAAAAAATAATGGCTAGGGGCACTAGGTGGCTGAGTCGGTTAAGCATTTGACTGGCTCAGGTCATGACTTAGGCAGTCTGTGAGTTTGAGCCCATATTGGGCTCTATGCTCACAACTCAGAGCCTGGAGCCTACGTCAGATTCCTGTCTCCTTCTCTCTCTGCCCCTCCCCAGCTTGCTCTCTCTCTCTCTCTCTCTCTCTCTCAAAAATAAATAAACATTAAAAAAATTAATAAGGTAATGTTTAACATTTTTTTAAATAGGCCAGGTAATATTTACATGTATTTAATAATTTAGAAATGCCTAAAAAGGGTCTGAAAATTCATTGCGACAGAAACAGACTGGTAATTAGAAATGTTGAAACTGATTCTTGGTCTTCATATATGTTCAAATTGCTTTTAAATGTGACACTCTTTGAAAAAAATTAGAAGTTTCTAATGAGAAGGGAGAAAAGGAACACTGAGAAGTTCACTTTTTTTTATTCCACTCTCGCTATATTTGTTAAGTCAAACATCACAGTAAGGTGTTAAACTTGTAATGGAATGCCTTATGTTCTTCATCAATTAACTCTCTGAAATTACTTGTTATCAAAATCCTTTATGTTTATGCAAAATCATCAAACTAAAATGCAAAGTGGAGGTGGGATGCTAGTTTGATGGAGGTCTATATGACCTCTAGATTGGTTGTTTCCCTATGATTAATTTTTGCAATGTAAGTGTTCTTAAAGTTTAACATCATATAATTTTATAAAAGAGTTTTATTTTTTAATGATATTTTTATTTGACTCAAAATCTACAAACTCTACAAAGTCACATCTACCCTGTGGCCTTCGGTGGGAAGGTTACCTGTTGCAAGGATACCTTGCATCCTTCATTAACTAAAAAAGTCCTTAAAAGCAACAGTTAACAGATTTATATACATATACTAAAATTTCTGTACTACTTCACAAATTTGGGGTTGGAAAAGACTTTAGTGATTACTAAGATTAACCTACTATTTATGACAAAATTGAGAATCATAAACCTTAAATAATTTAATCAAAGTGTAATTAGTTTTAGAACTTAAAAATATGTACTTCCTATCCTACTACACAACTGCTTCTCAACCTGGGATCTGTGGACTCACGTGGTCATGCAGAATCCCTCAAGGAATTCAATATCTTGTTGCATGTGTTAGTCTTATTCAACACTAACTTGTTTCACTCCAAGTGATCCTGTTTTAATAAATACCAATAAATGGCAATTGAATTTGCAAGTTGCTCAGGCTAAAAATGGTATAGTCATTATTTACTCCCATTATTATTTAATACCACACAAGTCATCCATTAGAAAATTCCCTGATCTATACCAGGGGTCAGCAAACTTTCCTGTAAAGGGCAAGATTGTAAATGTTGTAGTCTTTGCAAGCAATGTGATCATTGCCACAATTACTTGACTATGATGTCATAGTATGAAAGAAGCTATAAACAGTACACAAAACGAGTGTAGTTGTGTTCAAGTAAAATTTTATTTGGAACACTGACATTGGCCGTGATTTCAACCAAGGGCTGTAGTTTGCCAACCCTTTGACAAGTTTTCAGATGTATCCTGAATGTGTAAACCTATTCTTAACATATCTACCTCCATCCCCCTCATTTTTCAAAGAAAGTACTATAAGGTTACCCCATGTGGTCTCTGAACCCAACTCACAAGTTCAAGTGCACTGGAAGATTTTTATAAAATTACATTTTGATCCAATTTCTTGAATATGTGGAAAATTCTTGTGATTCACAAAGCAAAAAATAGAAAAAGATATATTCAGTGGAATGTGTCTGCCTATGTTTCATTCTTTATCTTACAAACAGATAACCACTGTTATTATTTTCCTGTGAGTTCTAAAGATCTAAATAGATTGCAAATATGAACTGTTTTTTAACAATTGATAGCATATATAAAAAAATAATCTTCTCTGTATCTTTTCATTTATTAATAAAGCTTATATAGTTTTCCATTTTGTTACATCATGAGCACATTTATTGTTTTGTTATGGCTGTATTATACTCCATGTCATTGGCATTTAGTCAACTAGTTGCTATCAAAGGATGTTTAGGATGTTTTATCATCTTCTGCGATTAAAAATACTACTACACTATGGGGCACTTGGGTGGCTCAGTCTGTTAAGCGTCTGACTTGATTTCGGCACAGGTCATGATCTAACGGTTTGTGAGCTCTAGCCCTATGTCTGGCTCTGCATTCACAGCACAAAATTTGCTTGGAATTCTCTATCTGCCTCTTTTTCTGTCCTTCCCCTGTTTGCTCTCTATCTCCCAAAATAAATAAATAAACATTTCAAAAAATACTACTATACTGAACATTATTACACTTATTTATGTATGGACATAATATATACCTTTAAATATATAACCTATATATGATATATTGTACATTAATTTAAAGGATATATTTATGTGCATGTATGTATAACATGTATATAAATATATATTTATAATTTTAGTATATATCACTCATATATCTTTATATATTACTTTATACTTTTATGTATGTAGTACTGCACAGAAAAAAGAAATTCTCGGGGCGCCTGGGTGGCGCAGTCGGTTGGGCGTCCGACTTCAGCCAGGTCACGATCTCGCGGTCCGGGAGTTCGAGCCCCGCGTCAGGCTCTGGGCTGATGGCTCAGAGCCTGGAGCCTGTTTCCGATTCTGTGTCTCCCTCTCTCTCTGCCCCTCCCCCGTTCATGCTCTGTCTCTCTCTGTCCCAAAAATAAATAAACGTTGAAAAAAAATTAAAAAAAATAAAAATATCCTTTAAAAAAAAAAAAGAAATTCTCATCATCTTTGCCTTTTTTTAAATTCCAGAATATACAGGTATAGAATTATCGCTTCTGCTACAAAGTAAGCCCTTACTAATACTAATACTATACTACTGAACTAATTTTTAAGTATAAATGGATAAATATATAATAATATATTTTTGTTTTATTAGAATATATTTTTAAGAATAAATAATGAGAATTTGCCTCTTAGTTTGATTTTTGGGTTTCAAGATGTTTTGAATCCACAGTATTATTCTGATGAGAAAAAAAAAAAGGTTGCTATATTCTACTATTAATGAGACAGCAATAGGTATAGTATATATAAATTCTGCATTTCTGCCAAATGATTTAGGTTAGTGAAGTTTCCATAAAAGCTTTAATAGAAATACTGGTAAGAAAATTTAGCTATCAGTGAGGACAAGTTCATTGGCACGCAGAATTTTAAAAAAGGGGAGGGGCTAGCACAGCTGGTTATGGCAATTAAATTTCAGCAAAATATTAATTGTGACATTAAATCAACATTGTTAATTTGAATGTTATTAATTTTATAGTGTTTATAATTTCTGAATTAGTTTTGGTTACATAGCTGTATAAACATATGGAATTGATACATAGATCTATGTTTTAAACCTCTTAAGAACTTTAAAATAAATGATTAAGTCACATGGAAAGGACACAAGTTTACATATAGGTATATCTCTATATTTTTCCTAATAAAAGATAACTAGATATTACATAAGTTTGACCAATATTGTCTCTTCTTTTTCCTTTGAATTGTTTATTTGTTAAACCAAAGGCAAAAGTACCTTTACCTTCAATGTATGTATCTTTGAAACATTTTTCTGTAAATGTGCCTCAAAACGCCATAAAAATAGTAGTTCTGCTAATTTATTTAGTACCAAAACAAAAACAACAAAGAAAACCTCACTAAAAACTGTCTAAATTCTGATATTTATTTATTTATTTATTTATTTATTTATTTATTTATTTATTTTGAGAGATAGAGAGGGAAAGAGAGAGCATGAGCTGGGGAGAGACAGAGAGACAGACAGAGAGAGAGAGAGAGAGAGAGAGAGGCAGAGAATCCCAAGTAGACTCCATGCTGTCAACACAAAGCCCAATATGGGGTTCAGACTCACAAACTGCAAGATCATGACCTGATCCAAAACCAAGAGTCAGATGCTCAACTAACTCAGCCACAAAGGTCCCTAAATTCTGATATTTAAAGTCTATAAAAATCAGTAGTCTAAAAATAGAATCAATGCATTCTTTATATACAGACATGGAAAAAAAGTAATCCTTTTACTTTGACATCCATGGAAAACCCCTGTTTTGTGTGTAATTAAAATATACCTGTATTTAATATAATAATTTGATATAAAATTAATATACAAATTCTACATATAAATTCCCAAAGAGAATAAATACCATATTATTAATCTTGATTTCAAAGCTTATTTCCCTGAGTGAATAAAACTGATAATAGTAGGCTGCTAAGTTGTGTGTGTTCATGCATTAAAAATGTAAAATAACTTGCAAAAAATAAAATGTCATAGAAATCCAAGTTGTTATTATTATTATTATTATCAATATTAAGGCAATTGATTGGAAGAAAAAGTAGTGAGCTATTTAAATGTGTTGGGTACTAATATAAGATATACAACTTTTCACTATGTATAAAATCAGGCATTTAGACACTGGAACCCCATAATAGCGGATATTTAATTTTTCTTAACTTTCACTTATTACTTGGATAATTAGAGCTGTATAAGCACAGACAAATTCTCCAGTCTCTCTGTAGTTTATTTTCTTAATCTACAAAATGAGTGATAATTTGTCCTCAAAGAACTGTTAGGAAGTTTAAGTAACTTAGTAAGTATGAGGCCCTCAGAACATTGTTTGGCACTGTGGAGCAGAAAGAATTCTGGAGGAGGAAAAAGGCAGAATTTGGTATTTATTAGAAAACGCTAGCATTTCTAATTAATGTGGGCTTTCTTATTTATTCCATGTGAAAGCTAAAAAGATATTATGTATCCATGTCTTGTAAAATTATACTTTCAAGTCCCTTTTTATATTACAAACAAGGTAATTAATTTTGCCATGTGTTCAAGATAGTCCAATATCTACTCACTCCTAACATAGCAACATGAAAGAATACACAAAGTATTATTCACCATTAAAATAATGCTTAAACAAAGAATGCGTATGAGATTTGCAAGGCCAAGAGCATGGCCCATTATTCTCCAGAAGAGTTGCTCCAACACATGCAACCACATGCAAGATTCACAGTGGCTTCCAGCAAGCTCATGAGCACTCCAGCTTGAGTGCTTCAGTTTCAGGAGGACATCATCATTGCCAGACTCCTGACCTTTGCACCCCCAGCTCTTCCAATGGTTTTGTGTGCCCTGATTTTTTTTTATTTTTAATTTTTAAATTTATTTATTTTGGGGAAAGCACAAGTGGGTGAGGGAGGAGCAGAGAGAGTGGGGCATAGGCTTGGAAGCGTGTTCTGAACTGACAGGCTGACAGCAAGGAGCCCATAGTGGGGCTCAAACTCACAAACAGTGAGATCATGACCTGCATTGAAGTTGGTTGCTCAACCAGCTGAGCCACTCAGGTGCCCCATTGTGTGCCCTAATTTCTTATTGTTTCTGTTGGCCTGACCAAAAGTTGCCTTTAATTTGATCATGTAAAACAAGTGAGTTATTTATGAAAGTTAGTTGGTCAATCAGCATTAGCCAAATTGCAATGATAGTTGAAGTCCTGCCTTATGAATTGCCGTATTTTGTGACACATGAAAATAATAATAAATCATTCATGAAAATATGACTTCATTGCCTATTTGGTTATTGTTAAATCACCATCCTATGTGTTTATCGTTGAGTCTTATTTTTACGTAACGCTGAAAAGTAATCAAAAAATATGACAGGTTTTGATCCAGAGCACATTACTTACAATGTTATTCTAAGCACAAAAATATTTAACATCTAAATAAAGGCCACTAAACAATGTCTTCCCTTTAACAGGGGAAAATATGTCCATCCCTAAATCATCTTCAATTCTTGGAAGTTATGAATGGTTTACAAATAAATTAACACAACAACAAAAAAATAACCAATGCATTTTAGCTTCCTTTTAAGCAATGATTTGTTCTTGGAGATATATATAAACATAACTAAAAGAATCCTTAAAACTTAATCAAATGCTAAAAAATATTGTTGAGGACCCTAAAGAATGTGACTAACATAAAATAAAGACTGGTTTTGTGTAGAATCACACACCACCTGTAGAGTCCCCAATGAACAGATCTATTCTTAATTTTATTTGCAAAATAGACCTGTTTTGCTTTGCTCAAATTAAAATCTTGTCTTGTTTAAATATAGCCTACACCTTACCATTTCCCCACATCCTGTGTTACTTCATACTTTTCTTTGTTCAGTGAGAAACAATATTTTTAATGAATAAATTCAGCTTTTTCTTTTGCAGATTTCAGTGGAATATGAGGTTTTCCACTAAGATTCTCTTGGTAATCTCGGTCATTTCATTCAAAGGAATCAAGAGACTTGAAAACATAACATACATTTCCTGAGTATTTAGTCGTCAGAATCCAACCATTCTTTAGCCTCCATCCCTGATGGATGAGTTCAACATGGTAATCTGAGATCTCAGAAAAAGCCCGTAGAGCTCATACCAACTGGATCTGGCTAAATTTATCTTGTTATCCTAACATTTTGTGGCCTTTAAGTCTAGAATGTTTTATTTATGTATTTATTTATGTATTTATGTATTTATGTATTTATTTGTTTATTTATTTATTTTTATTGCCATGCTGTTGTGTGCATTGCTTGACTTTTAAGCCTTTCAGAATTCTAATTTGAAAGAAAGTTGTGATAACAATTTCTCTTTCTTGGCGAAGTACTGTCTTTCCACACTATTGCTTTCTTTCACTAAGAAAATTGGAAGTTCCAGAAGCGCTCGTCCTATTTTTTGTTTTTATGATGTTTGTATTTTTACCCTATTCTAAATGTTGTAAGGGATTATCCTGAGTACAATTGTGACAGTATATAGATCTGGACAATATTTCATGGCTTCCCATGAGATCTAGCCAAAGAGGGATTAAAAGAGGGACAGAAAGCAAAATCATATTGTACTTGCCTGAAGACATCATTTGCACATACATAGGAATTTGTAAATCCTGCTCTTCGTGAAGGATATGAATCATATATGCAAGAAACTCGAAGAGTAGTCAAAGACTGCCCTGAATATCTCTCATTCAGTAGATCCTCTAGGTACAGATCCACTCTGGTTGTAGAATACACTCTTTCAGTGGTTAAGTTCTAATTAGAACTCTGCTTTGTTTAAATCAAGGTCAAATTCCTCTTTCCCCCCACAAAGTTAAATAACTTCTCATCTTCCTTGTTCAGTAAGAAGCTGAATTTCTATATTTACAAGCACTTTCCCTTTAGTGCTTTAGAAAAAATTTTAATAAGTTTTGAATAAATTCAGTCCTTTTAAACATATATTACTGATTTGAGATTTCTGTCAGCATTATTCACGTGCAACATCCATTTTGCACTATTTCTAATTGATATGGGAAGAAAAAGAGTGTAAACTGACAATAGCATATGACTAGAATTTGCTTCACTAGATGCCCCTTCAATTATACTAAATTGTCCTATTCCAGTCACGGGATACTGGTAAGAAATTCCTAATCACCCTCTGCCAAGGGAGGTACCAGCTTCTGCGTGAAGGCAGAGGAGCATCCCACCTGGTAACTAAAGGGTTTGTTACATAAAAATTCCAAATCCCAAAGATACTTTCAGGAGCTTGTTTTTTGAGTAATGATTGCTAGAATGAGTCACCCAGGAAAGAGATGAGGCAATACTCCTCTCATGGAATCAGTGCTGGATAAAGAGTTAATCTGGCATTTTATAAATAAAAGTTTTCTTTTGTTTTTTTTTTAATGTTTATTTATTTATTTTTTGAAAGAGAAAGAGAGAGAGAGAGAGTGCGAGTGCAAGTGGGGAAGGGGCAGACAGAGAAAGACACAGAATCGGAAGCAGGCTCCAGGCTCTGAGCTGACAGCACAGAGCCCGACACGGGGCTCGAACTCACGGACCGTGAGATCATGACCTTAGCCGAAGTCGGCCGCTTAACCAACTGAGCCACCCAGGCGCCCCAACCTGGCATTTTTTATTCACCATGATCCTGACAACTCATACTCAATTCGTCACACAGGAATCTTTTCTCATCTACAGGACTTGATGCTTTTTAGCCTCAAACTGATGAATGGATGAGGGTCCTCTCAGAGAAAGGACCTTTGCCTCTGGACCCTTCCCCCCTTTACCTGAGTAACTTTCTTTTGCTCTCGGCCCTCAAGAAACAAGAGCCTTTATTTCACTTCCTTTTCCATAAATTGAGAGTTAAATTACCCATCAGAAATGCCTAAATTGGCCCTTCCAATGACAATCCCATCCTTAGATAACACAAAATATTATCTAGACTCCCTGAATATGTGAAAATATTTATCTTTAATATCATAAATTTCCTTCTAGATAAATCACATACATAGACTGATTAAAGAATTCCTAGCATAAGCAACCGCAAATTAAGACTACAATCCAGTTTCTATGCCATTGTGCCCCCTCGTTTGACACTGAAATTGTCAGTTATTGTGAATTTTTTTGAGGCACTTGAATTGCCTTATATTTCAAATGAGACAAAGACATTTACAAAATCCTTTTCCAAAGTGGATTTTTACAAACAAATTACCAGTGTGGGTTTTTAGGAATGCTTATGTGAGTTCAATTTAAATGAGAGAACCAGAGAGATAAAGGTCAACGAGTCATACAATGAACTACCAGTGAAATTTATAATTTAATTAAATAGTACAAGATTCTTTTATGAAATGGCCTCTTCCTTTTAAACATAAGAATTCAAAACACATAGATTTAATGTTTGCTCAATGGGATTAGTAAATGAGTAGAAGTCATCAAATAGTTCTATAAATGTGAGTGCATTATGTTGAGTTTTTGGTTTTTCCTCTAATATTATTTCTGTTAATAAATAAATCAACTCATTTCAAAGTATATTTTAATAAAAGGGTTATATTAAAGATACAGGCATTTTCATTTTTGTTCTACACAGTGTAGCAATGTAGTGGGGTGATATTGTCCATTGTGATCTACATAGGATATAAGAAAATTATGCTCTTCTTTGGCTCTCTGAAGTTTGATTTAATAATAGACTTCCATTGCTAGGGGGGACTCATTAGAGAGGTGTTTATGGAGCTCCAGAGGACAGAAGCCAGTTACAAGTCAGACGCATGGCATGATAATTCATATCAGTATCTCATCTTTAGCCTGAACTCTGAAAGTTCCAATGCTTATTTTCTGTGATTGTATGTAGATATGCTGGTAAATATATATAAATATATGAATATGAGTATGAATGATATATATGCAGTTAGAATAGATGCACATGTCTTTGTAATTCTGAATCTATGTTCAGGCCAATAAAACTAATCTCCTTGATTCCACTGTACATTTATACTAACTAGTACACCTCATCATGGAGACTCTATTTTCCCTTAAGATCTACGTGTCCCTTTTTTCTCTCAGTTGCTCCTGTAAGCTCATGCAAGCTGTGCTTCAGTTTTGAAAAATTTTCCATTATGTCTTTAGGGATTCATGGCTGGTCACCAACAAGCACATTATATTCTAAATCGCTTCTTTCCACATTACCTTCTTGGTGGAAATGAAACTTGGATCTCTCTTAGGACACTATTCAGGACACTTGTAGTCCTCAGTGGTGGCTGCATGCTTTTATACATTTAGAGGTCCTGAAGGTAGGGCTCGTAGCACTCATGCTCCTCATTGTTGTGTTCAGGATATTCTTCATCTGTAGTCACAGAATTACCCCAGTCACAAATTTCATGACCAGATTATACCACACACTATCCATCCTTTTTACTGTCATACACACAAAAATGTATAACTGAAAAACGCTGGGTGTCCCTGGCAAGACCCTTTTCCCTCCTCTCCTCTTCACCATGCTGTCAGTCTTATTATTACCATCTCTCAGCTCATTACCCATCATTCATAGGTGATTTTAACACCTGCCTAACTGCCATGCACTCTAACATTTAATTGCTGATTATTTAAAGACCAATATATATAATTTATCTAATAACTTTGCTACTCAGTTTCTTGATCGCTAGGCTTCCAATAATCATATTCTTCACTCCAGTTGTTCATTACTACAGAAAATCTCACCAAATAACTTTGTTATTACAATATGTTCAACATCCATAATCTAAATTTCAAGGATTCTGCTCTGAAGCAACAACTTTCTATCTTGTCTTTCAGTTTAACTTCTTATCAATTAGTTTCATCCAACTGTAACTACTTATTAATCACACCATCACTTCTCTTAACTATTTAAAATTGTTATTTAAATGCCATGTTCTCAGGGAGGCTTTCTTAGGGTACCCACACAGAATTGCAACTTCCTAGCAGCCTGGGACTCCACATCTCTCATCTCAGTTTTATATTTAGCTAATACATCAATGGTGGATGTATCATAAAACTGATGATATGGGGAACCTGGGTGGTTCAGTTGATTGAGCATCCAACTTTGGCTCAGGTCATGATCTTTGGGAGTTTGAGCCGTGCATCAGGCTTCACACTGTGAGTGGGGAACCTGCTTGGAGTTCTCTCTCTTTCTCTCTGCCCCTTCCCAGTTAGCACACACTCTCTTTCAAAATAAATAAATAAACTTAAAAAAAACTGATGATACTTAAATTTCAAATCCCTCATATACATTTTAAGTCCTCTTTTCCATAGCCCCTTCTAAGTTCTTCTAATTTTGTATTTATTATTTTTATTATTTCTCTTATATGTGATATACATGTAGATATACAAAAATATAGAGAGATAATATTAAAAGACAACACAAATAGTGTATCTTCTCTTGCCTAAAACTTATTAACCATCCATGTATATTTCTCCCCCTTTTGTTCCCTTATGTATTGTGTCTTTTCCTTGAGTATAATGCAAGCTTCATGAAGACAGGCATTTTTGTCTGCTTCTGTCACTGTGATATCCCTAGTCCCAAAAAGAATAAGTGGAATATAGCAAATTTTTGCTGAGTTAATTATTTTATCTTTTTCATTTTTACCTCTATTGTAAATGTCATTATTTTATTTATTAAGACAGAAGTACAATTCTGCTAAACTGAGAGGCCAAAAAGGAGATAAATTCCAAGGTCTTAAGTTGACAGAAAAGGAAACTTTTAAGGTATAAGATACAGAATGTAAATAACTTATGGAGCACATCTGTCAAGAACACAAAACTAAAAGATACAACTGCTGTAAAGAGAAGAGAAAAAAATATTTATGCTTAAAAAATGCAAAGCGAATGTGAGAAGTTGACTCTTCTCAGCGCAAAGGCAAAGTAGCAATCTGTACGTGGTTGCCAGGCAACGAAGCCAAGGAATCCATATAAGTGGACAAAGTTCAAGGCAGTTTCACAGAGGGCGAAATCGTACTTCATTCAGAGTCAATTCTAATTAAGCAAAGTAGTGCAATATAAAAGCGTTGTATACTTTCCCATACTTCCTGAAGATAGTACATGTACATTAGGACAGTTTGCATAAAAGGTGAGTATTTAGATGTCTTTTTTTTTTTAAGTTTCACTGTGCGACATCAGTAGAATACATGAAACAGTATGTATTTCCCTAAGCTCCAGGTGACTATTATTACAGTTGTCTGGGTATCAAATTAACAATAAGAAAACAAGAGATTTTCCCAGAAACTATGCCACATTTATTTAAAATCAAGTGCTCCTGTGGTCGATTGATGAAGCCAAAGGTTGTATGCCTTTGCTGTAGCTTTGAAGGACATTCAAGAATGAGTTTTAAGGCTCCAGTCTACAAGATGTATTATTCATAAAGAGAGAAATCATCCAGTGATTAGAAAGAAAGAAAACTTAATAAATGTCCACTATAACATATGTATCTGCTAAAATGTCTTTTTTTTTAAAGAGATCACTTCTCCAGTCCACTGTATATTTCTGGTTATAGAAACCTTGGGAATAGTGATTTCAAATAATTCATCACTTTGGGAGATGCTTAGGGTAAGGTCAGAACTTTTATTTGCCATTAGAATATGGGAACATTATGGACATGTATAACTACAAGGCTTTGGGAATTTAGGTTAAGAGAACAACAGGAAAAAAATCTCAGAACACTGAAAAAATTACTTTGGCCAGAATAAATATATATATGTAAGGATATGCTAAAAAGTATGGCTGAAAATGCAGATTGTCATGAGAACAAAGGAAGATTATCAAGACACCCTGGTCTACAGAGTTTGCATTTGATACTATAGGCTGAGAGAAAGTAATGAGAACATTTGAACAAGGATGTTAAATGGTAAAATCTGTGCTTCAAAAAGATAAGTCTGTCAGATGAAAAAAAAATGCTAAACTGGAAATCAGAGAGAGCAAAGGAAAAGAGATTGTTAGGGAACTGTAATGAGACTCGGTAAGAATAATGAAATCCAGGATGAAAAAGATGGAAATCGGAATAAAGAGAAATTATCCCCACAGTGCTTGGCACAGGCTAATCCTCTCTTGTTTCCTCACCCTGGAATGATCTTTACATGTCTGGATCCTTCTCAGCATTTGTGTTTTATTTCAAATGGCATCCTAAAAAGGTTTTCCTGACAGCCTGCCTTCACAACTCTCACTTCATGGTCTTGTTTGATTGACTTCACAGTAACTACCTTTTTTTGAAATTCCCTTGCTTATTGTGGTTTTATCCATTTACTGTCTTTCTCCCCTGAAACCACTCACTAGACTCTAAGCAGCAAAGAACCAGGGTGCTTTTCTCTTTAGTTCACCTCAGATCCACAGTACATTGAGGAATCCCTGGGATATTCTAGGCACTCAGCAAATGTATGTTGAGAAATAAATGAAAGAATGGATAGCAAGCACTCAGTAGATGATTGTTGAATAAATGGGTACACTGCTAGGATGAATAGTCTCCTGAGCTCATGGAGCTTAGATTATAACAAATTATTTATGATCTATTCAACAACAAAATGTTGTATTGTTGTTGTTTAATCCTAAATTAAGGTTGTAAAATTTCAAATGGATTTTGTGAAAGATTTCGACTGCACTGCATAATTATTGTGCCTGTATTTGCATCTGATTCTCAAAATCACCAGCTCTTTAACCTGTCTAAATTGCTTCACTTACCTGAATTCAGACCCAGTTTCCTCATTTATAAAATAATACTAATACTTTTAAGTATTTAGTGTACCTCGCTTTTTAAGGATTAAACAAGCAAATTCATGGAAAGTCTGGACTGCAGTGACTGGAACATGTGATATCTGCTGAAAAACTATTATTGGGGTGTGGGGCTGGCTCAGCTGGAAGAGTATGCAACTCTTGATCTCAGGGTCCTGAGTTCAAGCTCCATACTGGATGTACAGATGACTTAAATAAGTAAACTTTAAAAAATAAAACAACCTAATTACTATTATGAAAAACCACCATGAGACATTGTGCAAGGGAGAAAAGGCCATATTCAGGAGGGATATTGCCTGGTTATGAGTTTGTTCTCTTTTGCTGTTGATTTCTTCTCATCCATGTTAGCATTATTTCCTCTTAGGCAACATAGCAGAAAAACAAGCACAGACAGCTGGGTTTTGAGCTGTGACTCTGCCATGCACGGGCTGTGTTTTGTGCAAGTTACTTTAGGTTTCTGTGGCCAATTTACTAATCTGTAAAATGCATATTTTAGCAGTGCTATGAACAGGGTGGTTATGAAGATTAAAGGAGTGCAGTGTTGCCAAGGTCTGAGAATGGTGCCTAGCACATGTTCTCCCATTGCCATGTGAGCTGTTGAAGGAAATGACAACTCACAGTGGTGTTAAAGGGGCTAAACAAGTTAATTTACAAAATTAACACAAAACAGTAGCAGAGTAGAAGTCCTCAACACACACATGCACACACACACACAGTTTTTGCTAACATATATTTTATTTTTTTAATGTTACTTATTTTGGGAGAGAGAGAGAGAGAGAGAGAGAAAGCAAGGGGCAGAGAGAGAGGGGGAGAGAGAATCCCAAGCAGGCTCACTGTCAGAACAGTGCCCAATGAAGGGCTCGATCCCACCAACCGTGAGATCATGACCTCAGCCAAAAGCAAGAGTCAGATACTTAACTGAGTGAACCACCAGGCACACTCCTAACACAGATTTTAAATGCAAACATAATGGAGACTCAGATTGCCAACGTGCGTCCAAAAACTGAGGAAAGCTTGAATGACAATGTGTAATTTTTTAAAATTTCTTTTAATGTTTATTTATTTTTGAGAGAGAGAGAAAGAGAGAGAGTGAGTGGAGGAGGGTCAGAGAGAAAGGGAGACACAGAATCCAACAGGATCTACACTCCAAGATATCAGCACAGTGCCCGATGCGGGGCTTGAACTCACGAACCATGAGATCATGACCTGAGCTGAAGTTGGATACCCAACTGACTGAGCCACCCAGACGCCCCAACAATGTGTAATTTAAAAAAAAAAAAACTTTGATCAACTGTTTTTAAATAATACTTTTTATTTATGTAAAAAAAGCACACATATAGATTCCTGACATTCAAGTTAGAATTTTCACAACAGCTTTTTTTCCCCACTTTCATTGAAAAATATAAGTGACAAATGAAAATTGTAGGTATTTAAGGTGCACAGCACTATACACACACACACATACACGTGTAAAATTGTCATAACCAAAATAATTAACATATCCATCACATCACATGGTTACTATTTTTTCTTGTTTTTGCTGTTTTGTCATGAGAACATTTAAGATATATCTTTTAATAAATTTCAAGTATATGATACAGTATTTTTATGTTCAGTCACACTACTGTGTATTAGGTCTCCAGAACTTACTCATCCTACGTAACTGAAACATGGTGCTATTTGAGTAACATCTCCTATTTCCCTCACCCACTGGTGTTTGATAATCTCTATTCTATTTTTGCTCCTAAGTTTGACTATTTTAGATTCCATATTTGATGTGAGATCATGCAATATTTGTCCTTCTGTGTCTAGCTCATTTACTTAGCACAATTTCCCCCAGGTTCATCCATGTTGTAAATGGCAGAACTTTATTCTTCTTTAAGGAAAAATAATATTATATATATATACATATATATATATATATGTATATATATATATATGAGCTATATTTTCTTTATCCATTTATTTCTTGATGGACATTTAGGTTGTTTCTGTATCTTGGTTATTGTGAATAATGCTGAAATGGCATGGGAGTTCCTTTGAGATGGTGATTTGATTTCCTTTGGATATACCCAGAATTGGGGATTCCCAGATTACATGGTAGGTCTATTTATAATGTTTTTAGGAATTTTCATACTATTTTTCATAATGGCTACATCAATTTACATTTCCACCAATAATATGCAAGGATTCCTTTTCCCACATCCTTGCCAACGCTTATTATTGTATGGGAGACAGATTTTTAACTTTACTCTAGTAGGATTTTATGTCTGGACTTGAAAATTAAAGTGACATAAAACAGATTAAAAAGAGGAAATCATTTAATATATAAGTGGTATAAATTTACATATAAGTTTTATGTGACATTGGTGCCCTCAAAAGGAAATGATGCCCAAAGAAATGATGGAATCTACAGGCTGTTATAGTAAGTAGTTTGAACAAAAAGAGGCAATTATGGACATTTAAATAAAATATATGGAGAGGCTAAAGAAGGATAAGATAAGATACTGCTTCTCTACTTGGCTACCCCATATTAATATCACACTTTTAATCAAGACTTCCTATCTAAGAGGAGGAGCCAAGCTGGTGGAATAGCATGGAAGTTTTTGTGTGTCTTGCAATCAAGAAATACAGTCAGACCAACACTAAACCATCCTACACACCTAGAAAACTGATTGGAGGATTAACACAACAATCCGCATGACCTGAACCACAGAATTCAGCAGGTACACAGCATGGAGAGGTGAACTTGGGGAGAGGGAAGCCAGAGGCAGGCAGGGAGCCGCTTTTGCAGGAGGAGAGAGGATAAAGACTGGGGGAGGGGAGAGAATATGGGAAAAGCACACCTCCTCAAAAGCAGCTGGAGAGAAAGTGGAACATTGGAAACAGCCGCAGGGACTAAACTAAAAAGGGAGAAAGGAGAAAGGAGAGGGTTTAAATTCCATTAAGACTCTAAACAAGGGGAGTGCAAAGGCTGCAACTGTGCAGCTCCATACCTGGCGGTGCTCTGGTGGGAAGGGCGAATCCCCAGGAACAGAGTGGGGTCTGGGAGGTTCTCGGGCCACACGGTGAAAAGTGGTTCCACTGCTGGAAGGACATTTGGTAGAAACTGTTGAAGCCACCTGGTCCCAGCAGAGCCCAAAGAACGGCCACATTCGCTGGTGCTGGAACAAGGTCATTAAGGGTGAAGCCTGGTGCCAGGTGTGTGTTGTGATTTTCCATAACTCCTGAAACGCTGCTACTACACTATCTCGTCAACTTTTTCTGGGGCAGGCTGGCACCTGGACAGTCTCAGGGCACCGGGAGCACCAGGGTCCCGCAAGCTTTCCTGGGTGCAGCCGGCATTCGGCCATTGCTCGGTGAGACCCTCCGAAGAGGGGCGAAATGGGTCAAAGCTGCAGTTCTTCAAAAGTAAAGGGCCGGGGAAAACAGCTGCATCTGAGACAAAACTCAGGAGAGAGGTATTACCTGGGGATTGTTCATGGACAGTGTAAAAGCGGGGAGTAGACAGAAGCTGAAGACAGAGGATGGGTACGCGATTGCTGATCAGGGAGAACAGACTTCCAATACTAGAGACTGGGTAGCTGGGTGACGCCATTTTCACCACTCTCTCGCATGCGCATTTGCACCTACAAGCACCACAACAATCCACCCCAGTAGGCTAGCAGTGCCATCTAGTGGAGAGCAGAGCCATTACACTGAGGTCCGCCCAACTGGGCCAACCTTGCTCTTCAAAAACACAAACTTCACCTCCTACTTAGTTTATGGAGTATAAAGCACTACATAGACTGACTTCTAGGGGAAAAAAAGTAATTTCAGTCCTGTTTCAATCTGTTAGAAGGTCCACCTATTCACTATTCTTTCTTTTTTCTTTTTCACACTTCTTTTTCTTGAATACAGAAAGAGAAAAAATTCAGTTTTATTTTCAACTTTTATTAAAATTTATTTAAAATATTTCTTTAATTTTTTTACTATATTTTTTACTTTTGTGTAAATATTTAAAAATTCTATATTATTTCCATTATTCTATTTTAGTCTAATTCAGTGTATACACCTTTTCAAATTTTCAAAGGATTTCCCTTCTCTCTTTTTTCTTTTTCTTTTTTCTCCTTTTCATTTCTTTTGTTTCTCTTGGATGCAAAAAGAGAAAAACTTTATTTTTACTTTCAATTTCTAATAAAAATATTTTTCTTTAATTTTTTTACTATATTTTTTGCTTTTACATAAATTTTTTCAAATTCTGTTTTACTCCCATCACCTCATTTTAGTCTACTTCAGTGTATTCATTTTTACAAATTCTTAAATGATTTCCTGTCCCCACACCTTTTTTTTCTTCTTATCTGTCAAACAACTTTCAACTCAGACCAAAACACACCTAGGCTCTAGCATCATTTATTACATTTGTGTGTGTGTGTGTGTGTGTGTGTTTTTAATTTTTTTAATTTTAATATTTTTTATTTTAATTTATTTAATTTCAATTTTTCTACCTCATTAAACCCTTTTCTCCCTTAAAAATGACAAAACAAAGGCACTCACCACAAAAGAAAGAGCACGAAGAAATGACAGCCAGGGATTTAATCAACATAGATACAAGCAAGATGTCTGAACCAGAATTTAGAATCACGATAATAAAAATACTGGCAGGAGTCAAAAATAGATCAGAATCCCTTTCTGCAGAGATAAAAGAAAAAAAAATAGAATGAAATTAAAAATGTTATAACTTAGCTGCAATCACAGATGGATCCCGCAGCAGCAAGCATGGATGAAGCAGAACAGAGAATCAGAGATATAGAGCACAAACTTATAGAGAATAATGAAGCGGAAAAAAAGAGAGAGATTAAGGCAAAAGAGCATGATTTAAGAATTAGAGAAATCAGTGACTCATTAAAAAGGAATGACATCAGAATCATAGAGGTCCCAGAAGAGGAAGAGAGAAATAGGGGTAGAAGGGTTATGTGAGCAAATCATAGCAGAAAACTATCCTAACCTGGGGAAAGACACAGACATCAAAATCCAGGAAGCACAGAAGACCCCCATTAGATTCAGCAAAAACCGACCATCAACAAGGCACATCATAGTCAAATTCACAAAGTACTCAAGCAAGGAGAGAATCATGAAAGCAGCAAGGGAAAAAAAGTCCTTAATATATATATATATTATATATATATATATATATATATATGTTATATATATATAATATATATATATATAAAATATTAGAAAGGACCAGAGAACACCACCAGAAACTCCAATTCTACAAGCATCATAATGGCAATAAGTTCATATCTTTCAGTACTCACTCTAAATGTCAATGGACTAAATTCTCCAATCAAAAGACATAGGGTAAGATAATGGATAAGAAAACAAGATCCATCTATATACTGTTTACAAGAGACCCACTTTAGACCTAAGGACACCTTCAGATTGAAAAAAAGGGGATGGAGAACCATCTATCATGCTAATGGTCAACAAAAAAAAGCCAGAGTAGCCATACTTATATCAGACAATCTAGACTTTAAAATAAAGACTATCAAGAGATGCAGAAGGACATTATATCATAATCAAGAGGTCTATTCACCAAGAAGACCTAACAATTGTAAATATTTATGTGCTAAATGTGGCAGCAACCAAATATATGAGTCAATTAATCACAAACATAGTGAAACTCATTGATAGTAATACCATAATAGTAGGGGACTTCAACACCCCACTCAGCAATGGACAGATCATCTAATCAAAAAATCAACAAGGAAACAAAGACTTTGAATGACACACTGGACCAGATGGACTTAACAGACATATTCAGAACATTTCATCCTAAAGCAGCAGAATATACATTCTTCTCCAGTGCACATGGAATGTTCTCCAGAATAGACCATATACTGGGACACAAATCAGCCCTAAATAAGTACAAAAAGATCGAGATCATAACATGCATATTTTCAGACCACAATGCTATGACACTCTAAATCAACCACAAGAAAAATTATGAAAAGGTAACAAATACTTCAAGACTGAAGAACATCCTACTAAAGAATGAATGGGCTAACCAAGAAGTTAAAGAGGAAATTAAAAAGCATATGAAAGTCAATGAAAATGATAGCATCACAACCCAAAACCTCTGGGACATAGCAAAGGTAGTCATGAAAGTAAAGGATATAGCAATCCAGGCCTTCCTAAAGAAGGAAGAAAGATCTCAGATACACAACACAACCTTACACCTTAAGGAGCTGGAAAAAGAACAGGAAATAAAACCCAAAACCAGCAGAAGATAGGAAATAATAAAGATTAGAGCAGAAATTAATGCTATGGAAATAACAACAACAACAACAAAAATCCAGTAGAACAGACCAATGAAACCAGAAGATGGTTCTTTGAAAGAATTAACAAAATTGATAAAACACTAGCCTGTTTGATCAAAAAATAAAAAGGAAAGGACCCAAATAAATAAAATCAAGAATGAAAGAGGAGAGATCACAACCAACACAACAGAAATAAAAACAATAATAAGAGAATATTATGAGCAATTATATGCCACTAAAATGGGCAATCTGGAGGAAATGGATAAATTCCTAGAAACTACCAAACTGAAACAGGAAGAAATAGAAAATATGAACAGACCCATACCCAGTAAGGAAATTGAATTAGTAATCAAAAATCTCCCAAAAAACAAGAGTCCAGGGCCAGATGGCTTTCCAGGGGAATTCTACCAAACATTTAAGGAAGAGTTAACACCTATTCTCATGAAGCTGTTCCAAAATATAGAAATGGAAGGAAAACTTCCAAACTCTTTCTATGAAGCCAGCATTACCTTGATTCCAAAAGCAGACAGAGACCCCACTAAAAAGGAGAACTATAGACCAATTTCCCTGATGAACATGGATACAAAAGTCCTCAACAAGATATTAGCCAACTGGCTCCAACAATACATTAAAAAAAATTATTCATCACGACCAAGTGGGATTTATACCTGGGATGCAGGGCTAGTTCAATATCCGCAAAACAATTAACGTGATTCATTCACATCAATAAAAGAAAGGACAAGAACCATATGATCCTCTCAATAGATGCAGAGAAAGCATTTGACAAAATACAGCATCTTTTCTTGATAAAAACCCTCAAGAAAGTGTGATAGAAGGAGCATACCTCGAGATCATAAAGCCATGTATGAACGACCCAACGCTGATATCATCCTCAATGGGGAAACACTGAGAGATTTCCCCCTAAGGTCAAGAACAAGACAGGGATGTCCACTCTCACCACTGTTATTCAACATAGTATTGGAAGTCTTAGCCTCTTCAATCAGACAACCCAAAGAAATAAAAGGCATCCAAATCGGCCAGGAGGAGGTCAAACTTTCACTCTTAGCAGATGACATGATACTCTATATGGAAAACCCAAAAGATTCCACCAAAAAACTGCTAGAATTGATTCATGAATTCAGCAAAGTTGCAGGATAGAAAATCAATGCACAGAAATCGGATGCATTCCTATACGCCAACAATGAAGCAACGGAAAGAGAAATCAAGGAATTGATCCCATTTAGAATTGCACCAAAAACCATAAAATACCTAGGAATAAATCTAACCAAAGAGGTGAGAAATCTATACACTGAAAACTATAGAAAGCTTATGAAATAAATTGAAGAAGACACAAAAAAATGGAAACAGATTCCATGCTCCTGGATAGGAAGAACAAATATTATTAAAATGTCAATACTACCCAAAGTAATCTACATATTCAAAGCAATCCCTATCGAAATAACACCAGCATTCTTCACAGAGCTAGAAGAAATACTCCTAAAATTTTATGGAACCAGAAAAGACCCCAAATAGCCAAAGCCATCTTGAAAAAGAAAACAAAAGCAGGAGGCATCACAATCCCAGACTTCAAGCTATACCACAAAGCTGTAATCATCAAGACAGTATGGTACTGGCACAAGAAGAGACACTCAAATCAATGGAACAGAATAGAGAACCCAGAGATGGACCCACAAACATATGGCCAACTAATCTTTGACAAAGCAGGAAAGAATATCCAATGGAATAAAGACAGTCTCTTCAGCATTTGGTGCTGGGAAAACTGGACAGCGACATGCAGGAGAATGAGCCTGGACCACTTTCTTTCACCATACAGAAAAATAACCTCAAAATGCATGAAATACCTCAATGTAAGACAGGAAGTCATCAAAATCCTGGAGGAGAAAGCAGGCAAAAACCTCTTTGATCTTGGCCACATCAACTTCTTACTCAACATGTCTCCAGGGGCAAGGGAAACAAAAGCCAAAATGAACTACTGGGACCTCATCAAAATAAAAAGCTTGTGCACAGCTAAAGAAACATTCAGCAAATCTAAAAGGCAACTGACTGAATGGGAGACGATATTTGCAAATGACATATCAGATAAAGGGTTAGTATCCAAAATCTATAAAGAACTTATCAAACTCAACACCCAAAAACCAAATAATCCAGTGAAGAAATGGGCAAAAGACGTGAATAGACACTTCTCCAAAGAAGACATCCACATGGCCAACCGACACATGCAAAAATGCTCAACATCACTCATCATCAGGGAAATATAAATCAAAACCACAATGAGATACCACCTTACACGTGTCAGAATGGCTAACATTAACAACTCAGGCAACAATAGATGTTGGAGTGGATGTGGAGAAAAAGGATCTCTTTTGCATTGTTGGTGGGAATGCAAGCTGGTGCAGCTACTCTGGAAAACAGTATATAGTTTCCTCAGAAAACTAAAAATAGAACTACCCTACGACCCAGCAATTGCACTACTAGGCATTTATCCACAGGATACAGGTGTGCTGTTTCAAAGGGACACATGCACCCCCATGTTTATAGCAGCACTATCAACAATAGCCAAAGGATGGAAAGAGCCCAAATGTCCATCAAAGGATGAATGGATAAAGATGTGGTATATGTATACAATGGAATATTACTCAGCAATCAAAAAGAATGAAATCTTGCCATTTGCAACTACATGGATGGAAATGGAGGGTATTATGTTAAGTGAAATTAGTCAGAGAAAGACAAAAATCATATGACTTCACTCAATGAGGACTTTAAGAAACAAAACAGATGAACATAAGTGAAGAAAAACAAAAATAATATAAAAACAGGGAGGAGGGACAAAACAGAAGAGACTCATAAATATGGAGAACAAACTGAGGGTTACGGGAGGTGTTGTGGGAGAGGGGTTGGGCTAAATCTCTAAGGGGCACTAAGGAATCTACTCCCAAAATCATTGTACACTATATGCTAACTAATTTGGATGTAAATTTTAAAAAATAAAAAATAAATGAAGTTGAAATAAAAAAAAATGCAACTTCCTATCTGGTACTTCATTGGTGTTGTCTTAGAACAGTGGTTCCCAGAGGTCTATCTGTATAGAATTGAAGGTCTGTTTGTATAGAATTCTCTCAGTCTTAACTTCTTATTCTTGATGATTAGGATATTTCTTTACTTTTGCAATGGGGAGGATGTATTTCACATGGGAATTTTATCTCCTGCTTTTAAAAAAGAGAAGAAGATCAGTGTTTTTTCTTGCATTTACTGTTTTTCAAGTGTCTTTAACTCAAAATAATCCTATGCCAAAGTGGCATATCTTATTTTGAGGTAGCATTTTCTGCCACACTTCATTATTTGTTCCCTTTTTGAAAATAGGAACCTGTTCCCTTATTTCAACAGGTGTAGACGACGTTTTATTGAGATCTTGATTTGCATTTTTCTCATAATTAGTTATATTGAGCACCTTTCATATGCCCATTGGCTGTGAGTCTGTGTATTTTCTTTGTCATTTTTTTAAATTATCTGTTTACTTGCTATGAGTCTTAGGAGTTCCTTATATATTTTGAATTTTTTTTAACGTTTTATTTATTTTTGAGACGGAGACAGCATGAACAGGGGAGGGTCAGAGAGAGAGGGAGACACAGAATCTGAAACAGTCTCCAGGCTCTGAGCACTCAGCACAGAGCCTGACGCGGGGCTCTAACTCACAGACCACGAGATCGTGACCTGAGCTGAAGTCGGACGCTTAACTGACTGAGCCACCCAGGCCCCCCCTCCTTATATATTTTGGAAATTAACCTCTTACCAGATATATGGTTTGCAAATGTTTTTCCCATTTGGTTGCCTTTCACTCGGATGATTGTGCTCTTTGTTGTCCAGAAACTTTTTAGTTCGATAAAAATCCTACTTGCCTAATTTTGCTTTTGTTTTGATACTTTTGGTGTCAAACCCCCCCAAATCACTGCCTACACAAGAAGCTTTTTGCCTATGTTTACTTTTAGTAGCTTTACAATTCCAGATCTTACATTTAAATTTAAGTCTTTAATCCACTTTGAGTTGAGTTTTGTATGTGGTGTGAAATAAGAGCCTAATTTCTTTCTTTTTCTCTTTTTCTTTCTGATGTGTTCTTGGAACCCTTGTTCAAAGTTCAATTGACTAGTTTATCTCTGTTTTAATGGTCTATGTTTGTTTTTATGCCAGTACCACACTTTTTTGATTGCTATAGATTTGTAACATATTTTGAAATCAGGAAGTGTGATGTTGCCAACTATGTTCTTCTTGCTCAATATCTATGTTGGTAAAATCATAACATGTCTCAAAGATATGCTAGAAATATCAGTAAGTCCATATAAGAATATTCAAAACCATCTCAAATTATCATTTAAACCTTATCAAAGACTTGCATTTCCAAGACATACACAAATTGTTCTAAAAAGTATGTGAGTGATAATGAATAGAGCCCCTCACTCTTACTTACCATGTTTCATTTAGTGATTTACTATTTGAGTTCTAACTTTTACAACAGGGCCAGACATTAAGGCCAAGTTTTTTCATTGAATATGTATCTATGTTTGTTTTGTAAATTCAGTGCATTGACACAAACTAAAAAATATTTCAAAATAAATATATAGTTATCTATATTCAATAATAAAATCCCAATGAGATACCATTACCTATCTACCACAATGGCTAAAATTTTAAAAGACTGGCTAGGTTCCAAAGTAGTTTTTCAAATGATAATCCTATCTGAAATGTTGGAGCATCTGGGTCGTTTAGTCAGTTAAGTGTCCGAGTCTTGGTTTTGAACTCAGGTCATGATCTCACAGTTAGTGGGTTCTAGCCCCTGCACTGTCAGGTTTTCTGTTTCCCTCTCTCTCTCTCTTAAAATAAACAAATAAACATGTTTTAAAAATCTTATCAGAAAGGTTAAAGAACTTCTTTACATTCTCACCAACACTTGATGTAAAGCAATTTGTTAAATTTTATGAATCTAATGAATGTAGGACAGTAGCTTGTTGTTTTAATTTGTATTCTCCTTATGATTAATGGGATTATCTATTCATGTTAATGGAAACATGTGATATCCATTACCCATTTATCTTTTGGATTATTGATATTTTCTTTATGACTCATATGGATTGCTTATATATATTTTTAAAATAATTCTTCTGTTAGTTATATGTGTTATAAATATACTCCCTATGTGAAAAAAAATATCAATTCAACTTATGTATGGAAACTTTCATAAAACAGACTATTTCTAAAAGATCAAATTTTTCAATCTTTGGGTTTATTGTATCTTATTTCAGAAGCAAATTATAATTTTATATAATTTTTATATATATTGACATTTGTAAGAAATTCAAATTCTGTCTCTTGCCCATGTATTGAATCTCCTCTGGAGATGAGGTCCAGCAATTTATATTTTAACAATAGTTGGAGGTGATTCTAATGCATGCTGAAGTTTGAGAAGGATTTTATTAGAATTCTACAACCATGTAATCAGGCAAAGCCAAGTGAGAATCTCAAAGTGTCATAAGATTTTATGGGTTTAACAGCTGAGGAAATAAAGCTACAAGTTTTTTTCATAAAGGGTACAAAGTTTTTGAGCTAGGAGAGAAGATTTTAAATAGCTAAACATCCAAAGAAATGCAAATTCAATTAAACAGTGTAGTCACGAGGGCTAGTAAAAGAAAAAATAGTACACATATGGCAAGTGCATTAATGTTTTGATTAAGAAATTTGTGGCAATATGGCATTTTACAGGCATGTAATATTTATGTGGTTCTGGTCGTCTTAAATTTGGATGTCTAGAAAACAAAGACTGAGACAAAATCTTAGGAAATTGCACTGTGAAGTGAATTGCAATGTTAGCAAAATAGAAATAAGGGAAAAGAAGAGTAAGACAAAGGAAGAGAAAATATAAGTAAATGATGATTGCTCAGACTTTTCACATGAAACCATATGGAACTACTGTGTGTCCAACCAGCCCATCTGGGGATGGAAAGGGAAATGAATTTACCTTCAGGGTCCTGTTCCCCATTATCCAAAGTTTATTCCCATTGGCCAGAGAGCAAACCAAGCGTGTAAATCTGAGTTGATCCAAAAATCCAGCAGACAGGGCTCTAGGAGCATGTGAATCAGTCTCATGATTAAAAAATCAACAGATAATTTGAGTAACCGCTTTGTATTTGTGACTTACGTTGAGACAAGTTTATTTACTCTTTTGGAACAATTAAGCAAATTTAACGATTGCCGTATTTACCCTTTAATATAATATACTTATAAAAATTATTTAATAAATATTTACTGAAACTTGCAAATGGTACTAAATGTGAATAAAAGATTATAAGGATATACTATCAAAATTTGTTAGGTTCAAAAATAGGATAATAAGATTTATAGGTTGAACTAAGTTTACAGAAGACCTAACTTTGGAATATATTACAGTACTAAATTGAATTACCAACAATTAGTAATTATACTTTGCTAATATATTTGCATAAAAAAGTCCAGCTCCAGTACATAAAAAACTCACATTGGCTCAGAATGGAATATTTCAAGGATCTAAAATGTGACTTTATATGTAGAAATTCTGTTTAGAAATGCTACAATTTAGCTTGACTCTCAAAAACAAGATATTTAAATAATTAGATATTTATAAAAATGGAGTAATGTTCTCTTCCGGTCAAACTTTGATTGCAAAAGCCAGAAGGAAGAGAAATTGTTGGCATTTGAAATTCATCATCCTAGTCAAAGAAAAGAAACTGAATAGACACAGAAACTTAAATAGCTGTAAATATTTGTAAATCTGTTCTAAATATATGTGAGGCAATCTTTATTTCACAGATTAAGGATTTACTCCCTCAAAATTGAGTTAGGACCTTGGGGTACTATGCTTCATAAAAATACGAGCTTATCGATTTGGAAGCAGCATTCACAATCAAGCAGTGTTCAGATCAAGATTAGACAATGATTCCACTCTTTTAGTATATCATACACATTAAACAAACATATATTCATGCAGTTAGTTTTTTTAGGAGCTTTTTGTTCCAGATAAAGAGATTTTTTTTTACTTAAATACCTTTTAAATATTAAAAATCTATTATGTAATAAATACCTTTTAAATGTTAAGAGTCTATTATGTAATGAACTAAATATCTTTTTAAAACTAAAAGTTTATTATATAGAAAAATGGAGAATATTCATCACATTAAAAAATACTATCCCATTTGTGTTTCAGTACTGTGGTATATTTTTAAGATCCATCAATAAACCAACCTAACTAAAAATCCACCATCATAGATTTTTCTTTGAAGTGTGTAAGAGTGTTTTTGTGATTTTGAGCAAATTACTTTACCCATCTAGACCTCTGCTGCCTTATGTGTAAAATGGGAATAATAATAGTTCCTACTTCAAAGGATGATTGGAGTGTCAAAATAAGATTAAGCATTTAACCCAATGTCTGACAAAAATATACATTTAATATACGTTAGGACTTAATAATGCTGATAATTTTAGAAAAAATTTTAAGGAGTAAAGGGGAAAATAGAAGTTTGGATACATTTGCTGAAATAGTATATCAAGATTCTGAGGTGTCTGGCTGAGTATTTAGGACTTTTTCTGCATGCGATCAGTATTTAGTAAGTATCCAAGCAATATTTAAGCTGAATCACTATCACCCATCAGATGATTACACAAAGAATCCTTTAGCAATTAATTGACTTTTGGAAATTATTCAGAGCAAGGAGAAGTTTCAGCTTGCAAGGGTGATAGGTTAAAAATGATAAAATTAGGGGTGCCTGGGTGGCTCAGTCGGTTGAGCGGACGGCTTCTGCTCAGGTCATGATCTCACGGTCTGTGAGTTGGCGCCCGGCGTCGAGCTCTGTGCTGACAGCTCAGAACCTGGAGCCTGCTTGGGATTCTGTGTCTCCCTCTCTCTCTGCCTCTCCCCTACTCACACTCTGTCTCTCTCTCTCTGTCTCAGAAATAAACATTAAAAAAATTTTTTTCTTTAAATGATAAAATTAGCATTCTGCCAATGTAACCCTTAAAGTATCAGACATAAAGTTTTACAGTAGTAAGACCTCAGGCAGATGCAAGAACTTAGGAATAACTACAAGATAGAAAGACTCTTCAGGAGAGAAACATTTTCAGATTCTACCAATATGAAGTCAGCTCTCATCTCACCATAATTCAGACCAGAAAATAAATCCACATCTGCTTTCACAGCACATACCTTTAAGCATACAGAATAATTAAAGAGGTTCTGAAGTGAAGTTCACAGAGAGAAAAGCCATTCTTCTATAAAAATGAAAAGCAAACTCTGTGCAGAGTCCAGATTGAACACTTAAGCTTTACGTGGCCAGTGCAATAGTTACTTGAAAGTGGAATGTCTGGTGCTCCGGGAATGCTACAGGGGAAGATTCTGCCATTAAATTGTGAATTTTGCGACAGTTCAGATGAAGAAACTGAGATCTTTCTACTAATGTAATATGGATTGACCATTACAAAGATAAATAAGACAGATACAATTCAATCGAGGGAATAAAAAGAAAAATGCAGGCATATATCTGCTACCTGGTTAAAGATTTCACCAATACATCAATGAAGAAGCATTAGAAATAAAGGTTGATGTGTGATTAAGGCACGTGTCCATTTCTTACTTGCCCAAGTTCCTTTCACTACCTTGGGGTATATACTGTCTAAAAATGTTACATGGGTGGGCATCAAGACAGCCAAAATATCAGGCAAATCTGTTAATGTAGGTGCACCTGGCTGGCTCAGTCGGTTAAGCATCCAACTTCTGCTCAGGTCATGATCTCAGGGTTTGTGGGCTGGAGCCCCACATCAGGCTTTGCACTGACAGCTCAGAGCCTGGAGCCTGCTTCTGATTCTGGGTCTCCCTCTCTCTCTGCCCCTCCTCTGCTCACTCTCTCTCTCTCTCAAAAATAAATACACATTAAAAAAATATTAAAAAATCTGTTAATGTATAAGAATGTAAAGAATATAGAAATAGCTTTCTTTGGATACTCAAAGCAGTTTACAATCCCAAAATGATCAAAAAATCTTCTACGAGCAAATATATAATTAAGTAAATTTTTTCCAAATGAAAAGAAACATAATTTGAGGGGAAAGCAACACTCCCCCCCCTTCTGCTGCTGTTTATATGTAAATGTCTACATACTCTTTCTCTTTTACTGATGATCAGTATGTAAAGGAGGAGGTGTGATGATTGATAGTGCTCTACTCACAATCATGGAGGGGCAGAAAACTCAGTGGCAGAAAACAAAAATAACAAAACACAAATCAAAAAACTTGTTCTCCCAGTTGCAAATTGAAAATTTATATCAAAATCGTTTGGTTGGCTTAACTTGGGCCGTATGTTTACCTTTTGGCAAGTCACTGTGTACATTTGAATGAGGCAATTATCCTTGGCCTAGACAAGGATCTTATTTACCCCTGGGAGCAGAGAAGCAGAATATCTCTATAAAGAGACAGAGGAGAAGTAGCAGTGCTAAGTACACAGTGTAATGGTCTTCAAAAATCCCTAAAAACATGTCTGTAGCTTACCTTTCATCCATTTGACAAATATTTATTGAATGTCTAGAGTGTGATGGAGGCTATGCTAGCTCACATTTGTTTGTACTTCATCCTGACACTAGATGCCAAGAGGATCCAGATTCTCCATCTTTGCTAAACAGACCTGTATTGCTCTGTATCTTTAATCATTCAGTATCTTCCAGATGAAAGCACATTTTAGTGTATTTACCAAATTGAATTGAATTGAATCAAGTTAATATTGACTTTTAAATTTCTCTCTGTCTTAGATTCTGTGATTCTTCAAACATTAAGAAAAAAAATCACAAGACTAACACTAACTTTACTTCTTTTTCTCCTTATATTCCTCTTTGCCTTCCTTATTTTAATTGTAATAGACCAGCTTGCCCTGAATTCTCTTGGAATGTATCAATAACCCAAATTCAGCATGTTTTCTTTTCTGACATTCAGGAAAGCTTATATAAGTCTTGGCTGAGTCCTGCTGCCTTTAAAAATCCATAGTCATACAATGTGAATAGCATCCCAGAGTGAAAAGCATGAACATTTAAGTATTCTCTTCACATTATCTGTAGACATTCATATGAAAGTAATTCAAGAATTATTTATCTGTGGAAGAATACTAATGAAACAAATTTTAGCCAATGGGTTTAAAATCTACAAGTGGTGTTAAATTATTTCTTGTGCTGTTTTGAGATCTTGAAATTATTATGCCAAGGGGTGGGGGAATACAATTTATATAACAATCTCGAGAAAGAGAATTAACTTATGCACTCAAAATTTACACATGATATCTATCTATTCTATACCAAACACTATTCATACATACCAAGGACATCAGAATGAAGAAGACAAGCATGGACAATTCTGTCATGGAGTTTACCATTTTTTAGGATAAACAAACAACAAACAATGATTAACATTATGTCAGGTAGATCTAAGAGCTATGAAGTGCAACAGCTAGTGAACAGATAAGAGCATTGGAAGTTGCATACGGTAGTTGTTATTAGATCAAGACAAGGGATTTGGATATAATTCTGAGAGTGAATGGAAGTTACGGGTTTGCAACAAAAGATAAGATATTGTATTATCTTATATGACTATATCTTATATAGTTATTGAATCCTTCTTTTGATTAGTAGTATTTGTATGATATATGTATTTTTTACTTTTAATGTACCTATATTATTGTATTTAAGGTGAATTTCTTATAGACAACAAATAGTTGGATCACTTTTAATCCATTCTGATGATCTTTAATTGTATTTTAATTGTATTTTATTTGCTGTGCTTAGGCTTTTAATGCAATTAGACTTTTACCATAATTATTGGTTTGAATTTAGGTCAACCATTTGTATTGGATTTCTGGTTGTTGGCTCTGTTATTACTCTTTCCCATTCGCTGCCTTTTTTGAGATTGTCTCCACTCTCTTAGCATCCCATTTTAATTCACCAACTATATTTTGTACTATATCTCTTCGTAGTTTTCTTTTAGTGTTTGATGTAATGATTCTAATATACATACTTAACTTTTGAAAGTCTATGTAGATCCAGTATTTTCCCAGTTCAAGTGGAATATTGATCTATCTTCACATTCACTGGCTTTTCTCTTTCATCTCAATTTAGCTATTGAGCCCTTAGGGTGAGAACTTTGTTGTGGTGCTGGGGTAATCTTTTAGGCACTAATATTATGGGGTATTTTATAATAGTTTAAAAATCTTTGTCAGATACTTACATCGACGTCATCTCAGTGGTGACACACATTGGTGATCTTCTCTCACGTGAGCTGACATGTTCTTGTTCTTCATTTTCCAAATAACTTTGGATTACATCCTGGACATTTTGAATATTGTCTTACAGGATTCTGCCTCTCACTTAAAGCCTATGAAGAATGTCATTTACGTTTTAACAAACAGCCCAGTTGGATTCAGGCTGCAAGTACCGATCAGCCTTTATTGTGCTCTACCTGCAATATCAGTTCTGTTTCTAAGTCTTTGCAGTATTATTTGATTATGAATTGAATTAGTGGCCAGTCTGGGATCTTGATAGTGATATAGCAGTTTGTTTTACTTTTAAGTTTTTATTTTAACTCAGTTAACATACAGTGTCATATTCATTTCAGGTGTGCAATATAGTGATTCAACACTTCCACTCATCACCTGGTGCTCATCAAGACAAGTGCACTCTTTAATATCCATCACCTGTTTAACCTAACTCCCCACCCACTCCCCTCTGGTAACCATCAGTTTGTTCTTTGTAATGAAGAGTCTGTTTCTTGCTTTATCTCTCTCTCTCTCTCTCCTCTCTCTTCTCTCTCCCTTTCTTTCATTTTTTCCCTTTGCTTGTTTGCTTTTGTTTCTTAAATTCCACAATGAGTGAAGTCATACGGTATTTGTTTTCTCTGACTTATTTGGCTCAGCATTATACTCTCTAGCTCCATCCATGTCATTGCAAATGGTGAGATTTCATTCTTTTTTATGGCTAAATAATTTTCCGTTGTATATGTATGTAACCTCTTCTTTATTCATCCATCAATCAATGGACACTCGGATTGCTTCCATATCTTGGCTATTGTAAATAATGCTGCTATAAACATAGGGCTTCATGTATTCCTTTGATTTAGTGTTCTTATACTCTTTGGGTAAATACTTAGTAGTGCAATTGCTGCATCATAAGGTAGTTCCATTTCTAACTTTTTGAGGAAAATTTTTTCATAATGGCTGGACCAATTTACATTTCCACCAATAGTGCACCAGTATTTCCTGTTTTCCATATCCTCTACAGCATTTGATATCTCTTCTCTTTCAGATAATAGGCATTCTAACAGGTGTGAGCTGATTTCTCATCATGGTTTTGATTTGCTCTAATGGACTGACTCTAAAAACAAAAAACAAAAAACAAAAAACAAAAAACAAAAAAAAAAACCCTCCCCCCCCCCCCCCCCCCACAAAACAGACCTTGACCTGCATGGGAGGACATAAAGGAGCATGCTCTGGCCCTGGGTCTAGTGGAGCAGTTTCCTAGTGCACGAGCATATGTTGGCTCTGGATCTGGGTCACGGGGTAGGAGGCAGATGTTTCCTGGTGTTTGATCATTACTATGGCGTTCTACAGAGACTATAAGAACTGTAAAAGTTTTTAGCGGCACCTCTAGGCTCAACGATCAAGGACCAGGGCAGACAGCCATGGTAGCTGGAGTCATCATTTACACACATTTGGCTGTGGAAGCCCACTGCAGGTGCTTGTGTAGTAGCAGGGGTCAGTTGTGGACATACACACACAGAGCCAGCAGCAAGGGGCAGAGTCAACTGTGGGCACTCTAGCAACTGCCTGGGCCATGGCTGCTTGCATATTCTCCTGTGGCTGCAGGGTCTTCCTATAAACGGATGCACAACAGTGGAAGCAGGTGAGAGAATCAGGCAGGTGTACACTGGAAGGGCTAGCTGCAGGTAAGCCTAGGATTCAGGCCAGTGTGCACCCTTGGTCAGCCACAGGCACACAGACAACAGTGAAGGCCAGTGATAAGAGTTGGGTAAAGGGTGTTCAGGTTCATAGCTGGAGGGGCTAGCTCTGAGTCTCAACATGAAGAAGGATCAATTTCGTGGATCTAAGCTGGTGTCTTGCACTCACTCAACCACAGAGGCCTGGTCTACTTGCTGGTGCAAGTCCTGGGCTTCTGCTGGGGTTTGGAAGACCAGGAGTGGGAGGGACTCAGGCAACTGTCATCTGCAAACACAAATATCTGGGGGGTGACAACCAGTGGAATCTGTAAGGGGTCCACGTGGCTGTCCTGGAGGTTGGTTTCCTCAAGGCAAAAGGTGCTAGAATACTTTGCAGGACAGATCACTGTGGTTCTTGACTGAAATATTGGTATCCCCTTATTCTTCGTGTTTCTGGCTGTCTCTATATGTCTCAGTTTTGCCAGTCTCTTGGTGGGGTGAAATAAGAGGGGTTGTTCCTTCAGTGCCCTTCAAAAGCTAGAAAAGCTGGTCACTCACCATGCTCTCCCTTTCCCAGCAGGGAACCTGTTTCTAGCTGGATTTTTTCCTCTTGGTATTGAGCAGTGCTGGTCTGGAATGAGATAAAACAGGCAAAATGAAGCTGTTCTTCCTTCCCTTTTTGAGCGTTACTCTCAGGGTTTTTGTTCCACTGTGTTGCTGAAGTTTCTTACCTAGACTCCTATGCTCTCCCAGAGCTGTTTTTGTTCTCAACTAACTACTTGTTGATCTTTGTCCAGGACTGGAGCCCGGGGTCTCCTGCTCCACCATTTTGGTGACGTCACTCTTTCTTAACTCTTATTGACAGCAATGTAAGTCACTTCTGGGCCCCAAAACCCCAGAAGACCCTCACACAAGACTTTACTTGAGTCCAGGTACTTACTATAATGCCATGCTAAGTCTCAAAGTAAAAAAAAAAAAATCGAGGGTGATGGATTAGAGAGTAGTCTTTAAGACATACATCAATAAAGTTAAAATTGGAGATGAGTCCAGATAGGAACACTGGATGGTAATTTTTGAATATTTGGTAACTTTTTCAGAAAAGTAGCAGGAACCCAGCATATTTTCTTGACCAAGAGAATGACATAATGAACAACAATTTTGAAATATTTGTCTAGACGAGTAATATGTTCTAGAAAGGGGAGAAACTAAAGGTTAAAACAGTATATTTGGAATCATTAGAAGTATAGTTTTACTATTGGGATATAATGAGAACTAGCCAGACTACGAAACATTTGGCATTTTGAAATTGAAAGACAAGAAAATATTCTAGATATATTGACTTTGAGATGTCATGAAGACAGTCAAGGAAGACATTATCTGCATGCTTCTAAACCTTTGATAGAAGAATCCAGATAAAATTCTGAGACCTTTAAAATATATAGACACCTTCATAATATTGATTGAATCTATGGAAAAAGAGAAAGAAAATCATCTGTGTCACTGGAAAACATAATATTTTAGGTGGAGAGGACTGTGTATCCTAATATCTGTTTATAACATATTTGTAAGTAAAAATGCCTTCAGGAGTTTGAATGATACTTTTTAATATGTTTTCATCATTCAATTGCATTTTAGAGAGATTGTTTTGCTTCCATTACAATATTTTGAAATTTCACTGTGTAATTAGACTTAAGTGATTTAAAATTTTTTTTTTCAACATTTATTTATTTTTGGGACAGAGAGAGACAGAGCATGAACGGGGGAGGGGCAGAGAGAGAGGGAGACACAGAATCGGAAACAGGCTCCAGGCTCTGAGACATCAGCCCAGAGCCTGACGCGGGGCTCGAACTCACGGGCCGCGAGATCGTGACCTGGCTGAAGTCGGACACTTAACCCACTGCGCCACCCAGGCGCCCATAGACTTAAGTGATTTAAAGTACTACTTCAGTCCTAGGAACCTCAAATTGTCTTTTTCTAGAATCAGGGTAATAATAATGTTAAAATATTGTTTAAATCCTATTCTGTCTTAAACATGCCTCCCACATATTGATAATACATTGTGTTTATGTTTCAGATGCTGAATTTCCTTTTATGATTTTAAGAAACACTTTGAGGGGCGCCTGGGTGGCGCAGTCGGTTAAGCGTCCGACTTCAGCCAGGTCACGATCTCGCGGTCCGGGAGTTCGAGCCCCGCGTCGGGCTCTGGGCTGATGGCTCAGAGCCTGGAGCCTGTTTCCGATTCTGTGTCTCCCTCTCTCTCTGCCCCTCCCCCGTTCATGCTCTGTCTCTCTCTGTCCCAAAAATAAATAAATGTTGAAAAAAAAAATTAAAAAAAAAAAAAAGAAACACTTTGACTTCTGAGAAAATGATTTAGTGAAATTATTATTTTTAATCATAGCTGAATTTAGTGTTCAATATATTTAACTTATCATGCAAAAAGAGGATAGCCAACTTTAGTAATGAATGAATAATGATTTCTTCTATTATTATTTAGAGAACCTCAAAAAACAGAAGGATGTGGTAGTTATGCTGAAGAGGACAAGGAATGATGACTGCCAATAGCAAATTGCATCTGTGCTCGTTTTATAAGCTCTTTTAGACAAGAGAAAATTTGACCTTTAGAGTCAAATAAGTGAACAAAAATATATATATATTTTTTTTATTATTTTTTTTTCTGAAATTTATTGACAAATTGGTTTCCATACAACACCCAGTGCTCATCCCAAAAGGTGCCCTCCTCAATACCCATCACCCACCCTCTCCTCCCTCCCACCCCCCATCAACCCTCAGTTTGTTCTCAGTTTTTAACAGTCTCTTATGCTTTGGCTCTCTCCCATTCTAACCTCTTTTTTTTTTTTTCCTTCCCCTCCCCCATGGGTTCCTGTTAAGTTTCTCAGGATCCACATAAGAGTGAGACCATATGGTATCTGTCTTTCTCTATATGGCTTATTTCACTTAGCATCACACTCTCCAGTTCCATCCACGTTGCTACAAAAGGCCATATTTCATTTTTTCTCATTGCCATGTAATATTCCATTGTGTATATAAACCACAATTTCTTTATCCATTCATCAGTTGATGGACATTTAGGCTCTTTCCATAATTTGGCTATTGTTGAGAGTGCTGCTATGAACATTGGGGTACAAGTGGCCCTATGCATCAGTGCTCCTGTATCCCTTGGATAAATTCCTAGCAGTGCTATTGCTGGGTCATAGGGTAGGTCTATTTTTAATTTTCTGAGGAACCTCCACACTGCTTTCCAGAGCGGCTGCACCAATTTGCATTCCCACCAACAGTGCAAGAGGGTTCCCGTTTCTCCACATCCTCTCCAGCATCTATAGTCTCCTGATTTGTTCATTTTGGCCACTCTGACTGGCGTGAGGTGATACCTGAGTGTGGTTTTGATTTGTATTTCCCTGATAAGGAGCGACGCTGAACATCTTTTCATGTGCCTGTTGGCCATCCGGATGTCTTCTTTAGAGAAGTGTCTATTCATGTTTTCTGCCCATTTCTTCACTGGGTTATTTGTTTTTCGGGTGTGGAGTTTGGTGAGCTCTTTATAGATTTTGGATACTAGCCCTTTGTCCGATATGTCATTTGCGAATATCTTTTCCCATTCCGTTGGTTGCCTTTTAGTTTTGTTGGTTGTTTCCTTTGGCTGTGCAGAAGCTTTTTATCTTCATAAGGTCCCAGTAATTCACTTTTGCTTTTAATTCCCTTGCCTTTGGGGATGTGTCGAGTAAGAGATTGCTACGGCTGAGGTCAGAGAGGTCTTTTCCTGCTTTCTCCTCTAAGGTTTTGATGGTTTCCTGTCTCACATTGAGGTCCTTTATCCATTTTGAGTTTATTTTTGTGAATGGTGTGAGAAAGTGGTCTAGTTTCAACCTTCTGCATGTTGCTGTCCAGTTCTCCCAGCACCATTTGTTAAAGAGGCTGTCTTTTTTCCATTGGATGTTCTTTCCTGCTTTGTCAAAGATGAGTTGGCCATACGTTTGGTGGGTCTAGTTCTGGGGTTTCTATTCTATTCCATTGGTCTATGTGTCTGTTTTGGTGCCAATACCATGCTGTCTTGATGATGACAGCTTTGTAGTAGAGGCTAAAGTCTGGGATTGTGATGCCTCCTGCTTTGGTCTTCTTCTTCAAAATTCCTTTGGCTATTCGGGGCCTTTTGTGGTTCCATATGAATTTTAGGATTGCTTGTTCTAGTTTCGAGAAGAATGCTGGTGCAATTTTGATTGGGATTGCATTGAATGTGTAGATAGCTTTGGGTAGTATTGACATTTTGACAATATTTATTTTTCCAATCCATGAGCAGGGAATGTCTTTCCATTTCTTTAAATCTTCTTCAATTTCCTTCAGAAGCTTTCTATAGTTTTCAGCATACAGATCCTTTACATCTTTGGTTAGATTTATTCCTAGGTATTTTATGCTTCTTGGTGCAATTGTGAATGGGATCAGTTTCTTTATTTGTCTTTCTGTTGCTTCATTGTTAGTGTATAAGAATGCAACTGATTTCTGTACATTGATTTTGTATCCTGCAACTTTGCTGAATTCCTGTATCAGTTCTAGCAGACTTTTGGTGGAGTCTATCGGATTTTCCATGTATAATATCATGTCATCTGCAAAAAGCGAAAGCTTGACTTCATCTTTGCCAATTTTGATGCCTTTGATTTCCTTTTGTTGTCTGATTGCTGATGCTAGAACTTCCAGCACTATGTTAAACAGCAGCGGTGAGAGTGGGCATCCTTGTCGTGTTCCTGATCTCAGGGAAAAAGCTTTCAGTTTTTCCCCGTTGAGGATGATGTTAGCTGTGGGCTTTTCATAAATGGCTTTTATGATCTTTAAGTATGTTCCTTCTATCCCGACTTTCTCAAGGGTTTTTATTAAGAAAGGGTGCTGGATTTTGTCGAAGGCCTTTTCTGCATCGATTGACAGGATCATATGGTTCTTCTCTCTTTTTTTGTT
Source organism: Prionailurus bengalensis (assembly GCF_016509475.1). NCBI lineage: Eukaryota > Metazoa > Chordata > Mammalia > Carnivora > Felidae > Prionailurus > Prionailurus bengalensis. The sequence goes on from NC_057360.1 coordinate 50,749,179, forward strand.
AATGTGATGTATCACGTTGATTGATTTGCGAATGTTGAACCAGCCCTGCATCCCAGGAATGAATCCCACTTGATCATGGTGAATAATTCTTTTTATATGCCGTTGAATTCGATTTGCTAGTATCTTATTGAGAATTTTTGCATCCATATTCATCAGGGATATTGGCCTGTAGTTCTCTTTTTTTACTGGGTCTCTGTCTGGTTTAGGAATCAAAGTAATACTGGCTTCATAGAATGAGTCTGGAAGTTTTCCTTCCCTTTCTATTTCTTGGAATAGCTTGAGAAGGATAGGTATTATCTCTGCTTTAAACGTCTGGTAGAACTCCCCTGGGAAGCCATCTGGTCCTGGACTCTTATTTGTTGGGAGATTTTTGATAACCGATTCAATTTCTTCGCTGGTTATGGGTCTGTTCAAGCTTTCTATTTCCTCCTGATTGAGTTTTGGAAGCGTGTGGGTGTTCAGGAATTCGTCCATTTCTTCCAGGTTGTCCAATTTGTTGGCATATAAGTTTTCATAGTATTCCCTGATAATTGTTTGTATCTCTGAGGGATTGGTTGTAATAATTCCATTTTCATTCATGATTTTATCTATTTGGGTCATCTCCCTTTTCTTTTTGAGAAGCCTGGCTAGAGGTTTGTCAATTTTGTTTATTTTTTCAAAAAACCAACTCTTGGTTTCGTTGATCTGCTCTACAGTTTTTTTAGTTTCTATATTGTTTATTTCTGCTCTGATCTTTATTATTTCTCTTCTTCTGCTGGGCTTAGGCTGCCTTTGCTGTTCTGCTTCTAGTTCCTTTAGGTGTGCTGTTAGATTTTGTATTTGGGATTTTTCTTGTTTCTTGAGATAGGCCTGGATTGCAATGTATTTTCCTCTCAGGACTGCCTTTGCTGCGTCCCAAAGCGTTTGGATTGTTGTATTTTCATTTTCGTTTGTTTCCATATATTTTTTAATTTCTTCTCTAATTGCCTGGTTGACCCACTCATTCGTTAGTAGGGTGTTCTTTAACCTCCATGCTTTTGGAGGTTTTCCAGACTTTTTCCTGTGGTTGATTTCAAGCTTCATGGCATTGTGGTCTGAAAGTAAGCATGGTATAATTTCAATTCTTGTAAACTTATGAAGGGCTGTTTTGTGACCCAGTATATGATCTATCTTGGAGAATGTTCCATGTGCACTCGAGAAGAAAGTATATTCTGTTGCTTTGGGATGCAGAGTTCTAAATATATCTGTCAAGTCCATCTCATCCAATGTCTCATTCAGGGCCCTTGTTTCTTTATTGACCGTGTGTCTAGATGTTCTATCCATTTCTGTAAGTGGTGTATTAAAGTCCCCTGCAATTACCACATTCTTGTCAATAAGGTTGCTTATGTTTATGAGTAATTGTTTTATATATTTGGGGGCTCCGGTATTCGGTGCATAGACATTGATAATTGTTAGCTCTTCCTGATGGATAGACCCTGTAACTATTATATAATGTCCTTCTTCATCTCTTGTTACAGCCTTTAATTTAAAGTCTAGTTTGTCTGATATAAGTATGGCTACTCCAGCTTTCTTTTGGCTTCCAGTCGCATGATAAATAGTTCTCCATCCCCTCACTCTCAATCTAAAGGTGTCCTCAGGTCTAAAATGAGTCTCTTGTAGACAGCAAATAGATGGGTCTTGTTTTTTTATCCATTCTGATACCCTATGTCTTTTGGTTGGCGCATTTAATCCATTTACATTCAGTGTTATTATAGAAAGATACGGGTTTAGAGTCATTGTGCTGTCTGTATGTTTTATGCTTATAGTGATGTCTCTGGGACTTTGTCTCACAGGGTCCCCCTTAGGATCTCTTGTAGGGCTGGTTTAGTGGTGACAAATTCCTTCAGTTTTTGTTTGTTTGGGAAGACCTTTATCTCTCCTTCTATTCTAAATGACAGACTTGCTGGATAAAGGATTCTCGGCTGCATATTTTTCCTGTCTAGCACCCTGAAAATCTCTTGCCAATTCTTTCTGGCCTGCCAAGTTTCAAAAGAGAGATCAGTCACGAGTCTTATAGGTCTCCCTTTATATGTGAGGGCACGTTTACCCCTTGCTGCTTTCAGAATTTTCTCTTTATCCTTGTATTTTGCCAGTTTCACTATGATATGTCGTGCAGAAGATCGATTCAAGTTACGTCTGAAGGGAGTTCTCTGTGCCTCTTGGATTTCAATGCCTTTTTCCTTCCCCAGTTCAGGGAAGTTCTCAGCTATGATTTCTTCAAGTACCCCTTCAGCACCTTTCCCTCTCTCTTCCTCCTCTGGGATACCAATTATGCGTATATTATTTCTTTTTAGTGTATCACTTAATTCTCTAATTTTCCCCTCATACTCCTGGATTTTTTTATCTCTCTTTTTCTCAGCTTCCTCTTTTTCCATAACTTTATCTTCTAGTTCACCTATTCTCTCCTCTGCCTCTTCAAGCCGAGCTGTGGTGGTTTCCATTTTGTTATGCATTTCGTTTAAAGCGTTTTTCAGCTCCTCGTGACTGTTCCTTAGTCCCTTGATCTCTGTAGCAAGAGATTCTCTGCTGTCCTGTATACTGTTTTCAAGCCCAGCGATTAATTTTATGACTATTATTCTAAATTCACTTTCTGTTATATTATCTAAATCCTTTTTGATCAGCTCATTAGCTGTTGTTATTTCCTGGAGATTCTTCTGAGGGGAGTTCTTCCGCTTGGTCATTTTGGATAGTCCCTGGCGTGGTGAGGACCTGCAGGGCACTTCCCCTGTGCTGTGGTGTATACCTGGAGTTGGTGGGCGGGGCCGCAGTCAGACCTGATGTCTGCCCCAAGCCCACCGCTGGGGCCACAGTCAGACTGGTGTGTGCCTTCTCTTCCCCTCTCCTAGGGGCGGGATTCACTGTGGGGTGGCGTGGCCCGTCTGGGCTACTTGCACCCTGCCAGGCTTGTGATGCTGGGGATCTGGCGTATTAGCTGGGGTGGGTAGGCAAGGTGCTCGGCGGCAGGAGGGGCAGGCTTAGATCGCTTCTCCTTAGGTGATCCACTTCAGGAGGGGCCCTGTGGCAGCGGGAGGGAGTCAGATCCGCTGCCGGAGGTTTGGCTCCGCAGAAGCGCAGAGTTGGGTGTTTGCGCGGAGCGAGCAAGTTCCCTGGCAGGAACCGGTTCCCTTTGGGATTTCGGCTGGGGGATGGGCGGGGGAAATGGCGCTGGCGAGCGCCTTTGTTCCCCACCAAACTGAGCTCTGTTGTCAGGGGGCTCAGCAGCTCTCCCTCCCTTTGTCCTCCAGCCTTCCCGCTTTCCGAGCAGAGCTGTTAATTTCTGACCTCCCAGACGCTAAGTCGCGCTTGCTGTCGGAACACAGTCCGCCCGGCCCCTCCGCTTTTGCAAGCCCGACTCGGGGGCTCTGCTTGGCCGGCGAGCCACCCCTCCGCCCCGGCTCCCTCCCGCCAGTCCGTGGAGCGCGCACCGCCTCGCCGCCCTTCCTACCCTCTTCCGTGGGCCTCTCGTCTGCGTTTGGCTCCGGCGACTCTGTTCTGCTAATCCTCTGGCGGTTTTCTGGGTTATTTAGGCAGGTGTAGATGGAATCTAAGTGATCAGCAGGACGTGCTGTGAGCCCAGCGTCCTCCTAAGCCGCCATCTTGCCACAACTCTCCCAAAAATATATTTTTTAATAAAACTGGAGAATTCTCACATTTTCAGTTGAAAATATTTACTGTTATTTACCAAATGTGAAAATGAACACAATAAATAGCATTGCTGAAAAAACATACATTAATAGTCATAAATGAAGATTTTGAGTTTGAAATTAAAAAGTATTTTTTTTCCTCCAATACAACAAATGCATCTCATTTTTGGTAAGTAAGAAATACATGCACAGGGGCGCCTGGGTGGCGCAGTTGGTTAAGCGTCCGACTTCAGCCAGGTCACGATCTCGCGGTCCGTGAGTTCGAGCCCCGCGTCAGGCTCTGGGCTGATGGCTCAGACTCTGGAGCCGGTTTCCGATTCTGTGTCTCCCTCTCTCTCTGCCCCTCCCCCGTTCATGCTCTGTCTCTCTCTGTCCCAAAAAAAAATAAACGTTGAAAAAAAATTTAAAAAAAAGAAATACATGCACAGTCATTTTGAGTGCTGAAATGGATCATTCATATTATAATATAAACTCTAATCCACAAATGTTGACTGTGAAAAATCATTTCATTTAGGATAAATTCACACATAAATTTCATAGAAGCCATTTACTAATAAAAATATTGGGGTGCCTGGGTGACTCAGTCAGTTGAGCTTCCAGCTATGGATTTCAGCTCACATCATGATGCCAAGGTCATGGGATCAAATCCTGTGTTGGGCTCCACATTGAGCATGGAGCCTGTTTAAGATTCTCTCTCTCCCTCTGTCCCTCTCCCCAGGTTGCACTGGCTGTCTTGCTAAAATAAAAATAATAAATAAATAAATAGGGTCACATGAGTGGCTCAGTCTGTTGAGCGTTGGACTCTTGACTTCTGCTCAGGTCATGATATCACAGTTTGTGAGTTCAAGCCCCGCGTGGGGCTCTGCAGAGCCTGCTTGGGATTCTTTCAATCTCTCTCTCTCTCTCTCTCTCTCTCTCTCTCTCTGCACATCCCTTGCTTGTGCCCTCTCTCTCTCTCACTCACTTTCAAAATAAATACATGTTAAAAAATAAATAATAAATAATATATATTTTTCATTATTGTTACCAAAAATACAGAATACAGAAGTTGTTCAAATTTAATTATTTTTCCTCACATATTATGTGCAAATAAAACACTTTAGATTGACATATACAGGGATGTGATACTAATCTTTTCTGCACTGGTATTTAAATATGTGCAAGTTTCCAACAGGAGGGAAAACTTACAGAATGCTGTAATACAAACAATGTCATGATAAAACTACTGTTTTGTCTTGTTTTGTTTCATTTTTATCATCTGGATTACCTTCATAAAATCAAGAAGTATCAAAACTTTGAGGGTGGTACCCATAAAAATATGTTATCTCAATAGTTTTGATGTGATGTCAAACCAACATGACATGTAATTTCCTTTTTGTTTGAGTGTCTTTATGGGCCAGTCTAGGTCTCATTTGGATGGAACCCATCAAACTTCGTTTCTATTTTTTATTTTCTCACATAAACCTTTGTTTATTGCTTTTGGAGCCTAAACTGAAACAAGTTTCCAACAATTCTCCCAGGATTCAGGTTTTGAGATCTGTTTGATATCTTTATATTGAAGAAAACACTTGTGTGTGTGTGTGTGTGTGTGTGTGCGCGTTTGTTTTGTTTTTGTACCTTATTCCTACAAAGTAACTAAGGAAAGCATTGCTAATTCTAACTCAGATGTCTCTTAACCAAAGAAGGTAGCATTGTGTATACTTGAATTCCTCTTATTTATCTTTTTAAAATAAAAATCAAACAACAAGAATAACAGGGAAAATATTAAAATAGGCTTTTAAAAAATAATTCAAACTCAAAAGAGAATCTGGCCTAAGGCTTTTTGGTATAGTGAATATATAATCACAAGAGGGCTTGACATAGCTATCTTTACTTATTATGATAATTTTTCCTCAAGCTATTTGTGATTTCCTATCTAACAACTGACAGGCTTCATGGATATACCTATAATAAGCATCCTGTAGATACTTTATAAAATCAGGTTAAATCTATAGTTGTTTAAAGCCAACTTGATCTAATATATTAATTTAATAAAAACATCCAAAACAATACAAGCACTATTTGGCAAACTTTATAGAATTAAAATAGAGAATTATATCAGATTAAATGTGGTTTGTTTGCTGGATGGCTAGTTTTGCTTTCTTCATATAGATCATGTACATATTTCATTAGATTTATAACTAAGTATTTCACTTTTATTGGTGCCAAAGTAAATTATACTGTGTTCCTAATTTCAAATTTCAAAAGTCCCTTGCTGTTAGATAATAAAGAAATTAAATTTGCATTAACCTTGTATCCTACAACCTTCCTACAATTGCCTATTAGTTCCACTGTCCCCTATTTTTAAATTTCTTTCTTTAGCAGGCAATATTTACTTCCTTGAAAGTATCATGTTCTTTTTACCTTGAGGGTATTCACATATACTCTCAAGACCTGAAATATACCTCCCTAGTCTCTGCTTCTCCTTTCTAACCCCATACTCATCTTTCACGCCTTTGCTTGGTACCACCTTAATGACGATTTATCTAAATAGTTCTTTCCCACCCATATAAAAAGAGGTTAATGTAAATCTCAATTGATACGCCTCTGTAACACTTTAAATTTCTCCTGCTTAACAATTAAATATAGTCAGAGTAATATGTCTATCTGCCTTATCATACGAGAAGATTTGAGAAGCAGGTATTATGCAATTTTCTACACATTGCTACTGTCCTATTTCTTATATAATAGACCTCCACTACGTATCTATTGATAAGAGCAAGTAGCACCAATTCCTTATATGCATGCATAAACTCTCCCCACTGGAATAATTTTGAAACAGTGGAGACACAATATTCTCTAGTTTTCTGACAATTCTCAAGATTTTAACAATAGGCATTTTAATTTTAATAGTAATGCCTTGAATTTTCAATACATTATTTGAAGAAATATTATTTCACATAATATACAAATACCAATCTGTGTCTTTCCTCTTCACAATTCTAACTTTTGCACAGATCTAGGAAGAAAATTTATTTAAAAAGTTTTCATTGTTGGGGAGGGAATTCCTGTCCAATAAAGGTCCTTTTAGCTGGACTAGAAATCAAATTGACATGAGACAAAGAGTGTGTGTGTGTGTGTCTGTGTGTGCGTGATTCTGAACTAAAGGAAGGGGGTGGGGGGTTGGGACTTCAGAGGAAAGGAATGCACTTTACAGGGCGATAAGAGCAGATGTTTTATAATTAAATGTTTGCCCTACCATACAGATGGGTCACTCAGATAAAATTTATCACTGTTAATATCCCTTATTCTGGGAAAGACCTCCAATTTATATTCTTCCATGTGATTAAGGGATGGATAAAACTTTCTCCCGAGCCCAAAGGGTCTCAAGTGCCTTCTTCTCAAAATAATCCACATGACAAAGTGGCACATTTCGGGGTGGGGCTATCCTGAAGTCCTTCATCATTATGTCCACTCACTTCCTTTTTCCTCCTTGAAATTATGTTTACTCAGTTCCAATTCATGAAATCAACGTGACTGAAATTGTTACATATGTCACATTAATGTGAAAATATGATACATAGACATGAACTTAGAGAATTAGTTAATTCAATATATGTTTCAAAGTTATACATAAATGTATAATATACAAATATATATAATTTAAAGGTATACATAATAAATAAATATAATTTAAAGGTATGCACATATATGTATAATCATTGTATCTCAGAGTATAATATACTTTTTGTCTCATAGCTAAAAATAATAAAACTCAAAGAATAGTAAACCTCATCAAAGTGATGGACTTCTTGTTATCTAGAAAGTGTATTGGACCAGAATTACAAAACCGTCATAGAATTAAATTGTGTCATGGTTGCATTTGACATGTATGTTTCTTTGTTGTTAGACTTGATTCTTTACAAAGTTTTATGGGATGGATATTAGTCTATTTACCATATTAGAGTTAACATTCCGAGTTTTGAAAACAAAGATATCTGTACTATACTCTTCTCAATGTTCATTTTTTCTATTTTTTTTTTTTTTTTTTAGAAATTTCAAACTCAGGTCTTCTTGAAAATTGAATTTTCTTCAGATTTTCTCATTAGAAAAATGAAATACATAAAAACAATGGAAGGGAAAAAAAAGGCAAAAATCCCATATCTAATATATAGTCCTTACAAATTAACTCCTGTGTTCTTGCAAATTATCATATGTAATATGACTTACTAAAACAATCTTAATTTGTTGTCTTTTTATATAAAAATATTCACTACTGTCAATTTCAGTTATTTAATGCTTGTATTTTTTATTTTTAAGTGTTTATTTTTGAGAGAGAAAGACAGAGACAGAGAGACAGAGTTCGAGAGGGGACAGGCAGAGAGAGGGGGAGATACAGAATCTGAAGCAGGCTCCAGGTTCCAAGCTGTCAGCACAGAGTCCGAGGCGGGGCTAGAACTCATGAACCACGATATGACCTGAGCTGAAGTTAGAGGCTTACCTGACTGAGCTTCCCAGGTGCCCCTATTTAATGCTTTTCTATGACCTACATTCAAAATAGCATACAACAACAACAAAAAATGATGTCCCTGATGTTCAAGGAACTACCAACAGCTAGGGGAGAAAGATTAGTTCATGTGAGGCATGTTATGATAGAGGCAAAATGTCATGGACAGGAGGGACAACTACCGTGTGCTTAGGTAGTGGAGGATAGATACGGGAAATGTTTCTAGAAGGGGTCACATTTGGTATGCTTTGAGTCCATATAGTCATGCAAATCTCCTGCACACACATGCAAACTATGCCAGAATCCAATCTTAAAATGACCTTTGTAAGAAGTTACAGTTATAAAATTCCTGGCATTTAGATCACTGAGCCCTTGTGATTTCTTTGAGCTATGATATTTGTCACACAAAGATTCACAGTGCTGAAAGTTTTGATTACATTTCATTAAAACTTATTTGTAGCTGCATCTGCTATTTTCAAAGTATTATAGTAGGATTAATTAATAGGATGCAAGATGAGAAAGAAATGGTGCCCATTCTTACTAATCATAAAATCCAATGGGAAAATTCCCTCTGGCTTACCCCCGACTCATTTATAGGAGAGAATGAAGAAATTATTTTAGCTTTTTTTTTGCTAGTTGATTTGCATGCAATTAAGTTTTCAACAGGAATAGTGTTATTTGGAGATATTTTCAATAAACGAATTTCACTTTGTTAGTAAAGTTCAATGGAGTAAATTTCAGCATCAAATTTGGGTTTTTTTTTAGCAATTCATGAATTGGGCCACATCCCATCCAGCCAATTGAAAGGAGCTTTCAACAGCTGTAGAAAGGAACAATTTTTAAAGGCAGAAAGGAGGCTCCAAAAAGGAGTTTATTAGCAAAGAGTATATTGTTTCAGGCAAGGTCCCCTTCCTAAGGCAGATGTTAGGGGTCTCCCAGGCAGATTTCCTCACTAGTGCTGATCAGGTAATTCCAGGTTGACTGGGACAGGTTCATTGCTGGGAGAGGCTGAAACCAACCTCTTCGAGATTAGGTATTAAGCTTGGTTTGCTGACATGCGGTTTAGCACAAATGACACTCCTCGGGGCCTCTTGTCTCTCTTTTAACAATGTCTAAGCCAAAATAAAAGTCAAATGTTACAAAACTTGCAAAATGGGTAAGCATGTTTTCTTATTTACTAAGTTATAACAGGTATTTTGGAGGCCCACTACTGAATTTATTTAAAGAGAGAGAGAGAGAGAGAGGGAAACTTATGATAGGATCAAGTGCACTCTAAGTGTAATTTGTCAAATAAAACCTTTCTGGGGGTGAGGGCATTGCTCCTGGGACACTAATAAATAGAGACAGCATGGCAGCTGCCCTTTCTTTGCTGTGATAATAGCAGGACTCTCTACTCTCTGGAACTGAGATAACTGACAGGCAGCCCTGGAGAAATGCCTCAGAGTGACTACCTGGGGCTCCAGAAATCCGGGAAAGGGACACAGTTGTTGCTGACATTATTGTAAGTAGCATCCACCAGTATCGCTTGACTATTTAGCTGAAATATTTTATTTAGAATTATTTAGTTGTAAAAATGTAGTCAGGAGAGTAAAAGGCAAATCTTAGGGAAAAAGTATATCATTCAGAAAATGAAAATTTCAAATGAACTGACATTTTATTAAATAAAAGCCTTGAGTATGAACAAAGGGAAAAAAAAGAGTCTGATTTGGGGGGAAAAAGCAAAAGGGGGATTAGACAGAGTTAATTCATTTTATTCAATATTGTTCATCCAATAAACATCATTTACTGACTTTATGATATGTACAAGGAAGACAGCTGGGTTGAATATACACAGAATTGACAGCTAGGCAACAGGAACAAGGATGAAGGACTCTTTGGTGGGGAAGACAACTGAGTCAAAATTAAGTTGTATTTATTTACAGGTAGTGTAGAAAAATAGAATGCTAAGAAAAATTTCTGAGGCAGAGCAACCAGTGAGAACACTGGTGCATTTTCTAGATAAAGAAATCAAGGACTTGAATTAAAAACATAGCCATGGGAAGAGTATGAGATTTCATAGTTCAGAAGAGTATAATTGATAAAGATGAATGCATTTTAAAAAGTAAAGTTGATAAGATGATTGAGAAATAACAAAAACAAATTTAGATGACTTCACTGTCTCCAGCCTGGATGACAGAGAGAATGCCAATGACATTAACAATGAGAGACAATATCCAAATAGGAAATGACCAGATCACATATAAAAATAGAACTTTGACTTAAAATATGCAGCAACCAGTGCAGTAAGCCAATCCATAAAGCTCTGTAGCAGTTGGCCCCAAATTGTCAGGACTTGATCAATAACTGAGTTTCCCTACATTTTCCCCCAACTTAGGACCAAGTGAAGAAAGCCAGATAAAAATTACTTCTCTTTAAAAAAATCAAAGAGAACACTCTGCTTCTAGTTATCTTCCCTCCAGCTTTCCCAGACGAACAGCCTCCAGTCAGGACAGACCTGAAGCCTTCCCCTTTTTCCACTACAAAGCTTTCTCACTTCTCTACCTCTTAAGCCTTTGCCAAATACAAGTGGTGTAGCTGACTATTGCTCTGGAAAGCTTAGAATAAACAGCCTTTGCTTGTTCTCATTTGAGTGGTCTTCCCTTATCTTCACAAGAGAAAGAGTTGAGATTAAAAAAAGAGTCAAGATGGGGCACCTGGGTGACTCAGTGGGTTAAGCCTCAGACTCTTGATTTTGGCTCAGGTCATGATCTCACGGTTCATGAGTTCTAGCCCTGCATCGGGCTCTGCACTAACAGTGCAGAACTTGCTTGCGATCTGTCTTCCTGTCTCTCTATCCCTCCCCTGCTTGCTCTCTATCTCTCTCAAAATAATTGAAAATAAACTTCAAAAAAAGGAGTCAAGGTTGGGGCATGTCGGTGGCTGAGTCGCTTAAGCGCCAGACTTCGGCTTAGGTCACGATCTCACGGTTAGTGGGTTTGAACCCCGCCTCAGGCTCTCTGCTGACAGCTCAGAGCCTGGAGCCTCCTGCAGTTTCTGTGCCTCCTTCTCTCTCTGCCCTTCCCCTGCTCGTGCTCTGTCTCTCTCTCTCAAAAGTAAATAAGCAATAAAATAAAATTTTTAAAGAAAAAAGGAGTCAAGATAAAGAGTTAACTTTTAAACTTGTTGATTAAGTATTGTATGAAGACCTCCATTTAGACCTGTCTACTGGGCAATTCAGTAGGTAACAGTACACCTCTAACAACACTCCAGCCCCTTTGTAGGGTTAATTTGCTCCTCGTCAACACATTCTTTGACTCTTGAATTCAGGCTCTTAATCTGTAACAGAACTAATTTATTTTTGTTGAGGTTTGCCAACCATTGGCCTTGGGGATTAAAGGACAAGAACGTTCCCAGGCCATAGAGGCCAGCAAATCTGTTTGAAACTGCCTCGGCTTTCTGATTAGCCCAGCTATCTTTTAGCAAAATGTTTTTTTTTTTCCTTTTTAAGGTCACACATTGACTTTACTGAGCCCCCTTTGTGCATCTGTAGACTTTGCCCTCCTTTGAAGAAAGAACAGGTAACAAGGAACCAGACCTTCTTGTACAATCACTTCTGGACGCCAAGGAACCAGAAGTTGCACAAACTCCAAGCAACAAGATAACTTTGTACTGGCATCACAGAGTCTACAATAAATCAGGAAATGTCTCGGCCACTCCACTGCCTTAACTGATTAAAAAGGAATTTAATTAACATGTGCATCACACACACATATAGGCACTCAGTGATTAGTAGCTCAAAGGTATAGTGCTGTGGAATAAGTTCTATATGTTTACCAAAATTTGTTGAAATTAATCCTTGTGGTGGCATTTGGAGGTGGAGCATTTTATAGAAGACTAGGTCATGAGGGTGAAGCCCTCATGAATGAGATTAGGGCCTTTATTAAAAAGACCCTAAGGACATTCCTCTCCCCTTCTGCCATGTGAGAACACAGCAAAAGGATAGTCATCTATGAACCAGGAAGCCTTTTGACATACACCAAATCTGCCTGCACCTTGATCTTAGCATGAAAAATAAATTTACACTGTTTATAAACCACCCAGACTGTGGTTTTTATGGGATAGCAACAGCCTATATAGACAGGTGGTTAGAACATGGGCCTTATATATAGCATCTTTACAAAAAAAACAATTCACTTTTAAGGAAGTAACAAGACAAAATAAAGAAAAAGAAAGAAAGAAAGAAAGAAAGAAAGAAAGAAAGAAAGAAAGAAAGAAAAAAGAAAGAAAGGAAGGAAGGAAGGAAGGAAGGAAGAAAAAGAAAATGAAAGAAAAAAGGCTTTGAATTTCTGAGGCAGCAAATTGTGGGAAGGTAAATATATGGGGAAACCAAAGGTAGATGAAGGCTTGTTACTAAAGGTTGCTAGTTATGTAGACTTCTCTGGTGCCTTCTCAAGGCTGGTAAAGACTTAGAGTTGTCTTTCATGATTAACTTCTGCCCTTACTGGTAGAGAGAGAATGGGGAACACCTTTACATATTTTTGTCCTGCTTTTAGGCAAATAGAAGTGATGCAGAGAGCTATTCTTGTACTTGCTTCTTTGTAATTGCCTTTGCCTCAAAATAATTACTATGTCAAAGTGGCATATTTGGAGTGGCATATTTTGGGATGCCATATTCTGTTACTCTTCAGCATTGAACACAGTTCCTAGTATATAAGAAATAATGAATAAAATCTCAAGAATCAGTAATGTAATTAAATCATTCATAAATTCAGAAGTTGAGGTGTTCTGAAGACAAGACTATGTATAATAAAATAGCAAATGAAACATGTCTGCAATAAAGTACAGATTTTTCTATGGGAAATAAAGAGCAAAGCGGCCCAGTGAGTGGTAACTCAGACCGAGAAAATAATTTTTCTCCATTGTTCCTCAAGATACTCTGCAATTTGCACTTGCTTCAAAAATGTTCAAGGTGGTAAAAACAGATCTATTTGGGCAGAGGAGTAGAAAACAAAAAATAATGAAAATAGAGAAAGAAAGGGTTTTTTTGTGTGTTTGTTTGTTTGTTTTGGTTTGAGAAACAGGATATCCCTGCTTGGTGAAAACGGCCTCACATGAAAAATTTAACTCTTTTCAATAAGTAACTGTATCTAACAACAAATGTATCCATAAACAACCATTTGGAAGTTACTATTTTTCATTAGCAAGAGAACTTCTACCTTGAAGCTAAAAAAATATGAATTGGGTAGGAATTGGCAGAAATTAATTATGTATGGAAATAAAACTTGTATTCGAAGACACAGAATGAAGATCTTCCTTGACTTATGGTGGGGTTAGTCCCAATACACTCATTGTAAATTTAAAATACCATTAAGTTGAAAATGCACTGAATACATCTAACCTATGGAGCATCATAGCTTAGTCTAACCTATCTTAAACGTGTTCAGACACTTCCATTAGCCTACAGTTGAGCAAAATCATCTAACACAAAGCCTAGTTTATAAAAAAGTATTGAATGTCGCATGTAGTTTATTGAAAACTGTATTGAAAATGAAAACCAGAATGCTTGTATGGGGACACAATGATTGTATCAATTGTTCTGATAGCATGGCTGACTAGTGCTGCCCGGAATTACAAGTCGTACTGCGAATCACCAGCCTGGGAAAAAATCCCAGTCCCAAACCAGAAGTACGGATTCTACTGAAGTGGAGAGCTTCTGCACCATCATAAAATCAAAAAATCCTAAGTCAAATCATTGTAAGTCAGGGACTGTTTGTACAAGAAATAAATTGTTTTGCCTAAAGCAAAACCCTCATTGTTCCTGGGGGTTGGGGTGGGAGGCAGGATGGGGTTGGTTTTGTTTGGGTGAGGGAATGCAGGGCGCTCTGAGAAACTCCAGGAAGTAACAGAAGTCTGAGCAGAAAACGCCTTTCAGATCATTAAAGCTAGAACAGAACTACTAATGGCACAGGAACCGCTTCAGCCTACAACACAAAATGACTTCCCTTTAAAGTTTTATAAAACAAACCAACTCAACCAAAATAATGGCTTTCTAACTAATTAAAAACAAAACTGGTTATCCTCCTTAAGTGTGTTTAAAAATTCTAATTGGAAACTGCAAGTCTGCTAACATCTGTTAGATGTTTTGCCAAATGTATCAAGATGAGGAGTTACTTTAACCTTTCTTCTTACACATTTTAACGGCTTCAAACACAATAATTCACATATTCCCTGAATTTCTTCCTATTAAATAAGCCCCCAATTAAAATTATGTTTAAGATCCTGTTATTTAATTTCCTGAAATTGCTCCTCAATGTGAAAAATACTTAACAATTATTTTATATTTTCAAAATGAGAAATAGTTTTAAAAATTCCCTTTAGAAAAACTATTCTGCTTCATTTTGTCTTTCTTCATACGTAAAGTGTATTTAAGCAAAAAAATCACATAACCAACGTGTTTATTCACTAAATTATTTAAAGCTTAATTGTATTTGGATAATAACAATGTGTTAACTTTATCTGCTTTTGTGTTTAAAATGTATTTCATAATGAATTATCAGCATAGGATAGTATCAGCTTGCTGGTAAGAATCTTATTTCTTGTAGATGTTTAATGATTCATTAATGTATCATTTGTTAAATAATATTCTTAAAATGTAAAAAAGAATAGTTATTTCATCTTTTTTAATGTTTATTTATTTATTTTGAGAACGAGGACGTAAGACAGAGAGAGAGAGAGAGAGAGAGAGAGAGAACACAAGTGGGGAAGGGACAGAGAGAGCAGAGAGAGAGAACACCAGGCGGGCTCTGCACTGTCAGCACAGAGCCTGAGGCGGGGCTCGATTGCACAAACCATGAGACCATGGAGTCCAAGGCTTACCCAGCAAAGCCACCCAGGAACCCCCATTTTTATTATTTTTAAAAAGAGAGTCAGGGCGCCTGGGTGGCGCAGTCGGTTAAGCGTCCGACTTCAGCCGGGTCACGATCTCGCGGTCTGGGAGTTTGAGCCCCGCTTCAGGCTCTGGGCTGATGGCTCAGAGCCTGGAGCCTGTTTCCGATTCTGTGTCTCCCTCTCTCTCTGTCCCTCCCCCGTTCATGCTCTGTCTCTCTCTGTCCCAAAAAAAAAAATAAATAAATAAACTTTGAAAAAAAAATTAAAAAAATAAAAAAATAAAAAGAGAGTGATAGTTTGTTGCACACAGCACCACTACTCTTTTTAATGAACTTTTTCCCCCTAGAAATCAAAGTAATTGGTTTGAAAGGAAGTATACCCATTATTCTTTTGTTATCATATTCAAATCTTTATGTTTCTTATCTAGGAATAAAAGAATGATGCTACAGGAATTGTTACAGAAAATGCAGAATACTTTTTACCATTGTTTATTTAACTAACTCATGGAATAAACTATTACTCTCCATTCCCTCTGTAAACTGGTGTAAAGATACAAAGGATTTAGAATGCTGTTTCTTGTGCTTCTTAGGCTATACTGTATAGTACATTCATCCTCCTGCAATTAAATTTTTGCTTCCATTGTATGGGTGATATTTATTCACAAAGTCCTATATGCCAGGTGTACAAGTAGCTGCACTTGAATATCATCAAAGAAATTATGGAGTAAAAAGGAAGTGATCTCTTGAAGGCTGAATACATTGGGGAAATTTCCTTTGGGAAGATTTCATGATTTTTTTTATTATTTAAAGTTTATTTATTTCGAGAGAAAGAGAGAGAGCATTCATGCACATAAGTGGGAGAGGGGCAGAGAGAGAGTGAGAGAGAGAATCCCAAGCAGGCTCTGCACCATCAACTCAGAGCCCGACACAAGGCTTGAACTCACAAACAGCAAGATCATGACCTGAGCCAATATCAGGAATCAGAAGCTTAACCAACTGAGCCAACAAGTTGCCTGTAATTTTCTTTATTTTCAATAAATCAGAAAGAAAATGAGTGGTTAAAAGTTAAGGAAGATTAATATGTCCATGAAAAAAAAAAAAGATACCAAAATGGTAAGTCTGATTTTCTGTTTTATCTCTGTCATGTAAAGTGCATAGGTGTCATTACTCCTGCCCATACAACAGGAAACAAGTTGAATGAACTGAAAATCAATGACTTTTCTTGGAGCCATTAAGGAATTCAGGTCCTAGGACAAAGTCCCTGAAATCTGGAGAGACAGGCAAATCCAGAAAGTCACAACCGATACCTGCATAAGTGGAATAGAAGCCACTGAAGCAATAAGCTGTTGGAACACTTAAATGGTGATGTTGAAGAACACCTGAAGGCTGAGTGTGGACACTAGAAAAGTTCTGGGGTCCATGCTCTTAACTGCCTCCTCGATATTATTGGATTTTACCTCCAGGAACTCTGCCAGGTTATCACAGTGAACAGCCAAGAAATATGCCCTCAGTAGGGAGAGGAGAAAAGTAACAGTAGGGAGAGGGGAAACGTAGTAAGTGTATTTCTCTGAACTGCAGCCTCCTCCACTCTAGTCTGCCTATCTTGACTGTGGGTTGGGGGGGAAAGAAAAACATTTATGAAGGTCAGAGCCGAGGGACAAAGACCAACTAAAAAAGTGAGACTTATTGATAATATTATAGAGTTCCCCCCATACTTAAATACTTTAACATTTAATTAAATATCAAACACTATTAAATATGTTATATTATATTTAAATTTTAATATCTAACACTAATAATTAATATTTAGTATCTATATACCTGTGAATCTATCCTGATAACAATAGGTAAATAAATGAAGAAGTGTGAGAAAGTGACAAATCTCACGTGCAGCAAGTATTACAAGTATTTTATGAAGATGTTGTGTCCTGAGGAAACAGGACAGGAGACTCCTCACTCCTCAAATGTGGGCTGTGCTTAATGCCTCAATTCCAAAGAGTACAGTGTAAAAAGAGAAGAGAAAAAACAGTAATTTTACAGTAGAGAAATCTGACAAATGCTGTCTCAGTCAGATCATCATACCTCTGTACACTGATAAGTCTATGTCAACAGTATGTGACTGTGATATGATACGATGCTGACCATTTACCTCTGTGGTCTTGCTCCCAAAAACCAATAACTGCAATATCATTAGGCACAAAAAAAATCAGATAAATTCCAGTCGAGGGGCATTCTATCATATACCTAAGCAGTATTTCTCAAACTATCACTGTCATGAAACACAAGGACAATGAGAAATTGTCCTGGTCAAGAGAAGCCTGAGGAAACATGACTACTGAATATAAGGTGACCTCCTATAATAGAAAAAGGACCCTATATACAAACTAAAGAAATCCAAATAAAATCTGGATTTTAGTTAATAATAATGTATCAATATCAAATGGGGAAGGGGCAGAGAGAGTGGGGAAAAAGAGAATCCCAAGCAGTCTCCATTCTGTCAGGGCAGAGCCCAATGCAGGCTTGATCTCAATGGTGAGATCATGACCTGGGCCAATATCAAGAGTTGGACACTTAACTGACTGAGCCACCCAGGTGCTCCCAAACTTTTTCTTTTAAAATTATTTTGACTTATGCAACAGTTGCAAATATAGTAAGCATTTCCTCTTCACCAAGCTTCTCCTAATGATAATCTCTTACAAAACCATGGTACAATGATGGAAACTCGGAGATTTACAGGGATATAGCATCATTAACTGTAGAACTCATTTGAATTTCACTGGTTTCTCACTACTGTCCTTTACTGGTCCAGGATTCTATCTCAGATCAACACTGCATTTAGTTGTCATGTCATCTTAGTCTCTTCTAATCTGTGACAATACATCAATTTTTCTCTTTACGATCCTAACACTTTTGAAGAATACAGACCAGATATTTTTTAGAATGCCCCTCAGGGCATCTTAGGTGGGATTTGTCTGATGTTTTCTCATGATTAAATTGAGTTTGTACATTTTTGGCAAAAATGAAACAGAAGTAAAGTGAAACTCTTTTCCGTGTGTCACATCCAGAGTTATACAGGGTCTATTTATCTTACTGGTGATATTACCTTGATCACAGGATAAATGCACTGTCTGTCAAGTTTCCTCACTATAGACTTAACTAATTTTCCCTTTTAATGAGCTAATCTCTTACGAGTAGATACTTTGAGACTATGATTTATCTGTCATTGATTCTCATGTGCAATGCTCATTTTATACTAGTGTTTACCTAAAGATGATTTTCTATTTCCATTATTCCTTCTATATTTATTAATTCAAATCCTGCTTTAAAAATACTGTCCCCCAAAATAAAAACAATAAAAAGAGATGTCCTTTCTCCAAATTTATTATGTATTCAGTTATTTATTATTACAGTGTATGTATATAAATATATAAAGGCTTGCTAAGTAAGAGTTTCTTGTTTGCAATCATTGCCATTGATAGTGGTTACTGTTAGGCAGGATGAGATAATTAGAAGAAATTTAATTGTGCATACACAAGAAACAGGGAAATCTGACATGAAATTAGTATCAGATTGGTTACTTATTAGAATCATGGGAAATTTGCAGGATGTTAGCTGATGTGATGTTTGCCACTGATTTATTAAATTAATACACATTTTTAAATTTCTAGACTTGTATTTCTCTGTGAAAAGGGATAAAAAGGGAATAAACTGTAAACAGCACAGCTGACATAAAAAAAGTCCACAGAAGAAAGAAGAAAAGGAGGTGGAGAAGTAGATTGGGGTGCAGGCACCCATTACATTATCAGGAGCCAGTGACCTCTTCCCCGATGTTGGTTATGTCTGGCTCACAGTGGGTCCCAGGGAGGAAAGGGCCTACAATTAGCCAGACACTGTGCTAGTCTCTGAGGACACAATAATGACTAAAAGTCTTTACAAATCCAGGATCAAGTATCTTGCAGCCTAGGGAGGGAGAAAATTTATATTAAAAAACTAACATACCGGGGCGCCTGGGTGGCGAAGTCGGTTAAGCGTCCAACTTCAGCCAGGTCACGATCTCACGGTCCGTGAGTTCGAGCCCCGCGTCAGGCTCTGGGCTGATGGCTAAGAGACTGGAGCCTGTTTCCGATTCTGTGTCTCCCTCTCTCTCTGCCCCTCCCCCGTTCATGCTCTGTCTCTCTGTCCCAAAAATAAATAAACGTTGAAAAGAAAAAAACTAACATACCTAAATGTGAAATTGCAAAACAGCACATACCTGAGTAGCACATAACTAGCCTACATACTACAGAGAAGACATACATGTTTTGTTTTGTTTTTATGTTTATTTACTTTTGAGAGAGAAACAGAGAGAGTGAGCTGGGGAGAGGCAGAGAGAGAGGGAAAGACAGAATCCCAAGCAGGTTCTGCGCTATCAGCATGGAACCCAATGTGGGGCTTGAACTCACAAACCACGAGATCATGACCTGAGCTGAAACCAAGAGTTGGATGCTTGACCAACTGAACCACCCAGGTGCCCCAAGACACATGTTTCTTTTTTTTTATAACTTGTTTTATTTTTTATTTTTTTTTAATTTACATCCAAATTAGTTAACATATAGTGCAACACTGATTTCAGGAGTAGATTCCTTAGTGCCACTTACCCATTTAGCCCATCCCCCCTCCCACAACACCTCCTGTAACCCTCCATATTTGTGAGTCTCTTCTGTTTTGTCCCCCCTCCCTGTTCTTATATTATTTTTGTTTCCCTTCCCTTATGTTCATCTGTTTTGTCTCTTAAAGTCCTCATATGAGTGAAGTCATATGATTTTTGTGTTTCTCTGACTAATTTCACTTAGCATAATACCTTCCAGTTCCATCCATGTAGTTGCAAATGGCAAGATTTCATTCTTTTTGATTGCCGAGTAATACTCATTGTATATATATACCACTTCTTCTTTATCCATTCATCCATCGATGGACATTTGGGGTCTTTCCATACTTTGGCTATTGTTGATAGTGCTGCTATAAACATGGGGTGCATGTGTCCCTTCAAAACAGCACACCTGTATCCCATGGATAAATGCCTAGTAGTGCAATTGCTGGGTTGCATGGTGGTTCTATTCTTAGTTTTTTGAGGAACCTCCATACTATTTTCCAGAGTGGCTGCACCAGCTTGCATTCCCACCGAGATAAATGTTTCTAAGACAGAGCTGTAACCTAATCAATAATATGAGAGGTACCTCCCCTGAAGCAAGAATCAAAACAAAATATGAATAATAATTCATCTTAATTAGGTGAGGATGTTAAGAATGAAAATATCAGGGATCACAAGTTACAGAACAAATGTCCTGGGGATTTAGTGTGATTTAAAAGAAAAATGCATGTGATTTCTTAGCACAGATAGATAGATAGTTATAGAAATGGAATAAATATAGTAAATAATCAGAAAACTTTAAAGAAACAGTATTGCTCTTTAGTTAGAAGAAGGCGAGAAACCCAGTTCTGATTAAAAACTTGTAAACTGTAATACTTTTTGTAAAGAACACTTAAATGGCATTTATTATTAACAACATAGGAAATATCACTTTACCTATTCTCATAATGGTAGATTATACCAATAAGATGAAACAAAACAAGAGAACATATATGTGTGTGTGTGTGTGTGTATTTATATGTGAAACTTGATATTAGTATTATTATTAACAGGTGATATTTTCTACTGGTATCCTCCCCCAACAATAGCTGTCTCTCAGAGAACTGAGACACAAAAACTAATCAAAGTGTGCACAGAACCAAAATCTACATTCTACTATTAACAGCCTTCTTAGATACAATATGTAATCAATACAATAAATTATTATTTAACAGGAATGAAAGACAAAGTGTTAAACCATACATGGGTTTAAAAAATAAATTGAAGGGGCACCTGGGTGGCTCAGTCGGTTAAGCGTCCGACTTCGGCTCAGGTCATGATCTCACGGTCCGTGAGTTCGAGCCCCACGTCAGGCTCTGTGCTGACAACTCAGAGCCTAGAGCCTGCTTCAGATTCTGTGTCTCCCTCTCTCTCTCACCCTCCCCCGTTAATGCTCTGTCTCTCTCTGTCTCAAAAATAAATAAACATTAAAAAAATTTTTTTTAATAAAATAAAATAAATTGAAGGGAATGTTCTTATTTTTGGATAGAAAGAGTCTTTAAAGAATCTTGCCATTCTTTCATAAACTACAGAAATGTATTTCTCAATAAAATTCATTAATGTTATTTTGAGAACATTTAAAAAACATTTAAAAATATGCCTATTATAATACTCAGAAAAAGAATAGCCAAAATATTTTCAAAGTCAAGATAAGCAAAGGAGAACTTTCCTTGGCATATTGTAAAACATGTTATAAATTTACTTTATGTAAATAGTTGGATCTTAAGCAAGACAATGGAGAATTTAATAAAAACAGAGATATGAGGAAGGGAAAAAAACCCTTAAGCATACAAAATTTTGTAGAAAGCTGCTTGGATCACAAATCATTTTAAAAATGAGGAATGTTTAAAATTTGCTGCTTAGAAAGAGGGGAAAGCATTCAAACATACATATGCCATTGTTGACTCCCAGCCACTGCTATATGAGTTATATAACTAAAGAATGTGGATGGAAAGGGTGTCTGATCTCTGGGTCAAGATGGAACTTATGCACATCAAGCAATTAAAAGAAAGTGCAAAGAATTACACTTTACTAATTTTTTTCATATTTATAAATCAAAATTTCCTAACAAGTAAAATAGCATAAACAAATTGACAGACTTTTCCACAGATATCAGAGACAATATTAATGCTCTAGGAGACTGTGAAAAACAATGTACTCTTATTTTTCTATGGGAAAGTTCATGATCAGAAAATCCACAAAAGATGAACTGCAATGGGCAATAACATAGGACAAAATGTTCAAATAACTATTGATAAAAACACATCACAGTATACATAGAATGATATTCATTTTTCCAATATACATTATAGCACAGATTAAATGACATTTTTAACTTGCAAAATGAAGAAAATGTTTTAGAAAATAAGATGTAGTGTTCATGAGGGTATAATAAATGTCTATTTTTATAACCCAATGTTAGCAGAGTAAACCAGTAACCTGTCTGGAATGCAATGTTACAATATTTATCAGTGTTTCGTATGGAATACAGATCCCTGGATAAAGGAACTATAGTTATTTGAAACAAGAAATAATTTAAGATTCAGGTAATTAGTTAAGTAAAAGAATGCTCATCAGGGGTGCCTGGGTGGCTCAGTCAGTTAAGCATCTGACTTTGGCTCAGGTCCTGATCTTATGGTTCGAGAGATCGAGCCCCACATTGCGCTCTTTACTGACAGCTCAGAGCCTGGAGCCTGCTGTGGATTCTGTGTCTCCCTCTCTCTCTGCCTCTTCCCCGCTAGCACTTTTTATCTCTCTCTAAAAAATAAATAAACATTTAAAAAATTAAAAAAAAAAGAATGCTCATCACAGTGCTGTTTAGTAGAAAAATATAAGAAACAACAAGAAAAATACCTTATAGTGGTATAAAATAGTGTAAGTAGTAAAGTACCTAGTAATGGAATAATGTTTACTTAAGTCAATTTTTTATGTATCCACAGAAATTGTTTAAATTGATTAAATAATATTTTGATGAAATAATATGAAATGGTGTTTCATGAAATAGATCATACAATTATGTTGTCAATTTTGACATGATTCTATAATCAAACAGGGTTCAATACAGCATCATATAATCTAAATGTAGAATATAGATATGAAATAAGTCTATGCATAAATATAGTTTATTTTTATATATTTACATATGTATACATTTATGATAGATGTATTGCATAATTTTATTAATAATGGATGTCTTTAAGTAGTTAAGGTGTGATTAAGTTTCCCTTTGGAGCTTTTACATATTTTCTAAATTTAGTATTATTAAATTTCTAATTTTCTTACAGCAAATATTTATCATTTTTATAATCTCAAAAAATAAACAGCATATTTTAATAACTTGATTAAATTTTATTTAAATTATATTCACCAAGTATGAGGGAAAAAAAGCTAGAAAGACAAAGTTTAAATCTTAACTTCTTTTTTTTTCTCATAATCTTCAAATATTTTGACATGATTCCCAGGTGTTTGTCAGAGTAGTTCTGAACAGAAAAGTACAACATTAGGCCAAATCCTTGAAATAACAGGAGTCACACTATCTCAATGAACTGCCTGGGTCGTCTGATGCAGATGGCAGGGAAGATGTATTAGATCAATTTTATATAAAATTAATGTTTTGAGATTCCTAAAAAATATACATAAATAAGTCTTGGCTTCCAATCAATCTGTTGAAACACTATCTAGAAGAGAAGACCAGTATTTGGCCAATGTCTAGAATGTGTATTTCCAGCTTGAGTACAACTTCCAATCAAAAGTACTTTCCGCTACATGGTTAGACAGAACTTTAGTACCCTGTCCAGAATCAGAGTGTATAAGAGAGTGAAATGTTATTTCACAAAAACTATACTTTAACTATTTTACACATATTTATCTTCACCATACATTTACTAAAATATGCCATTCCTGAAAAATTAATGTAAATCACTGTATTCCTGTTACAGGCTATACAAGCTTTGTAATGCATAGAGTTCTTAGTTAAGGAAGATGAAATCCAGGTGAGAAGAGATTTAGTAAATGGCATACATAGCTTAGTGAGTCATACAGCGGTCTGGAAATGTCTATTGTCTAAATATTGTTTTATTTTATTTTAGAGAGAGAGAGAGAGAGAGAGAGAGCATGAGCAGGGGAGTGGGGCAGAGAGAGAAAGAGAGAGAATCACAAGCAGTCTCCACACTCAGCACAGAGCCATACATAGGCTCCATCCCACAACTGACTGAACCACCCAGAGGCCTGTTGTCTATATATTAAATAACAATTCTCAAACAACACCTAAGAACCAAACTAAAAAGTAACTGTTGCCTCTGCCCAGTGCAAGTGATGTAGAATCAGAAAGCCTAGTAAATCAGGACCTCAATGCCAGAGTTGTTGACTCTAGAAACATCCTGTGTCTTCTAACCACGCTGGAGTAAAATGGAATATATATTGTATAGAACATAATGATCATGCATTGTCAGATTTAATATAGATATAGAATGATAATACATAATAACCATAATGGGGGGCATTGTAATGAAATGATTATGCTGTCTGGAGATATATATACATATATATACATATACATACATACATATATATAATATATATATACATATATACATACATTATTATATATATAATATATTCATTTCTACCACTACTTGTGAACATTTTTATATATCTTTCCAAGGAAATCTTCAAGTAAATATGGTGTACATACAAATACAAGGATTACATTTTATTTATTTATTTGTTTGTTTATTTATTTATTTATCTATTTATCCCAAACTAAAATAAATAATACTTTCTAAGTTAAATATTAAAGTACTATACCATATTGTTATCTATAGACACTACATTGTCTAGCAAATATCTAGAAATTATACATCTAGCATAACTGAAACTGCACTTCAAGCTCTTATGTTAAGTACTTTTACCACCACACACACACACGCACGCGGCCACAAGGAAACTCTGGAAATGTTGGATAAATATATTAACCTTGATTGTGATGATAGCATCATGGGTGTTTGCATATGCTCAAAATCATCAGATTGTATTTATTAAATATGTATAGTTCTTTGAATATCAGTTATATCTCAATCAAGGTGATAAAATAAATTAACAATTGAAAGCTTAATAACCAAAAGAGGTTAGAGTGGGAGAGAGCCAAAGCATAAGAGACTGTTAAAAACTGAGAACAAACTGAGGGTTGATGGGGGGTGGGAGGGAGGAGGGGGTGGGTGATGGGTATTGAGGAGGGCACCTTTTGGGATGAGCACTGGGTGTTGTATGGAAACCAATTTGTCAATAAATTTCATAAAAAAAAAAAAGCTTAATAACCTTCAATTTAATGTTGCTTTATCCAAGTTTAATTTATTACCTTACATCTAACTGAATGGTGGTAAAATTAAAATTTATATTTGTTGTTCAAAATGAGAATTCTTTTCCAAAACTCCTTACAAACTAAATAATTTTAAACCAAGAAAAAAATACATAGCACACATAATTGCTATAACATATATTTAGAATAGTAATATATATGTTTATAAAAATCAAATTTTATTGACAAAAATGTTATTGTTTATTACAGAATTTGGGGAAGATTTTTGCTATTACAAAAGAATAATTAAGATTAAATTTTATGATTTATATATTGTGGGGGATAAAGCTTTCTTGGCTTTCTCAGTGTTCCTAGAAAAGCCTCAGTCTCCTGAGAAATGAAAATGTATACTCCATAAAAGACTTGAGAATGTTTACTTTCACTTCCTCTAGAAATACTTTATTTTTCACATACTATGAAGCATAGATCTGTGGCCTAGTGGTTGAAGTATTGCTCCCATCCATTAAACATTTTCCCTATCGCTCCAAGAGCCCAAAGTTATTTTTCTAGATAGGCCACTAGGTTGGGGCATTATTTTCCCGTCCAATAAAACTCTCCCAGAAGGGGAAGGGAGAAAATGATCTCTTTCCACTTCATAAATGTAGGAAATTCATATTTCCCAGCCCTCATTTATGGAGTGGGCTCACTATGAGTATAGGAAATTTTTCCATCTGGCTCTCATAATATTGGTCTTCTGGGTTGTCAGAGTGGGAAAATAGATACCACAATGTTACTTTGGTTGCTGATTGCGCTATGAGTATAATAGAACTCTACTCTGAACCAGGTTTGCGTTCCTGGAATATGCTGTGTAAGTAGGGTGACGTCTCAGACCTTTCACAGTTTTTGACAACATACCTAAATGTTGTTTAAATATTTAATTTAAATAGAGTCAACTTATTCATAGAGAGGCCATATATATATATATATATATATACACATGTGTGTATATAATAGTCTCTTTGCAATATTTTTCTCAAATTCTTAAAAGGTATATTTTCCCAAACTGTAACCTTGTAAGCTGTGCTTAAATGCTTCTTTATGGCATATAAAAGCCCAAACGGTAAAGATTTATAATGGACATGGTGGATATTTCTTAACTACACTAGCATAAAAAGAAGCAGCATAATTTATAATGACTTAAACTCCATTTACAAGTTGTGGTCTAGGCTGTATATTACATAATCATTACATAGCTTTTGTTATTAATAGGAAGCAAAACAAATTAGTAATATTATGCTAACATTTTTCAAGTGTTCTGGATTACTTTTCAGAGAGTTCCAATATCAAAACATCTATGATTTATTTTGTAGATGGAGCAGGATGGGATATCTATCAAGGGAAAAGATTTTTTTTTTTACTACAAATATTAAAGTGAAATGCTTGATTTGAAAACAGCTGTAATCATGCCATAAATCCATTCCTCTGTAATATAAAAAGGTTATATGCAGTTCTTCAGCTATGAGTACTAATGAAATAAAGTACAGTACCATAATTCTGATTATTTTAAAAACCTGAAGTTGATAGGATTAGTGCAAATCATACAGCTAATAGAGACTTCTATGAATTCATGTTTAAAGTCATAAATCTTATTAAACACTTGAAGTGTACTTTATATAACTTACAATCAAAGTTCTATTTCTATTTACATTTTAAAACTGTATTTCTAGCTTGTGCATTTCATATCCTGAGTACCATGATAAATGCAAGTCATAATCACTTCTAAAGGAATCAATGATCCAGGCACTATTACAAGCTAAATCTGTCTATAATATATCAACTTGCATATTTTAATTTAATACTCGATAAATCGTGGATCATTATAACTCTTTTAAATACTTTTCCATGTTCTTACGACCATGAAATTTAATTCTAAAATTAAGAAAAAATATTTAATGTACTTTTAATCATGCTTTATAAAATAAACTTTGGGAACTAAAACTTCTTGTGACTAAGTGGAAAGATATGTTGGCTTAGAAAATATCAAAATGGGGTGATATGTTTCTTTCCCCTACAGTTAATTAACTAACCCTGCCATCAATATTTAAAAGTATGTACTTACTAACTCTTGGTTAATAGTCGACACATTCATAAATAATGGCAAATTGTATAATAAATTTCCATCGTATGTACATCATATGTATATATGTTCAATGTGTAAAGATGTATTATCAAGGTCAGAATTCTGAAATTAAAATATTTGTAATTTTTTTAAAGAATTGCCTGTATTTCTTGCTTCCTTCTCTTGCCCTCTGTGTCTCTTCTACCTTCTCTAAATAAGTTTTTGTCCTTTCCACTGGCCTGAAACTTTTGTTACCTAAATTCCATGTTTTCAAATCCAATGGTCATTTCATTATCCTCCCCTCAGTAGATCATTCAGGAATGTTTAATCCAATTAATTTCTTCCTTCTCGAAACCCTTTTATTCTCTTGATCTCTGTGGCACTATTCTCTTTTTATCTTCTTCTTCACTGGTTGCACATTTTTGTCCTTCTTTAAAGTGGCTCTTCCTCTTCTTCTAACCTTGAAATGTGGGACTGTCTCAAGATTCAGTCTTGGATTGTTTTCTCTTCTTAATCTACACTATATCTGTAGAACTTTCATCCTAAATTATTAGTATCTGTAGATTTACACGTCTCAAATTTCTGCCTCCAATTCTAACTATCTGTGAATTCTAACTTTGATTCCCAAATACAGTAAAACCTTGGGTTGTGAGTAACTTGCTCTGTGAGCATTCCACAGTATTTAACAGTATTGCTCTGTTAAACTAATGGATATAGTGCTCAGATTTTCAAAATAGCCAGAGACATGTAATTTAAAATAACTACCATGATTTTCCACTTAAGAATAAATGCTTCTATAGTAACTAAAAGGATAAAATTTCCAGCAGTAACTCAATTAATTGCAAATCCACTTCACAGAGGGAAAAAATAAACTTTTTTCAAAACATAAAGAATAGTACTTTTGTCTCTATGGCAGTATTTGTAATTGATGAGCAAATGTATTATTAAAAAATCCAATTTCTTAAAATACAGAATGCAACAAAAATAATGTGAATAGATTTATGCCCATTTCCATCTTGCCCTGTTGTTGATTTGTCTCCCTGTCCTTTCCTTCTCATGTACATTCTCACCTATCACATGTTGTTCTTTCTTTCTTTATTTGTTTATCGATCAATCCCTCTACTTGATAGCAAACTCTATTAGTTATTAGTATATAGCTTGGTTTGCCACTGTTGACATATGGCCAAGCATGGAGGCTACATATAAAAATTTCTTAGTAAATAGTTATTGAATAAATGAATGAATGAAAAACAAAGTGACTGTAGGCCTAAATTCTTCATACTTTATCATTAGTTAGCATTGAAATCTGATTTTTATAAGACCCAGCAAAATTACATAAACTTTCTACTTTGTAGAAGTGATTTCTCCTTTCACTGATCACTTATGGTTTTTGCTTGTACCTTTTTTGAAGCACTTATAATATTGTCAATGTTTTTGTAAATATCTTGCAAAACAATTAGTATGTTCTTTGGTGTCAGAATTTTTTTTTTTTAGTTTTGCATTTATTTTTTTTGTCCTATACATAGAGAGAGAGCAGGGGAGAGGGGCAAAGGGAGGGACAGAGAGAGAAAGAAGATCTTAAGTGGGCTCCATGCTCAATGCAGAGCCCATCACGGGGCTCGATCCCATGACCCTGGATAATGACCGGAGCCTAAATCAAGAGTCAAATGCTCAGCCGAGCCACACAGGCATCCCAAACTTCTATTTATATGGAATATATTTGGCATTTGGTAATGTGAAATTTTAAAGTGTACAACATATTTTGGATACATTTGTATATTATAATATGATTCCCATTGTAGAGATATTTATCATATTACACAATTAAAGAACAATGCCATTGTCTAATTCATTATACTATGCATTAAATGTTTATGGTTTATTTACTAGTCATTGCAAGTTTGTACTTTTAAACATCAAACATATTCCCCCATTCCCCCCTACTAACCACCATTTTACTCTCTGTTTTTTATTAGTTTGATTTTTATAGATTCCACATGGGTGACATCATTCAGTAGTTTTCTTTCTGTCTGACTTACCTCACTTAGCATAATGTGTTCGAGGTCACAAATGGCAAAATAAATGGCAAGAATTCTCTTGATCTTCTCTTTATCCCATAAAATTCCTATCATATGATATGCTTATCATATTCCACAAAATGCTTATCATATTGATAATATTTTTAAAAATAATTAGCAATGCAAATTCAGGGATAGCAGAAACAGTTTAAACAAAGAAAGAGTAAATGATTTGGCCAAGTCATCTCACTTGTAAATGCTATAATTTGAAACCTAAATACAGGATTCTGATTTATAGTTGCTGTTATTTGTGGCCAAGCCTCTGTATATAGTGAGTTAAAGTGCAGTGATATATCAAGATGCTAATCCTAATTATTTTTTTAATTGCTTAATGTTTATTTATTTTTGAGACAGAGACAGAGTATGAATGGGGGAGGGTCAGAGAGAGGGAGACACAGAATCTGAAGCAGGCTACAGGCTCTGAGCTGTCAGCACAGAGCCCAATGCAGGGCTCGAACTCACAGACTGTGAGATCATGACCTGAGCCGAAGTTGGATGCTTAACTGACTGAGCCACCCAGGTGCCCCCATGCTAATCCTAATTCTAACTACACTCTCTGAGTAACAGCCTTCCTAATGTGGAACCTATTAAGATGGTGTTCCAAAAGGAAAAATTATATATGTATATAAATGCATTTGCTTGTCTTGCTATCAGGAATTATTTGATGAAACAAATCATTTTCAAATTGCTACTTTGAGCTGTACAGCAACAATTCCTGACCATGGGTGGATGGATCTAAATTCACCAAGGTTTCTATTCTCCACCCAAGAAAACTGGGGTAACTTTTATTTAGTCAAGGCTTCTCTTCTATGTTGACAGCAGAAATTTTGCTTATGGAGGTACTGTATTATATAAACTCAAGTAATATTTTATAAAAATATTCCAGAGGAGGGATGGAGAGAAAGAAGTATTTCTAATTTAAAAGGAGGAAGGAAGGAAGGAAGGAAGGAAGGAAGGAAGGAAGGAAGGAAGGAAAAGAAGAGGGGAAAAAAGGATGAAAAAAGAGAAAAGAAAGGGAAAAGAAAGAAAAGGAAAGGAAAGAGAAAATAAAGAAGAGAAAAGAAAAGAAAAGAAAAAAGAAAAGGAAAGGAAAGGAAAGGAAAGGAAAGAAGGAAAGGAAAGGAAAGGAAAGAAAAACTGGTCCACTTGGTGAAGAAAATAGCACATTGGCCTAAAAATAAAAAGGAACGTTTTCAAAAAAAAAAAATTAAAAAGGATTCTATTTCTTTAAAACTGGAAATAGAATTAATTGGCTCAGGTGAAATTTACAGAATGGAAGTAGATAAAAATAAAAACAAGAACTAAAGTTACCACTGAAGACTTTGATAAAACACATTGGTGTTTTAAATGTCCTCCAATATTACTGAAGCACTTCAAAGGAGATGTTTGGAAACTTTTTCTGTAGAAGACCAAATGGTGACTATTTTAGACTTGCAGGCCATGTGGTCTCTGCTTGCAGGCCACTGCTCAACTCTGCCTGTGGCAACAACAACAGTAGCCATAGACAATATGTAAATGAATGGCCATGGCTGTGTTCCAATTAAACTTTATGTACCAAAACAAGCAGCAGATTAGACTTGGCCTGTAAATTGTGGTTTGCCTACCACTGCTTCGGACAATAATTATAGCAATTACAAATTTTTCTAATGTTTTCAATTTGTTTGCTGAAAACATTGTACAATTAAGAGATGTTTAATAACCCTGAACTGAATTTAAACTACTGATGTTCAGCAGAAAAAAGTAAAATTTTTGTCCCAATGAAGACAGAGAGAGTTATGATAGATAAAGTAAGACAAGTGTATTAACTGGGACACTATCTACCCCTAGTGATAATGGTTTGAATACTTACCTTGAGAAAAACAAATAGCAACATGTGAGTAATCTACATGCAGTGGATTATACTCCATTTGGTCATGAATGTGTTCTATCGGAAGATTAAATATTCTGTATAAATTGCAGGCAGTTGAAAAGTTTTGTATACACTGATTAATATTAATCATGTATTGCGCAAAAGCATAAATTAGGCTATTCCTGTCTCATGGCTTTTGTATATTCTATTTTCTTTCCCTAGATTTCTTTTCTTTCATTCCTTTCCATGAAAGTAGTTCTGGCATCATGAAGTATTAAGAATAAAATAGGACATAGGAATCCTACCAGAATGACAACAGCATTGACATTAATGCCATATTCCAATTCCTTCCTATTTGTCATCAGTCTCTCAGTCCTCAGGCTTCTTAGTGATACTCTATCCCCTCTTGCTCTCTATACCATTATTTTGTTAAATTTCCATCAGAGCACTTTTTCCTATGTCAACTATCTTATTTATTTGTTTAACTGTTGTTTACTGCCTCTCAACTAATATTTGAGATCCACGGGGAAGTATGTTGTTTGTCTTATTTGCAGTGGTGTTTTTAATGAGTGTCATGTCTTTGACATTAAGGGAAAATTCTAAGCTCTCTAAAGGCAGTTACCTTTTTTTTTCCTATTATCTTCAACACCCATTATAGGAAAACTATTTGTTGTGGAAGACCTAAACAATCTTTTCTTTAGACTGGTTAGAAATGACTTGGATTTTCTTAAATGTTTTCAATAATGGGTTTTAAGTGAACAAAAGAATGAACAAAAGAGTATCTTTCATCTTCATAGATTAGATGTCCTTTAAGCTAATGATAATTTTAGACCTCAGAAATCTGCCTAGTGTAGTGTATAGGCAACTTCACCATCCAAACTTTGGGCTGTTTCTTCAATTCATGTTAGTGTTCCAGTATGAATTTCCAGCTTCTCCTGATCTGTTCGGAATAGCAAATAGAAAAGCAAATTGATTTTAACTCAAGCACCAATTCTCACGGACTGATAGTGGCTGCTTAGAGCACTAAAGTGAGAAATATTCTGAAGCTACATCGGAATTCAGCTGGTAATCCTACGTTGGAGGATTAGTGAATGATACTGTTTGGGGAGAGGAGAGATTGGGTATATGATATGCATATTGCATATTTCACATCACTTAGAAGGAAACATAATATATTATTCTAAAAGATTTTTCAAAAAGCAAGGATATTACTACTGTTTAAATAACACTCGTGCCTTCTCTCTTACATGCAAATGGTTTTACTTTGTTCTTTCCCTCTTTCCCTTCACTGTTAGAATACAGACATCTAATATATTTCAGTCTTACATTAGTTATTAATACGAGTATCTCTTCCTTGATCAAATTCTTAGACTCTAACCCTAACCCTAACCTTTACTAGGTGAAGTTACCTCCTTTATTCTTACTACGTGGTTAGACACAGTAATTAGGTGAATTCATCTACATTTCATAAAATAACCACTGTTTTCCCACAGATAAACATTTTAGGCATTTGTTAAATAGATACTTACTGAGTGTTGATGGCAAAAAGCTAGATATAACACGGCACTTTTCCAAGCCTTACAATCTAGTAGAGAGAGATAAGCAGGTAACACATAAAGAGCCATAGTGACATTCATTGGGGGAAATGTGAAATTGTAATTAGGATATTTAGAAAGACTGGGGTGAAGTTTGTAATGTTGCCTAGAGAAAGTCATTGTGAAGTGTTTTGGGGGATTAAGTAAGAATCAGTTAGGTAAAGAAAGATAAGGGAAAAAACATTCCAAGCAACAGGAACATGATTTCTATCCAAGGGTTGAAGTAAAAAGCAAAATGTGATTCCTGGCCGGAGAGTAGAAAGAGGAAAGCAGTCTCAAGATGCTGATCCCTATGCATTGGAGGACTAGGGATGGCAGTTCACCTTCCTCCTCTTCTCCTTCTCATTAACTGCCTATTTCAGTTATGTACAGTTGCTTAAATCTCATTCCCAACACTTAGTGAATTGAAATATCAATGACCTATAATTTCTCATGATTCTGTTGGTTGTCTGGGAAGTCTTGGATCATCTTTTCTGGGTTTTTCATTTAGCTGCAGTCATCTGACACCATGACTGGGTTTGGAGAGTCCGAGGAGTCTCCTTCACCTTCTGTCACCTTCACCTGACTGAGCCAAATCTCATTCCCAGTGAGCATGACCCAACTCATCCTGGTCATCTTTGACAACAATCATCACACTGACTCTGATGAATCTGGAATGTCACTGAGATAGAACAAAAGCCAGGAGGACCATTATAGGAAGTTGTCATGCCCCCAAAAGTGAAAAGGTTTCAGAAGAAATAAATTAAAAGGAAACTGAAAGGAAAAATTAAACATATCTGAAAAATGGCATCATGTATTATGATCATTCACATAGAGAATATTCATTCTCATTGGGGGCACATAAATCACAGATATAGAGGAGGCAAACTACGGCCTAACGAAAAGCTATAAAAAAAAAGAAAAGAAAGTGCTTAATAAGTGCTGTAATTTAAAATGCAAAAGAATGTTTTTTTTTAAATTTTATCTTATTTAAATTCTATAGCTTCTCTAAAAAGTAAATCTTATTATTGTCATTTTAAAGATGAGAAACCTGAAATTAGGCAATTTGCCAAAAGTCTTGGTCTTTCTTCTTCTAAATGAGCTAAAGTAGAAAAGAAAATTTGGTCCTAGCCTGAGAATTGAGAAGATGGAACACGTGGACCCTTTCCAAGGCTGTCTTTCCTTCAGTTGACATTGAAGCAGCAAATAGGCAGTATAGAGAATACTCACACACAAAGATAACAGGAAGAGGATGCTGTTCCCCCCACAAAGGTGCCTGAAATTCAGTAGTCAGTGTGGAATCCAGGGACCTTTTGAGTTAGAGGAACAATGCAACTTCAGGATTACTGCTTTAAGTAACACTGGTCTTATCAATTCTCAAGAATCTACTTCTACAGAAGAGAATTCTTACTTTGTTACACTCTTCTGGATTCTATTACCAGATTTCCAGTTCTGAAACCTTTACTTTTTCTGTAACACCACATTGTTGCCCAGTGGAAATTCTTCTGATGTCTAAATCCCCAGAAAACTTGGAATTTATTTCCATAAAGGATGTATTGCATCCAAAAAAAATGGTAATATATTAATGATGTAGCATCTCTGTGTCTCACTAATAAAGTCTATGACAAATATGCTCATCTGTAAAAATCTCTGTTAAGTCTAGCTTTAGTATCATGCTTTAAAATTACGTAGGGAGAATAATGTATTGTAAAATATTTGTAGCCCAGGTTAAAAAACAGAAATGAAAACAAAAAAACTATGTCCTCAAATGCTTCCAAGGTTTTCTTCTTGAATTGTTTTATGTATATTTGTATGACATCTCATAGTAAGATGACTCTTACTTTTCCAGGTCACTTATATCTAAAAATATTACAGAAAGCAAACACTGACTTTTCCTGGGTTTGAATACTAAATTAAAAGCTTCCTTATTTTTGATTCTTTGCTTTTTGGACTTATCTCCAGGGAAGTTCTGCTTCACCACAGATTGAGTGGGTTGACCTGTTGCCCTCAAGACTATTTGTCTCTATGGAACTCCGCTCATTCATCCTCAAAGGCACCTTTCCTTTCAAAGCCACAGAAGTAGAGAAGTTTTCAGACAGAAAGAGAATTCATCATGTATTTGTCATACTGTACACAAAATAAGTCATTTGATATAATGGAGCAAACTGTTAGCTGTAAGTTAGTTCACTCCACTACAGTATTACAATATGATGTTAGTCATATGATTCTTAGGCGACAGGTAGGATTGATGCCAGAGTAAAATATTTTAATTTTCAATTTGCACAAATATAGCACCCAACCTCAAAAACACATTGCAAAATAACTCTAGTAAGATAGCAATATAACACATACATATTTATTCTATTTCTACCAGAAGTTATTTTTAAATGCTTATTTATTTATTTCAAGACAAAGAGAGAGAGAGAGAGAGAGAGAACACATGAGTGGGGGAGGGGCAGAAGGGGAGGAAGAAAGACACAATACCAAGCAGGCTCCATGCTGTCATGTCAGAGTCCAATGCAGGGCTCAATCTCACAAACCATGAGATTGTGACCTGAGCTGAAACCAAGAGTCGGACACTTAACTGACTGAGCCACCCAGGTGCCCCCTATTTCTACCAGAAGTTTTAATGTATTTTTCTTGGGTCCAATCCTGAATTATTTAAGGTCACAGGTGCTAAAAATTGCATGTGTTACAATTCATTTTAATTAATTAAACCTATGGTAACTTTAAGTCAGATTCTCTCAGCAGTTTATTTATTATTTTATATCAATTATTTTTCTCTTAAATAAAAAATAAGCTTTCCTGTGTTTTGTCTTTTTGCCACAATTTGAGCTACAAACTATGTTGAAATTTACGTAAGCAAGTTTACCATTTATTTTTTTTTTAATTTTTTTTAACGTTTATTTATTTTTGAGACAGAGAGCGACAGAGCATGAACGGGGGAGGGTCAGAGAGAGGGAGACACAGAATGTGAAACAGGCTCCAGGCTCCGCGCTGTCAGCACAGAGCCTGATGCGGGGCTTGAACTCACGGACCGCGAGATCATGACCTGAGCCGAAGTCGGCCGCTTAACCGACTGAGCCACCCAGGCGCCCCAGCAAGTTTACCATTTTAAAACATGTCCCATGAGACGGCAGAGAAAGAATTTGAAAGAGAATCCAATGAATTCTACTTTTCTTTAAACAGCCTAAGGAGATATGGAAACATGGATTTCAGCCAAGAGAAGAAAGAGAGTAATGGGAAAATAAATTAATTTTAGAAGCTATAAAGGAACAAGTACCAGTAATTGGTAGATATAATATTAGAGTAATTTAGAAATACACATTTTAAACATTATTTTTAAATGAGAACTCCTTCGAAGCTTTCTGCAACTATGCTTAAGCTCTTAAAGACACAATTATCATACAATCATTTTCGAATAACTCTGTTCTCCTTGACTTCCAAGAGAAGTTTGTATGGAAAATAGTGGGTCAAACTTTTCAGAGTTTATGTGTTGGAGCACGTTCTATATGGAATTATAAATCTCTACACTTTCTGTCTTTGTCTTTTGATAAAACCACAAGCTTTTACTATTGCAAGAATATCACAAGAGCTTTTTTTTCCCCATAGTCACTATGCAGCCATTAAATAAGGGCATTATCACTGGTATATTACTATCATCGAATCCACATACTCCATTCAAATTTTGGGAATTTTTTCAATAATGTCCTTTATAGTAAATGGTATCAGACCAGTATCACCTTTTACACTTACTTGTCAAGAACCTTTAGTTTTCTTTACTCTGCAGCAGTTGTTTGACTTTGATGACTTTGACATTTTGAAGATTATACCAATTATTTTATAGGATGTCTCTTAGATAGCATTTAAGTGAAAAATCTTCATTTTCAAGTTTAGGTTGTATAGTTTGGGTAGGCATCTCACACAAGTGACTCTGTGTTCTTCCCATTCCATGCTATCAGATGGTACACATTTTCAATCTGTTCCATTGCCTATGATATTAAACTTAACACTTTGATTGAAGTATTCCCTGCCAACTTTCTCCATGGTACAGTAATCTTTTTGTCTTTATAAGGATCTCGCAGAGAGGTAATTGAGACTATTTCTGCTTCTTGGATGAATTAATCATTACTATAATGGCTGCCAGAGATAATTATCTATTCAATCAAACCCTCTCTACAGTCTTCCCTTGGCATACCATTGAAGGAAAGATTTTTCCATCTGAAAATGAACTCATTAATTTATTTATTCAATAACAAAAAATAATGGGTTCCTATTTTATTTGTTTGTAATAATCCATTATTTATTTTGCTGATCAGACTATCCCCGATATTACTTGTGGTAGATCCTTCAAGCTGGCTTTATGTTGTTTTTGATGCAACTTAATATTTCTGAGAGAAAGTTCTTACTTTTTAGTATAATAAGTTACTCTAGGCTTATCTTGTATCTTCCCTGTGCCAATCTCTAGATTAGTGATTTCCCTATAGAGCTCTGGTTCTTTATGGTGGACAATGGTACTTAGAAAACAAGATGTGGACCCTAAGTATACTCATTATTGATTGGGTGACTGCTGCTCCCAAGCTTTTACAGTCTTTAAGGGGGTTGAGCTAAATAATATATTTACTCCCTCCCTCTTCCCCACATATTCAAGTCTCTATCTATTCAAAACCATAACTTCACACTGATGCCTTTAACTCCCTTCTATGCAGATGGCCTTTCTACCCTACTTGGTTGGCTTCCAACACTCCATGGCAAGCAGCATCCTCTATGCTCTGATGGATACTCTCTGCATTCTGCCTGCCTTTGACTAACATACTGGATGGGCATCGTCCTTACTACACCTACTCTTAGCTCCTGTACTGTGGTTCCAAGTGCAAGTAGATTCCCACCTTTCCTGATCCTACCTAATGACTTTTAGAATGAACTATTTAGGAAGGGAAAAATGAGGTAAGGAAAAAAGGCAGAAAACCAGGACACCCAACAGTCAGGCAGAAAGGCAAGCAGGAGTCAAAATTAGGCTTTAAAAGCAAAAATTTAGGAAACTAATTGTTTTTCCACGATTGTTTTGTGGAACTTTCTGGACACACACACACAAAAAAAATACCTGTTTTTCATCATATATCATATTCATGCATGCCAGTATTGAAAGACAGGAAATTTACAGTTATCAGGGTGCTTTGCCTATCTATTCAAACTTTCCTGAGGAGCAGGTAGATTTCCTAAAGTGGCAATTCTTCCCTTAGCTAACCCATTCTAGAACAGTCTATAAACAGCAAGAGTAATGATAACAAGACTACAAACATATTTGCTCTGACTTTTACCATCTATGGTCTCTGCTCAATGACTAGACAGCCAATCTAATGCAGTGTATAGTTCTAATATAGTTTATGAAATAAATTATTGATTAATAATCATGGCCTAATGTATTATTCTTTGGAGATAGTTTATGTCTACAGAAATCTCCATATTATTCGTATTTTAAAAAGCAAGGATGGCAGTCATAGAGACCGATCAATGTTTTTTTGTTTGTTTTCTTTTTCTTTTTGTTATATTGACAAAATGAGTTTTCTAAATAGCTTTCAAGTCCCATTTTGTGGCAACAGTATGCTCCATGCATGTAAAAATCCAATTCTGATGGGAGCAATAGGCATAGGCTAACTTTTAAGTATTTTGCCTAATGTAAGTGGAGGTTTATGTTCCCATGTGATCCATTTACCCTAACAAATCTATAAGGTCATGGTCAGACTCTCAATTCTTAGTTATAGTCAGCAGTACAAGAAGCAGTATTTAAAAAAAATCTGCAAGGCAACAGCTGTAATAGATATTTTACTATTGTTAGATTACTTGGTTTTGGTTTAACCATTTTCTAAGGGAATGACAAATTATGTTTTCATAACAACCTCAGAAAAGTAACAGGCAGCACTGTGTTTCTATTTTGAATCAGTTGATTTTATAATGTAAACATGGAAAGATTTTACAGCATGTTGGGAGAAAATGATTTTACTAAACTTGAAATTCTACTGAGATTGCTATTTAAAATAATCAGCTGTATGGATACTATATGAGAATGGACAAATTCATGCTGACTTGTTTTTAGATGAGTTTTTAAAAAATATTTTTGAGTCTGCAACTTATAAGATGAAATTATTAAATTATTTTGAATATATACCCTTGGGTGATAACAGTTGCCAACAAAAACATCGCTTACAACACCAGTTCCATTTCACTGATTTCAGCATATGCAAAAAATACTACAATATATCTATTCCACATCAGGTGGAATTTTTTTTTTTTAAAGAGAGACTTTATCATGTCAAAAACATATTAGATACTTAGACGAATTTAATTTATCTGATTATAAGAAGGTCTGATTAAAATGAGAACTATTTGAGTATAGGATAATTTGCTAGTCATAAAAGGAATCACAATTAGTATGTCCCTTACAGTGAAGTGTTATATTTTTACATTGGAAGAAACAGTAGTTATAATGAGAAGAGCCCAAGCTTTGGAGTAAAATTGTTCTGGGTTTTAAATCCCATCTGACACATAAGCTTTTTGTATCCTTAGGCAAGACCTACCATCAAGTTTCCTCATCTGTAAGAGGCGTAGTACTATTTTTTACCAAAGAAGCTTGGGGTCAAGTTTCATGAAGTGATGCATGTAAATAATATAGCAGAGTGCCGGGGGACATAGTACCGCTCAAAATGATACCTTACTAATATTGATAACTGTGACAGTTAGGAGATTATTCAGCTAAAATCGGTGCTGCAACCAACACTATGTATTAGCAACATAAAATAAAATCAAGTCACAACCTCTTTTAGCTTCCTTCTTCTGCTTTAAAGGCTGATTTCCCTTTCCAGCTTCCTGTTAGCTAGAGCTAGTCATGAGACCTATGTGAGCAGGGGAGGGGCACAGAGAAAGGGAGAGAGAGAATCCCAAGCAAGCTCCGTGCTGTCAGCGCAGAGCCCAATGCAGGGCTCAAACTAACAAATCTTGAGATCATGACTTGAGCCAAAACCAAAAGTCAGACGCTTGACTGACTGAGCCACCCAACTACCCCAAGAAACTTGAATTCTTGATGACATTTTGAGCTAAAACAGGAGAAGCAATATGTCTGCAATTAATGTGTTAACTAGTCCAAGAAACTCTTGTCCAAATGACATTGCAATTGGCTTTGTTGCCAGTTTCAGGAATAAACTCCAATCTGTTTATCTGAACACTAATCTGATCACCAGTCCTAAATTCTCTCTTCTCAGGACAAATGCAAACCAGCTTCTCGACTGGCTGTTTACCCTTCAAGATTGCCTTCTAAATCCTTACCTTCTTGTACTCACCTAAAATCGCAAACCATCACAAGTTGAATTTTGCCCACTC
This sequence comes from Prionailurus bengalensis, assembly GCF_016509475.1. Lineage (NCBI taxonomy): Eukaryota > Metazoa > Chordata > Mammalia > Carnivora > Felidae > Prionailurus > Prionailurus bengalensis. The sequence goes on from NC_057360.1 coordinate 50,789,155, forward strand.
TCAAATAGGCCCCAAGATTGAGAGAGCCATCTTAAATTCACACGAACAATCTGCATTTATTCTGTGAGTGACCTCCTTACTCTAAGTAGCTACTAAAATGTTTTCAAGGTAGTGGTCTTTCCTATGCATTGAGTATTAAACTTTATTTTATGAGAAAGGTATTTTTGTGAACATTTCAGGGACTTGATCAACAAAAAGTAAGGCCAGATTACATACCATAGGATTATTAATACCAGGAAAATAAACATCTTTCATCTTAACTATTCCATTTTAATTCTCTGTTATTTATTCCTGATCACTTCTCTAACAAATGACACAGCTATTATTGTGAATAACGTAATTTATGTAAAGACACTAGCATAGTATTTAGTATATATGTAGTCAGTGAATGTCAGTGTTCTTTACTTTTTGACCATCCATTACACATTATTTCCTACATCTTTATGAAAGGTTTTGAAAAGTAAATTTAAAAAATTATATCCTCTCTTTTCTGTCAGACCTTGGTTCTAAACCTCACTCTGCCTTCACTCACTGTGTGACCGCAGACACACTGATGAACTATGTTAAGCCTCAGTTTCCGTATAAGTAAAATTGTCCTACCAGTCTTATCGGCTTTGGGTAAGAAAAAAATGTGTTACCTTTTAATAAATGTAAACTAGTAAGAGCGTTAGTTCAAATTATGAAGTAATTATGAAGGAAAATATGCTTTCCTTCCACATTTTCAAAGCTTCATGTTTCCTTATCATTGTTCTTTTTCATATCCAAGCTGGCTGAAATTTCTGTTTTGAATTTCTTTCCTCTTTCTCCACTACCTTAGGATGTTTGCATTTTTATTTTTTTTTTTATTAAAAAAAATTTTTTTTTACTGTTTATTTATTTTTGAGACAGAGAGAGACAGAGCATGAACGGGGGAGGGTCAGAGAGAGAGGGAGACACAGAATCCGAAACAGGCTCCAGGCTCTGAGCTATAGGCACAGAGCCCGACGCGGGGCTCGAAATCACGGACCGTGAGATCATGACCTGAGCCGAAGTCGGACGCTTAACCGACTGAGCCACCCAGGCGCCCCAGGATGTTTGCATTTTTAATGATACAATCTAATGGGTATGAAATGACAATTGAATGATTTATTTTTTTTCCCCTCTGTCAGGGAAGAAAAGATTTTAGGTCTGAAGTTGAAATCATGCTGGGTAAACATTTATCTGTTCATGTATAATTCTAAGGTATCTATAATATATTATTATTAAGCACTTACATGCAAAGAGTCAGATATATAAAATGAATAATCAGTCTGCACAAGGCCAACCTATTCACATTTAGATGTATCAGAGGTTCAAGAAAATAGACTTTGGGGGCGCCTGGGTGGCGCAGTCGGTTAAGCGTCCGACTTCAGCCAGGTCACGATCTTGCGGTCCGTGAGTTCGAGCCCCGCGTCAGGCTCTGGGCTGATGGCTCAGAGCCTGGAGCCTGTTTCTGATTCTGTGTCTCCCTCTCTCTCTGCCCCTCCCCTGCTCATGCTCTGTCTCTCTCTGTCCCAAAAATAAATAAACGTTGAAAAAAAAATTAAAAAAAAATAGACTTTGGACATTTTGCTTTATAAAAATCAGGACACTTGACTCTGCAAGTTCATCACTTTCATTGATTTCCCTATTGTCTGAAAGCATTCATTTCAGCCTGTTCCTTTAACTTTCATCAGCAAAATGGCAAGAGTGCAATTCAAAGGAACTTCTCACGATGTTGTTTTCTTGCACAAAGGAAATAATCTTTCAAAACAAAATACTCAAAACATTATACTCTGAAGGTTTACATGTTTAGTTTCAGATGTTTTCAATTATGGCATTGCATGTAACATAATTTCCATATATTACATATGATTATACTAGTGATAGAGGAATATAGGTAAAAAGAGGAAAAATTGATTTGAAGTAGATCAGAATTAGTTCCAATTAGAATGTTCTAATTTGTTGCAATCCAACCTGTCTTGGTTTAGATCAGTGTCTAGACTCATAGTTGGCACTACTGACATTCGGGTTGGATAATTCTTTGTTTGGGGGGAGGAGTGTCCTGTGCATCATAGGATATTTAAACAGCAGCCTAATACCAGCAGCAGCTGCCTACTCACTTTGGTGACAAACAAAAATGTCTTCAAATATTGCCAAATATCCTCTGGGGGAAATACAGTTTCACATTTGCAGTTGACGTGGATCGCTTTCATGTTCAGTATTAGGAGCTTCATGTACTTCAGAAACATATTGCACAATTCTGAGCAAAGTATTATTGTTCAAAGACTGTATTTTTTTTTAAATTTGTGAACCCTCTTGCACTATTGTAGGATGTTTGTGCTATTATCTTAAAAGTTTCAAGGTATTGACAATCAGATTGCCAAAATTAATAGATTTGTGTGAGGACAAATTCCTGAGGACATGAAAAAGAGCTGTCTTAAGAAGACCTAGAAAATCATTCAGGACACAATGACTTCCAATCCTTCTTTCCCTCTGAGGTACCAATGGCTTCTTTTTCCGGTTTCTCTCCTTCTCTTTCAATCTTGCTACCTCCTTTCTACTCTAAATTATGGTTCCTGTTTACTCATTGATTTTATTGCCTAATAGATTGTGCTTCAGGCTCTCTCATTCTTTTTGCCATTATTCTTAACTTCTTTATCTGTCACTAAATTCCCCAGTAGAGGGGATCTGAGAGCATCTGTCTGTGTTCAATTAACATAATAATCTTATGAGGCTACTCCATAGACTATAGGTCTGTCTCTACAGAAATGTCTTTTGGCTTAGCATCATGGCTTGATTGACTATGGTCATTTCTTAGAAAGCTGTCTGCTGTTATTCTTTCAATGTGAGCTTTGGACAAGGAAGGCACCCTGAGTCATATCAGGTTTAGAATGTTATTCTAGGCATTTATCTCACCTGCCTTATCTTCAATAGAAGAGACTTGAGGATTACCTTTTTGCCACTTGAAATTCAAGTTCTCAGGAAAGGAATATTATTTCCCCCTTAAACTTTTAGTAGTGCTTTCCTTATTTATTAGAGGAAGACTTCAACAACCCCTTATGAGGTCATGAGGACAGTAATGCCACTGCCCTTGGACAGTATTCTTTCATTGAGATGAATCACACAGAGGCATTGCTCTGCTGCCAAGAAATTATGATCGTCCAATGTTGCCATACCAATGACAATGTATTTCACATTGTAGGTTGATGTTTAAATAGGAAAAAAAAAGTACCTTATAATCAAATAGTCATGTGTAATCAAATAATTTCTTAAATATAATAAGGTATAAAAAAAAACTCAGAAGTTTAGATGATTTAAAGAAGCAGGACATCCTTGGGATGAGACCATGGTAAGGACAGTTTGTGAAGTGCCTCAAGGATCTTGAATATTCATATCAATATTTCAAGATGAAGAGAGGCAGATGGAAGATAGAAGAGGAAACTAGCCTTGAATCAGTTATGTAATCTTGTCAATAACTTAAAGGTGTTTAGAGGGAAAAGCATGTTTTGATTTAAGGTTTTCTTACTTCAAGCTACATGATCCTGACTGATAAAACTAATGTGTGCATTTTAATTTCTATTTTTTGTCATGATTACCAAAAAACTTTTATAAGATGTGTGTGCTGAGAAAGACTAGAAAGTTACATGTACACACAAGAAAAAATTGCTTATTTTTCTCTCTCTATGTGTGTTTCCACAAGAAACATTGCTAGGGCCCTTGGGAGACTTCCTGTGAATCTTTTTGGGAAAAAGTTTGTAATGTTCAGTAAATACCCAAGATATCCCTCTACTATCATTAGGATTCTTCCTGGGTTAGATTTACCCTGAATATCTACTTTTACCCACCTCAGAATATACTACAAAGAAGGACAAATACTCCAGAAGTTTTATAGTCTATTTTTCTTTATAGAAAACAATTTATCATTACTTTTTTTCCATTGGACCTTTCTAATGATTTATGAAATAATTTTGGAAGACATTAATTTTGCCAAATGAAAAAAAACTTGCCTACTCTCAAAGAAAAAACAATATTGTCCAGAGCCAAAAGGCAAGATGATAAAAAAAACAAAAAAACAAAAAACAAAACAAAACAAAACAAAAACAAGAACAAAACAAAACAAAAACCAAACAAAAAAAATGCACTGGGCACAGATTTTCATTTCTAGAAACTATAGCAACTGACTAATAGAGAAAGTTATGTTTCTTCCAAATGTAAAGGAGAAAATAAATTACATTTTTTAACATCCTATCAAGTTCACTCATAGTATTAGCTAATTAATCTCAAGCAATCAAATTGGATTTCAAAATGTGTTTGAACATTTTGAGATGTTTCCTGCATTATGTATATCACCATATCCATAAAAATCTAAAAATGCATAGTTGCAATTATTTAAGTACTACATTTTCTCTTTGTCCTGTATTTCTATGATAGATAGAATTGCCCCAATTTTTAAATCTTCCTTGATAACTGAAAGATAATATTTCCATCTTTTTGTTTAGCATCGTTAATCATACAAATTTAACACTATCTGAAAGACAAGCTGCTGGCACCCATTTTTATGCAGCTACCAACTGTCTTCAACAACAGCCAGTACAGCAGTGTTTTCACATATTTTGCCATTGTCATGAAAATTCAGTGGCATTTGGTCAGATGGCTACCTCTGAGAAAGTACTATGAATATCTAATAAATCACACACTACCTAATAAAATTATTAAATTGTGCACTCATTTAAAATGTTATTACGAGTAGACAAAAAAACAATACAATGAGAAAATGTTAAGAAAATACTTAAGATAAATATGGAAACTAAAACTTTTATAAGTAAATCTGAATGGTGAATAAAAGTCGAAATTTATCACTAGGATTTTATGAAATAGAAGGCTTACACATGAAACAGAATGAAGAATGAGTATTCTGTCCAAATTTGGTTAGGGAGGTATATGTCAAGTTTCTTCCCAGTAAAGCTATCATTTGATACATTATGATGAATAATTAACTTGTGTTATGTAATTTGAGACTATGCAAATGTCCTATTTCTCATCATCCATATTCCCTCAAATTTTAGTACCTATTGAGTGTACATCAATTATTACTCTGTTTTTTACCTAACGGTGATATTTATATTTACATGATTCCTTTTATATTTATTAATTAGAATGCTCTTCACTTCTGCCTTCTGAATTGGCAGTTAGAAAATATACATACAGTTATTTACACATATATGCCCATACTTCCATCCATCTAATCTATTATCTATCTATCATCTATCCATCAATCTATTTATAATCTATTGATTTATCAATCTATCTATTGATCTATCATCTATCCTTATCTATACTGATATGAGTTCATATTGTGATCGAGTGTTCACATTGCCCATTACTTACTCATTGACTTGCTTGATCAAACAATAGTTAGACTGCTATTCTCCCCATATGTCCCTGAACTTTGGCTTATACCTAAGTGACTATTGAGGCACAGAATTTACTCTTTTAATGGTTCATTATAAGAATCAGGTGACCAAAATTCTTCTAAAATTGCCACTCTCAGACCATCTGCCTAATCACATTCTCTTGCCTCCCTTCTGTACAAAGTTTTCCAGCCCTGTTTATCTCTCCTTATGAAAATAAAGTCTTGGGGTGCCTGCGTAGCTCACTCGGTTGAGTGATGGATTCTTGGTTTTGTGTCAGGTCATGATCTTGCAGTTCATGATTTCGAACCCTACATGAGGCTTTGCACAGACAGTGTGAAGCCTGCTTGGGATTCTCTCTCTCTCCCTCTGTCTTCCCCTCCCCTATTTGTGCTGCCTCTGTGTCTCTCAAAATAAATAAACTTAAAAAAAAAGAAAGAAGAGAAAGTTTTTTTTTTCTGTTTGATTTCGAGACTTTGCCAATCTTATGGTCCAAGAATTCTCTCTATTACAATAGTTTTTTTGAGCAAAGTCCCTCTTTACATAGGTGTGGATTCGTTATTTTTGTTTTGTTTTTTGTTTTTATTTGACAACTGATATTATTGACTCCAACCAAATATCACACATATTTGGATTAATCAGTTAGATTACATTTATCAAAAATATATGATTTTTTACAATTTTTTTCTTTTTTTAATTTTTATTTATTAAAAAAATTTTTTTTACATTTTTTTTTTGAGACATAGAGTGAGACAAAGGTGAGCAAGGGAAGGGCAGAGAGAGAAGGAGACAGAATCTGAAGCAGGCTCCAGGCTCTGAGCAAGCAGTCAGCACAGAACCTGAGGCGGGGCTCAAACCCACGAACTGTGAGATCATGACCTGAGCCGAAGTCAGACGCTCAGCCAACTGAGCCACCCAGGCGCCCCTACAATTTTTTTCTTAATATGTCTGTAACGTAATACAATTTAATTCATATTAAAACTCTGCAGAGGTGTTTTTGTTGTTGTTGTGTTGTTTTGTTTTTGTTTTTGTTTGTTTCCTATAGCTGATATGATCTCCATCAGTACATCTATCTTTTGTTAGGGGAAACATTTTTTTGTCACTCTATTTTACACTTATCCCAATTTAATAATTAATCAATCCTTTTATAAAATTCCAGGCTTTGATTTAAATGAAAGTTCTCAATTTCTCACTTATAATCCTCATTCTTTCAGTTCTTTCCAAGGAAGAACTGCCTCTGACCCCCTGATGGTACAGCTGATACTGAAGCCAGTTTCTCACACTTACAGGAGCATTGTTTACCCTGTCAGCGTTGTTGACTGCAGTCTACAAATGGTACAAATTATGTTTCCATATTTTTTTTTATCACAGTCAAGTGCCAAGAGTGTTTCCTGGATTATTTTCGTCTAACCATGACTGCTGACAGTTATAAACATTAGAGTGAGTGTTTTGTTTACTGTCCAGCTTCCTGGCCCATTTGTCTACAACCAGCCCTTGCTGTGGAATCATCCAGTCCTTCCACTGCACTTCCAGAAATGCTCACTAACTCTCAACTCAGCATTCACATAACCTGAAGTTTGAAGTAGAACAAGAAAGCTAAACTGAAGATATTTTCCCAATATAATTTTGCTTTCTGGATAGGTTCTTGTGACTCTGTTTCAAGATTTGGAGAATTTGGGGTGAGACAGCACAGAAAGCCATAACTATACACACGCGCACACACATGCACACACAGCCAGGGATACTATTTTACCTGAAAAATAAAGACATGCTGCAATATGTCACAGTATGGGTGAATCTTGAAAACCCTACACTAAGGGTAATAAGGAGACAAATACTGCATGATTCTACCCATATGAGGTATCTAAAATAGTTAAATTCATAGACTCAAAGAGTGGAAGGATGGTTTCCAAGGGCTGAGGGGAGGGAGAAAAATGGAGTTACCAATCAAAGGGCATAAAATTTCCGCCAACTAAAATGTACAGCTAGAGACTGCAGTTCATTAGACCTAGTCAACAATAATGTATTTTACACTTAAATATTTACTAAGAATATAGATCTCATGTTAATTGTTCTTACCACAATATAATTTTAAGAAAAAGAAGAGTGGGAGTAGCTAAAAAATATTATCTTATTATACATGTAGGAAGCTGAATATTACCTGTGTTCTGTATTTCTGCATGTTGAATTCTATATCCCTTCTCACCTCCTTTTTACCCTATCCAAACCAGCACATGATGCCTTAGGCCAACTAAGAAAACATCAGGAACTTAGGGACATAAACATAGAAAACCCATAACAATAATGAAAATGAATATCCTTATTTCATATTAAGAAACATCATAAATTAACTTTCTATAGCTATCTATCTATCTATCTATCTATCTCCATCCATCATGCATCCAGCCATCTGTATTTATCAATTCATGTAGAGTAGTAATATCAAACTTATTCTGAAATAAAAATGGACTGATGGAAATAAGATGATGCAAAAGAGATTAATTAAGTGGTTTATGTGAATAATGATTTTTGAATATAAAGGGTTCTGTCTTTACTTTTATCAAGTTGGAAATTTCACAATAATTTGCAAAAAGGACCTTACTTTTTAAAAGTTTAGTTGCTACTTATATAGAAGAGTCATAAAGCATTTTAAAGTTTTATATTATAAAGGTTTTGAAAGAAAAATGTCCTTGGCCCATAATTATGTTTCATTTCATAACCTGTTAGGTCTTATATCTCAGTGTAGTTAAAGACCTGAAAGGGTAATTTGCATGTTTTGATGGGAAAAACTTAGGATGAAATTTTAATATCCTCCTGCATTTGATTAAAATAAAGGTGAAAACTTGAATCAGTGCATTAAATGTCTATAACTCTCACTTCTCCTCAATATACAGGGTTTTATAGCTTAAACCACCAAAATAATTCCATGTCAGACAGGGGTACAACTTAAGAAGTCATTCCTACCTGTTTCTGGACACCTAGCCCGATTTCCCAGTGGTGTTCAGGAATACAGTCCATTTGGTGTTTTCATTGGACTTTTAAATTTTCACTCAACTTTTTCATGCCGCAGTCTGAGTTGGAAAATTTATCTCATTTCTTTCTTATCACTTTTATTTTGTTGCTTAAATATTTATGTATTTTTAAATATTTAGCCGATAACTATTTATTGAGAACCTACTGGAGGCCAGGCAATGTTTGGGTTTCTAAAAAATACACTAATGAACAAAACAGATACAAAATTACCTATCCTTTTTGAGTATTCTTTTTATTTTATATCATAAGCACCACATTTTGTCCACTTTTCAGACAGATACCTTCACCTGGACATGCAATACATTATTCCATAGCAATCATTTTATTCAACAGGAATTTGGGGCAGCTGCAAATAATGTGGTGGAGCTTGTCTGGGGATAGCAACTTATTATTTACTTTTGACACAACTATTGGCCAAGTCTGGAACAGGCATTAGATTTTCCAGGTGTAGATGAATTCCACTGGTCACATTAGGAAAATATGACAGCACCAGCAAATTGAAAAGAAATAACTTTCTTCCCTAAAGAGGCAAGTCCAAGGACGAAAAACACCCAAAGTGTGCGTGTGCGCACGCACACACACACACACACAACATATACATGTAAATATAGACATATTTCTACATACAATGTACAAACTGACAATAATGACCGTTTGAGAAAACATTGGCTTTGTCCAACAATCCAGCTCTAGTTCTAAATGGTATGAGGAATATATGAAACGGTATCAACTAGCTTCTCACTGCAAACCATTATTTATTCTTTTCTCATCTTTTGCCTTCCCTGTATTCATTGCAGACTTTTGCAACTGTCGGTCCCACCACTAACAATGATTCTTCTTCTCCATCTACTTTCCCCAAACTTCCATAATTAAAATATTCCACACTAAGAAAAAGGAATTTCTAGGTGGGCAGTTTTGAAACAGACTATGTGATATGCACGTTGCCTGTCTGGGGAAGTCACTGAATATATACTAGTGATATAGATACTAATTAAATGTGGTGTAATTTACACATGAATGAGCTCCCTCACTATAAAAAAGCAATGAAACATACCAAGGACCACAGATTCAAAACACGAATACCAGTTTAAGTCTTGTGTCTGCTATAGCAGAGTGTATACAGTGGATTAATTATGTAAGTAAAGTAAAAAACATAGTGCCTGTTTCATAGTAAATAAGAAATATTAGCCAGATTCATTACCAATAACATCACAATTACTGCAATCAGTAGTAGTAGTAATAGTAGTAGTAATAGTATTTCAAAAAACAAACACTGAACGAGGTTCCAAATTGGGTAAAGATCATGATTCTCTTTAGGACATGATTGTAAATGCATCCATGATTCAGACATAGACAGTCAAATGTCCAAGTTCTAAACTCACATTAACAACACAGTTTAGGTATGCAGTCATACTGAATATTTTCTTCTTTTCTTAATAAATAATTCAGGATTTCTGGATTTAAATGGCATAAACAAGGAGCCCTTGGGCAATCTTTCCAAACTTCCTGTTAAAATATCTATGGAAACACAGAACAAGATGAAAACTCACAACCTTAAAAACTTAAAATTCCATACAGAGTATTGTCAGGTACTGGGAGGAATTTTTACAAACTTATTATAGTTATGAAGATGAACTTTGTAGTGCAAAAGTCTTTCCTCTGACTGAGAAAATCAAGGGCTTATTAACCAGAAAAATCATCACATTCAGTTTGTCTTTAAAAGCATTGTGCAGGTTAGGGGCGTTAGCCAGCACGGGGCTGGCTGGCTTAGTTTAGACAGCATGCAACTCTTGATCTTGGGGTCATGAGTTCAAGCCCCATGTTGGACATAGAGCTTATTTCAAAAATAAATAAATAAATAAATAGATAAATAAATAAATAAATAACTAGCATTGCACAGGTTAAATATCACTTTTTCAGAGAAGACATTTTCCCTCTCAAATAATTAATCCCTTGTTAAAATGCTGTTTCCTTCAGACTGCTTCTCTAAGTTTTAATTTCCTATCTGTCAAGGCAACTACCTCTATCTTACCCTCTTTCTCTCTTACAGTGTTTGTGCTCCTTTAAGAGCAAGAGGAAGATCTACTTTTGATTGTCAGCCTATCTCCAGAGTCTTGTGCAGTGCTTGATAACAGAAATACAATAAATATATTTTTGTAATTTCTTATCTTATTTTATCTTTTTAGAGAGAGAGAGAGAGTGAGTAGGGGAGAGAGGCAAAGGGAGAGAGAGAGAATCTTCAGCAGCCCCCATGCTTAGCATGGATCCCAAATCAGGGCTTGATCCAACAACTCTGGGATCATGACCTGAACTGAATTCAAGAGTCAGTCACTCAAACAACTGAGCCATGCAGGCACCCCACAATAAGTACTTTTTTAATGATCAGTCTGTTTTTTCCATCAAGCATTTCTTTGTTTTATAATTTTTATTTAAATCTTAGTTAGTTAAATTAGAGTGTAATGTTTGATTCAGGAGTAGAATTTAGTGATTCATCACTGACATGTAACACCTAGTGCTCAACACAAGTGCCCTCCTAATACCCATCCCCCATTTAGCCCATCCCCCACCCACTCCCTCCAACAACCTCAGTTTGTTCTCTATTGTTAAGAGTCTCTTATGGTTTGCTTCCATCAAAAATGTTAAATGATTAAGTAAAAAGAGAAAAATACAGAGGGGGGTAGAATAAGACACTGCATCTCAAAAGGCATCATCCCTACAAAGTGAGACGCTATAATAGGAACCAAAGCATTAAAGTCATAATAGCAATCCATAGACACAATTGTAGTTTTTACCATAATCCAGAGAAGAAAAGATTGAAGAGGGATCAAAAAGTTGGAGAAATCTATATATCAGTAAAGCAAAGTTTTGTGGGTTGGAATACCTGTCACACAATGGTGATTGGTAAGCACCGAACCTGCCATAATTCACAGATCTAAGAATAGATATAGTGCTGCATGAGCAGAAACATGGAAAACTGCATAATTTCTTTCTTTTCAACCACCAAGTTCTGAATAGATCTTCAAGAAGTAAAATGCTAAATTGTTATTGCTAAAGATCCCACAGTTATATGAAAGAAAAACTTGAGAAATACTTCCATAGTACAGGGTAAATGGAGAGAGAGAAGAAAAACAAGAGAAGATAACAATTGTAAAGAACATAATAGGGGCGCCTGGGTGGCGCAGTCGGTTAAGCGCCCGACTTCAGCCAGGTCACGATCTCGCAGTCCGTGAGTTCGAGCCCCGCGTCAGGCTCTGGGCTGATGGCTCAGAGCGGGGAGCCTGTTTCCGATTCTGTGTCTCCCTCTCTCTCTGCCCCTTGCCCGTTCATGCTCTGTCTCTCTCTGTCCCAAAAATAAATAAATGTTGAAAAAAAAATTAAAAAAAAAAGAACATAATAGATAGATCTAAACTGAGGTATTTTGGAGAAGGAAAGCAGAACAGTAAGTGGAGAATAAAATTTGACTAAAATGTTTTAAGGGAGAAGATCACAGGAAAATTCACCACACACACAAAAAAGCCGCTAATTCTCTTAAAAGTAATCAACAAATGCAATGTAAGTTTCATAAAAATTCTGACAGTCTCTCTGAAAAATGACAGAATGATATTATCTTTTAAAAAGAGCAAATGGATAAGAATATCCAAGAAATGATTTAAGAGAGGACACAGGCTGAAGAGAATTACAATATCAAAATTACAGCTTTAATAATTGGCAGGGTGGAATTGACAACAAATGGATTGACAAATGAAACAGAAGAAAGCACAGAAATAGACCTATACATCTATAAAACCTTAATTATGACAGACCTGGTATTGCAGAACAGTGAGAGTTGGGTCTTCACCAAAGTATAGGAAACAGTTGGTGTCAATTTGGAAAAAGAAACAAATGAAAAAGCCTAAAATTAGTTACATCACGGCATATAATGATATCAATGCCAAATGGATTAAAGACCAAATTTGAAAGGCAAAATCAAGTTGAACATATGCCTAAAGAAAAAGTAGTAAATTCTCAGATTGAAAAGGCAAATAAATACTGAATAGGAAAAATAAAAACAATTTTATATCTAGACTTGGAATCAAACAGCAGTCCACAAAGAAATATCTTAAAAGCTAACAAAGGACTCAATATACTACCTATCATGGAAGAGCAATTAAACTGACAGTGAATATCTCATGACCAAAAATATATTTCAGCAAAATATTAGATTTGCTGAGCAAATATTACTTTCTCTTTAAAGCTTTATTACCAATTAAACTATAGTTCATAGGTAAGAGAAAAATAAATACACATGTAGACGTAAAACTAATAGCATAATTTAGTCTATAGAGGACTTCATTACAATTTTATTAAAGGATATTCAGTAAGAACAAAAATAAACCCCTGGAAAAAGGTAGTATGTAAGAAACAATGATGAGAATGAATATTGATAAAATATATTAGCCCATTTAATTAAGACTATAACAAATAAAAGCTTACAGTTTTGTGATACCAAAACAAAATTTCAAAGAGAATTTAAGGAAAGGTATGGAAGAAAATGAAGTAAGTAGAACGAAAAATAATAAAGTTAATGACAAATATGATTCGTCATCCTCACTGCCAGTTTTCTCTTTGATAAACTCATTCTTGACACTAAGACTTGAAATGAGATAGCATATTATATTCAGGCAGTTCACGGATGTAATTTTGAGTGTGCTATCCTAATATAATACATACAAGAGAGCTTCAAAAAATTAACCTGGAAATAATTGAACTGATGTAATTATTATAAAAATAATGTTTCATTGTGTTAGCATCTATTATAATAAATCTCAAAACATTTTAAAATAAATCCTGTTGCAAGTAGGTAGAATAAAGGGTAACTTCAGTTTTTGGTACACTTATAATGCAAATTACAACAAACTAATTAATTAAAATAAAGTAAGAGAAAAGCCAATAGCAGGTGGGGAGTTTAAGAAGATAAGTTTTTAATTGAAATTTGACTGTAGCTCATCAATATTCTATGATAGGACTAGTAAAAATTATAACTGCTATTACTGTCCTAAAACTGAGTTTAATTTGAAAGAAAAGTCTCTCTCTATACAATTCTGGTAAAAAATCAATAATCTGAGAATTAAAAACATATAATTTGGATATATATGCAATTATTTTATTAACATGTATAAATCTCCAGTTTTATTTAAAGTGTACTCTCAAAAAATGTATTTAAGATTATTTTTCTTTAAGAAATATGCAGTCTGTTTTCAGGTGAACAAAAACCAAGGATTACTTACACTATCCTTATCCATTAGATATTTAGAAATCTTAAATAAGTGTAGCATTTTTCCTACACTAGTACACTTAGAAATACGGCTATTTTATCACTCTTGAAACTATCAAGGACTCAAGAGGAAAAACCAAAGACTGTAAAAGAGATAGGATTAATAATTTATATTTGTAACTTTTGATTCACATTCAACTATTATTTTTCTACTCACTGAAATTCTATATTTAAAACTAATGCTAGTGGAGACAGATTGACTTAAAGTAATGCTGATTCATAAACACTTCAATGAGCCAAAAGTATAATTTAATAGCAAGAGAAGTAGAGCTTTGAATGGAGCAAAGGAGAAAATTGTATTATTAAAATGCTTGCCAAGAAGGTGAGCGTGTTCAACTGACTCACATTTCTTGGGACATTTACCCAGAAGTATCCCATATTTCAAAAAATCAGGTCAAGTTTGTTATTGCATTAGTGCACTTTTGTGATTAATTTTACTAATGAAGAATATCCATTTTCACAAAGCATAAGTAAAAATATATCTCTTTTAAAGAGGAGATTTGCAAGGTCACTGAGTTATTAAATAATATAAGGTGAATGCATTGTAGTTTTTAAGGAAAGATAACTTAATTATTATGCCAATAAGAAAAAAAAACATTTCAGTTTTTATCTGATGGTAAAATTAAGTAGCATAACGAATAGAAAAGTAGATTTAACCAGGTCCAGATATTTCAATCATAGTATTAGCAAATTTAAAAGTGTATAAAATAAAATGTCTACATTAAAATTTTGATGTTACATGGTTTTAAAGATTTATAATACTACATATTATAAAACAAAATATATTAGCTTACCATAAGCCAGGATTGTATTTTATTTCATTTTAATGTAAATGGTTGGAACCAATAAAAAATTGTTTATCATTTTGCCAGAGCAAGCTTTAGATCTTTAGCCAGGTTCAAATTATAACTATATTTTACTTTTAAAAAAAATGCAATGCTGCTTGTATCAGTTTCTCCTTTTTTTAAATTTAATTCTGGCATATTTGTTGAAGTTTCAAAATAGATGAATTTCAAGATGCTGCCATTAGTTCTTGAAGCCACAATGTTAAAATCGGCAGTGATTCCTCTGAATACAGAATGTGGGCCAGACTACTCAGTAGAATATAGTAGGTTTTGATAACATCACAGAATTACACTCTATGAAAGGAAACCTAATAGAATCAGCATTTCTTTGCTTTTTTTTTTTTCCCTTGGAGGGGCAGAGATTAAAAGTTGATTTCAAGGGCACATAATTATTTTGTTTGTATATTCAGCACACGTAGAGGGATGGATGATAGATACAACTATGACCAGCAAGGGTGAATCAAACAAAGCATTACACAATTATTTAATTTACATTAATAAAAAATTATCTGAACAAATAAGTTGAAAAAGATGTTAAAGTTCCTTAGCATGCGGGAATAATATGAATAAACATATCCTCAAAGTACATGGATGTCTTTTTTTTTTTTTAAGTTTATTTAAGAGAGAGAGAGATAAAGCACGAACAGGTAAGGGGCAGAGAGAGACTGAGAGAGAGAATCCCAAGCAGACTCTACACTGTTGCACAGATCCTAATGTGGAGCTTGCTCTCATGAACCCATGAGATCATGACCTGCGCTGAAATCAAGAGTCAGACGTTTAGCCAAGTGAGCTACCCAGGCACCCTCAAAGGACATCAATTTCAATAGAAGCTTCCAGCACCTTCATCTTGTTTCCTCTAGCCAGATGCCAGCTCACCATGTGCCACTGACCAGCAAAGAGCACAAGCTTCACCCGTACTCCACCAACATTTGGTGGCAGGCGTATGGGCTTTGGCAGAAATATTGTTGTGACCTATATATGTACTCTGTGAACCCCCTTCCTCTGTTGGTGAGGCAACCATGACCAACAACAGCAGTTTTCTGTAGTAGTTCCTGAAACTTGCTGAAAGTCAACTGTGAGCTCAATAGCTAATAGACGTCTTGGTGATCCTCTTAGTTTTAGCCTTTGCAATCATGTATAGATAGCCCATTCATTGTATGAACTCTCTTCCTGCTTGCAATATATATAATGGCTGTGGTTGCCATGTTTAAACTCTGATAAATATAAGCAGAAGTCATTGTTTCCATGGGAGGTGGGGATAGCACATGGATTGGGAGAGACTTTTAAATGAAGGTGACCCCTTGGGCACCTGGGTGGCTCAGTATGTTGAGCATCTGACTTCAGCTCAGATATGCTATCTTGTGGTTCCTGAGTTTAAGCCCCAAGCCCTACATTGAGCTCACTGATATCAGCATGGAGCCTGCTTTAGATCCTCTGTTCCCTTTCTTTCTGACCCTTTCCCTCTTATGCTTTCTCTCTCAAAAATAAATTTAAAGTTTATAAATAAATAGATAGATAGATAGATAGATAGATAGATAGATAAATATGACCCTTGAATTGAGATTGCAGAATATTCCACTGACACATGAAGGAGTGAACACTTCTCCTTGGTAGAAAAATATGCCAGCCATGAGACTTGAAATGCCTTGAGTCCTGACTCAACTTCTCCCTCTTAGACCATAGTGCATTCACTGGCCGTGCACCAAGTCTAAGTGGGATGAGCAGCTCTTCCCCAGAAGGCCTCCCAGGTAAAGCCTCTGTTATTGCCTATGTTTAGGCCTGAAAAAATGAAACATAAATATTAACTAGAAGACAGACTCCTCCTCTTTCAAGGTCAGCCAGGAACCTTATCAATGCACTTATTGTGACAGACGCTCAAAATGGGATCCTGAGATTGGATTGTGCCTATGTGAAGAGCACACATAAAACCTTCTCCTGGTATGTGGTGGTAACTGGGAGAGTTAATTTGTGGCTTGCAGTTACTCATGATTACTTAAATTAACATCAGTGGCTGCTAGGAATGCAGTGTAGATGTGCATAAGATGACTGTGGCACCTGGCCACCATGGCAGTAATAATAATTAAAAATAACAAATTATGAGGTAAATTGGCTGTCTTAGAGTAAACATGTTATTATAGTCTATGAAAATTTGTAAAGACTACATGTAATTTTTTTTCTTTTTAAGGGGGTAACTTCAATCTGTTATTAATTTTATGGACTCCAATATTTAATTGGTAATAGAATCAAATATAAGAATCATGTAAATTCATTGATATTAATAGGGCAAATATATGCTATATATATGAAATAATAATAAAGCATGGGTAGAATAACACACATAGAGAAAGAACAAATCACTCTATGACTTAATGTTACTCTGATAACAATGGCCACATATTTCCAAAATAACTTTTCTACAAATACACGTCAGAGCTCAGTATACTATCTTAATTTTTCTTTCACATTTATCCATTTTTGAGAGTCAGAGAGAGACTGAGCACAAGCGGGGGAGGGGCAGAGAGAGGGGGAGACAGAATCTGAAGCAGGGTCCAGGCTCCAAGCTATCAGCACAGAGCCCGACGTGGGGCTCGAACTCACAAACCACAAGATCATGACCTGAGCCGAAGTTGGATGCACAACCGACTGAGCCACCCAGGCACTCCACACTATCTTGAATATATGATCAAATAGTCTAGATTACTTACAGACAGGTAATCCACATTAGTACTCAAAGACTGTACTATCAATTGTTTGTAAAATTTTGTCACTCATTTTTATTCAGGCATAGATATGATGGTTGGCCATAGATGAAATATTAAAAATACTATAATAACTTTATTTTTCCCACTTATTTGCAGCTAGACAAACATCAAACCAAAATTCTTGTATAAACCGCACACCATCATATTGTCTCGTTGATATAAAATGTGTCCTGCCAGAAGTTAATAAATAAGAATTTAAGATAAATTTTAGCTTGATTTGTACTTTATACCTTCCCTTCAAGTGTTTTCTTTTAATTTCCTTAATTACAAAATTTATTCAGAAAGCATTTATGGAACTTCTAGTATTCTCGTAGAACTCTTTTTGGTGTTATACTATATAAAAGATTAATTAGCGCTTTCAGCTTTTACAGCTATACATCCTTTCCTTTTTCTTTTCCTGAATTCATGTGAAAACTATGAAAGAAGTCACATACAAAATATAAATTCCTGAGATATAAAAGTGTAGGTGTATGTCCTGTTTTGCACTTGGGTCTCAAAGAGGAATCCAGCCTCTCTCCCTCACCTCCCGTTATTGCTCAGGACTTGTGAGGGCTTTTGAAAAATGGAGTCCAAATTTTACATTAATTACTTTCAGGACTGAAGCTCAAGCTTTCATTTGATGCAATAGAGACTGGAATATTTCCTTTCCAAAAAGGTAAATTACAGATAAGTTTCTTTATAATGAAACCAAACCAAATCAAAACAAATTATAATAACAAATAATAAGAATCAAATTCTCCAAATGTTAATAAATTCCAAAGATAGCATCAAGAGCAAATAATTTGCTTCAAAATGTCAGCGTTTAATAGTTACAATCTTTGCACCAAACATGACATTTGTTAATTTGAAATAAATTTTCAAATTCTCTTAGTTACAGATAGATGGCATGACATTTCACCTAAATATAAACATCCATGATCTATTGGTTATTTCTCCAAAATCCTATAGAAATGTGATGCTTTATTATGAGAAAATACAAATATCTTTTGTAGGATAAATGACAGTTTAAAAACTTTAAAATATCTAGTAAAAAGTGCACATTACTCATGTATATGAATCTGGGAATTGTGTTAAAATTATTTTTGCAATAATTATTCCTGACGTTTATACTGAGAATTACAGACCCTTCATAAATAATCTCATTTGATTCTTACACCTACTTTGTGAGGTATGTAGGGCAGGAAATAGCCTTGGAGAGGTTAAGTGGCTTGTCCAAGGTCCAAATATTAAGAGGCAGCAATAAATCCAGAAATCAGGATTTTTGTATAAGGTCATTGCACTTTCCACACTAATACTCTAATGGATCAGACACACACACACACACACAAAACTGATTAATATAATGTGATATATAGTATAATGTAATATAATATAAATATAATACATTCGTATAAATAAAAATGTTTTTCTCATTACAAAATAAAATAATTTTATTCTAGAAAATGAAACTAAGAAAATTAAACTCTGATAACAATTGGTAATACTTCAATGTTTATTTTGTATTTCTCTAAGCAATGTAAATAATGCATATTTATGTTATCTTTATTTTTAAAGAAAATATGTTGTATTTGGTTGAATAACAGTTTAAATGCTCTTGAAGAAATAATGTTGCTATTACCAGGAATAAAATATAAGCTCAAATCAGGGTCATTTTCCTCTAGACCTCCTCCTTATGTCTTAAGGAACATTTTCCTGTTCCACTATTTATCAGGAAAGCCCAAATCCGAAGGATTTTGGATCCTTCTGGGAAGGTGCAGACAGACTCTCCTTTGGTCCTGTTGTGATGACAGCCTTGCCCTCTTAGCCCAAGATGAGGCCTTAGCTCAGTCTTCTGCATCTGTGGCTCCGCCTTCAGAGTCATTCTTTCTTGATTTCATCCTTTCTCTGTCTCTTTCAGCCCAAGCTGGCAACATTTCTTTTGCTATAAAATTCTCAAAACCTGTCCATCTTCCATGCAATTCAGAGAGGTTCAAGCTTTTGACATGTGGGTCTTCCACAGAAATTTTCTGGATCACCACGTCTCCATTCTTGATTTCTGCTGAGATGTTTGGTTGACTCCAAGTATAACACACTAAATCTCTTTGGCAAAAGCTGTCCAGCAATATTTTCAGTGTTCTCTCTAGAGCGTGCTTTCCCATTTTTTCCATATGCACAAACCTCCCAGTAACCCTCAGTTTGTTCTCCATATTTATGAGTCTTTTCTGTTTTGTTCCCCTCCTTGTTTTTATATTATTTTTGTTTCTTTTAACTTATGTTCATCTGTTTTGTCTCTTAAAGTCCTCATATGAGTGAAGTCATATGATTTTTGTCTTTCTCTATTTCACTTAGCATAATGCCCTCCAGTTCCATCCCCGTAGTTGCAAATGGCAAGATTTCATTCTTTTTGATTGCCAAGTAATACTCCATTGTCTACATATACCACATCTCCTTCACCCATTCATCCATCTATGGACATTTGGGCTCTTTCCATACTGTGGCTATTGTTAATAGTGCTGCTATAAACATGGGGGTGCATGTGTCCCTTCAAAACAGCACACCTGTATCCCGTGGATAATGGCTAGTAGTGCAATTGCTGGGTCATAGGATAGTTCTACTTTTAGTTTTTTGAGGAACCTCCATACTGTTTTCCAGAGTGGCTACACCAGCTTGCATTCCCACCAACAATGCAAAAGAGATCCTCTTTCTCCACATCCACGCCAACATCTGTTATTGCCTGAGTTGTTAATGTTAGCTATTCTGACACGTGTAAAGTGGTATCTCATGGTGGGTTTGATTTGTATTTCCCTGATGATGAGTAATGTTGAGCATTTTTGCATGTGTCGGTTGGCCATCTGGATGTCTTCATTGGAGAAGTGTCTATTCACGTCTTTCGCCCATTTCTTCACTGGATTATTTGGTTTTTGGGTGTTGAGTTTGATAAGTTCTTTATAGATTTTGGATACTAACCCTTTATCTGATATGTCATTTGCAAATATTGTCTCCCATTCTGTCGGTTACCTTTTAGATTTGCTGAATGTTTCCTTAGCTGTGCACAAGCTTTTTATTTTGATGAGGTCCCAGTAGTTCATTTTGGCTTTTGTTTCTCTTGCCCCCGGAGACATGTTGAGTAAGAAGTTGATGCGGCCAAGATCAAAGAGGTTTTTTGCCTGCTCTCTCCTCGAGGATTTTGATGGCTTCCTGTCTTACATTGAGGTATTTCATGCATTTTGAGGTTATTTTTCTGTATGGTATAAAAAAGTGGTCCAGGCTCATTCTCCTGCATGTCGCTGTCCAGTTTTCCCAGCACCAAATGCTGAAGAGACTGTCTTTATTCCATTGGATATTCTTTCCTGCTTTGTCAAAGATTAGTTGGCCATATTTTTGTGGGTCCATCTCTGGGTTCTCTATTCTGTTCCACTGATTTGAGTGTCTGTTCTTGTGCCAGTACCATACTGTCTTGATGATTACAGCTTTGTGGTATAGCTTGAAGTCTGGGATTATGATGCCTCCTGCTTTGGTTTTCTTTTTTCAAGATCGCTTTGGCTATTCGGGGTCTTTTGTGGTTCCATACAAATTTCAGAATTGTTTGTTCTAGCTCTGTGAAGAATGCAAGTGTTATGTTGATAGGGATTGCATTGAATATGTAGATTGCTCTGGGTAGTATCAACATTTTAACAATATTTGTTCTTCCTATCCAGGAGCATGGAATCTTTGTCCATTTTTTTGTATCTTCAATTTCTTTCATAAGCTTTCTATAGGTTTCAGCGCATACATTTTTCACCTCTTTGGTTAGATTTATTCCTAGGTATTTTATGGGTTTTGGTACAACTGTAAATGGGATTGATTCCTTGATTTCTCTTTCTGTCGCTTCATTGTTGGTGTATAGGAATGCAACCAGTTTCTGTGCATTGATTTTCTATCCTGCAACTTTGCTGAATTCATGAATCAATTCTAGCAGTTTTTTGATGGAATCTTGGGTTTTCCATATAGAGTATCATGTCATCTGCTAAGAGAGAAAGTTTGACCTCCTCCTGGCCGATTTGGATGCCTTTTATTTCTTTGGGTTGTCTGATTGAAGAGGCTAGGACTTCCAATACTATGTTGAAGAACAGTGGTGAGAGTGGACATCCCTGTCTTGTTCCTGACCTTAGGGGGAAAGCTCTCAGTGTTTCTCCATTGAGGATGATATAAGCGTTGGGTCATTCATATATGGCTTTTATGTTCTCGAGGTATTCTCCTTCTATCCCTACTTTCTTGAGGGTTTTTATCAAGAAAGGATGTTGTATTTTGTCAAATGCTTTCTCTGCATCTATTGAGAGGATCATATGGTTCTTGTCCTTTCTTTTATTGATGTGATGAGTCATGTTAATAGTTTTGTGGATATTGAACCAGCCCTGCATCCCAGGTATAAATCCCACTTGGTCATGGTGAATAACTTTTTTAATGTATTGTTGGAGCCAGTTGGCTAATATCTTGTTGAGGATTTTTGCATCCATGTTCATCAGGGAAATTGGTCTATAGTTCTCCTTTTTAGTGGGGTCTCTGTCTGCTTTTGGAATCAAGGTAATGCTGGCTTCATAGAAAGAGTTTGGAAGTTTCCTTCCATTTCTATATTTTGGAATGGTTTCAAGAGAATAGGTGTTAACTCTTCCTTAAATGTTTGGTAGAATTCCCCTGGAAAGCCATCTGGCCCTGGACTCTTGTTTTTTGGGAGATTTTTGATTACTAATTCGATTTCCTTACTGGTTATGGATCTGTTCAAATTTTCTATTTCTTCCTGTTTCAGTTTGGTAGTGTATATGTTTCTAGGACTTTGTCCATTTCTTCCAGATTGTCCATTTTAGTGGCATATAATGGCTCATAATATTCTCTTATTATTGTTTATATTTCTGCTGTGTTGCTTGTGATCTCTCCTCTTTCATTCTTGATTTTATTTATTTGGGTCCTTTCCTTTTTCTCTTTGATCAAACTGGCTAGTGATTTATCAATTTTGTTAATTCTTTAAAAGAACCAGCTTCTGGTTTCTTTGATCTGTCTGTTCTACTGGGTTTTTTTGTTTATTTGTTTGTTTTGTTTTTTGGTTTCCATAGCATTAATTTTTTTTTTAATTTTTTTTTAACGTTTATTTATTTTTGAGACAGAGAGAGACAGAGCATGAACGGGGGAGGGGCAGAGAGAGAGGGAGACACAGAATCGGAAGCAGGCTCCAGGCTCTGAGCCATCAGCCCAGACCCCGGCGCGGGGCTCGAACTCACAGACCGCGAGATCGTGACCTGAGCTGAAGTCGGACGCTCAACCGACTGAGCCACCCAGGCGCCCCTCCATAGCATTAATTTTTGCTCGAATCTTTATAATTTCCTGTCTTCTGCTGCTTTTGGGTTTTATTTGCTGTTCTTTTTCCAGCTCTTTAAGGCATAATGTTAGGTTGTATACCTGAGATCTTTCTTCCTTCTTTAGGAAGGCCTGGATTGTTATATACTTTCGTTTTATGACCGCCTTTGTTGCGTCCCAGAGGTTTTGGGTTGTGGTGTTATCATTTTCAGTGACTTCCATATACTTTTTAATTTCCTCTTTAACTGCTTGGTTAGCCCATTCATTCTTTAGTAGGATGTTCTTCAGTCTCCAAGTATTTGTTACCTTTCCCAATTTTTTTCTTGTGGTTGATTGAGTTTCATAGCATTGTGGTCTGAAAATATGCACGGTATGTCCCGGTCATTTTGTACTTACTTAGGGCTGATTTTTGCCCCATATATGGTCTATTCTGGAGAACATTCCATGTGCACTGGAGAAGAATGTATGTTCTGCTGCTTTAGGATGAAATGTTTGAATATATCTGTTAAGTCCATCTGGTCCAGTGTGTCATTCAAAGCCATTGTTTCCTTGTTGATTTTTTTATTAGATGATTTGCCCATTGCTGTGAGTGGGGTGTTGAAGTCTCCTACTATTATGGTATTACTATTGATGAGTTTCTTTATGTTTGTGATTAATTGACTTATATACTTGGGTGATGCCACATTTCGTTCATAGATGTTTACAATTGTAGGTCTTCTTGGTGATAGACCCCTTGATTATGACATAATGTCCTTCTGCATCTCTTGATACAGTCTTTATTTTAAAGTCTAGATTGTCTGATACAAGTATGGCTACTCCGGCTCTCTTTTGTTGACTATTAGCATTATAGATGGTTCTCCATCCCCTTATTTTCAATCTGAAACTGTCTTTAGGTCTAAAGTGGGTCTCCTGTAAACAGCATATAGATGGATCTTGTTTTCTTACCCATTCTGTTACCCTAGGTCTTTTGATTGGAGCATTGAGTCCATTAACATTTAGAGTACTGAAATATATTAATTTATTGCCATTATGATGCTTGTAGAGTTGGAGTTTCTGGTGGTGTTGTCTGTCCTTTCTAATCTATGTTTTTTTGGGGGTATATATATATATATATATATATATATATATATATTTCATCTTTTCTCCCCTCAGGGAGTCTGCCTTAAAATTTCTTGCAGGGCTGCTTTAGTGGTCACAAACTCCTTTAATTGTTGTTTGTCTGGGGAACTTTTTATTTCTCTTTCTATTTTGAATGACAGCCTTACTGGATAAAGAATTCTTGGCTGCCTATTTTTTTGATTCAGCACATTGAATATATCCTGCCACTCCTTTCTGGCCTGCCAAGTTTCTGCGGTTAGGTCTGCTGCAAACCTGATCTGTCTTCCCTTGTAGGTGAAGGACTTTTTTTCCCTTGCTGCTTTCATGATCCTCTCCTTGCCTGAGTATTTTGTGAATTTGACTATGATGTGCCTTGTTGACGGGCGGTTTTTGCTGAATCTAATGGGGGTCCTCAGTGCTTCCTGGATTTTGATGTCTGTGTCTTTCCCCAGGTTAGGATAGTTTTCTGTTATGATTTGTTCACGTAACTCTTCTACTCCTATTTCTCTCTCTTCCTCTTCAGGGACCCCTATGATTATGATGTCATTCCTTTTTAATGGGTCACTGATTTCTATAATTCTTAAATCATGATCTTTTGTCTTAATCTCCCTCTTTTTTTCTGCTTCATTATTCTCTATAAGTTTGTCCTTTATATTGCTGATTCTCTATTCTGCTTTATCCATGCTTGCTGCCGCAGCATCCATCTGTGATTGCAGCTCAGTTATAGCATTTTTTATTTCATCCTGACTAGTTTTTACTTCTTTTATCTCTGCGGAAAGGGATTCTTATCTATTTTTGACTCCAGCTAGTATTCTTATTATCGTGATTCTAAATTCTGGTTCAGACATCTTGCTTGTATCTGTGCTGGTTAAGTCCCTAGCTGTCGTTTCTTCATGCTCTTTCTTTTGGGGTGAATTCCTTCATTTTGTCATTTTGAAGGAAGAAAAGGAATTAATGAGGTAGAGAAATTGAAGTAAAAAAAGTTAAAATTTAAAAAAATATTAAAATTAAAAAATTAAACACATACATGCGCACACACACACACACACACACACACAAAATCTAATAAATGATGCTAGATCCTAGGTGTGTTTTGGTCTGGGTGTTAAAAGTTGTTTGGCAGATTAGAGAAAAAAAGAGGGGGGGACAGGAAATCGTTTGAGAATTTGAAAAAGTGAATACACTGTAGTAGACTAAAATAAAATGATGGAAGCAAAATAGAATTTGAAAAAAATTGCATAAAAGCAAAAAATATAGTAAAAAATTAAAAACATTTTAATAGAAATTGAAAGTAAAAATGAATTTTTTCTCTTTCTGCATTCAAGAAAAAGAAACAAAAACAGAAAGAGAAAAAGAAAGAAAAAAATCATTTGAATATTTGAAAAGGTGAATACACTGAAGTAGACTGAAATAAAATGATAGAAGTAAGAAAGAATTTGAAAAATTACACAAAAGTAAAAAATATAGTGAAAAATTAATGAAAAATAGTTTTAATAAAAATTGAAAATAAAACGGAATTTTTTCATTCTGTAGTCATGAAAAAGAAAAGTAGTGTAAAAGAGAAAAAAGCAAAAGAAAAAAAAAGAAAGAAAATTGAACAGATGGACCTGCTAACAGATTGAAATAGGACTGAAATTACTTCGTTTTCCCCTAGAAGTCAGAGTATGTAGCACTTTATAACCTATAAACTAAGCCCGCAGTGAGACTTGTGTTCTTGAAGAGTGAGGTTGGCCCAGTTGGGTGGGGCTCAGGGTAATGGCTCCATTATCCACTAGATGGCGCTGCTAGCCTACTGGGCGGATTGTTGCGGTGCTCCTAGGTGCATATGAGCATGCGAGGGAGTGGTCAAAATGGCGCCAGCCAGTCACCCAGTCTGTCCTCCTGGATCAGCAATAGCGCACCTGTCCTCTGTCTTCAGCTCTCGTCCACTCCCCGCTTTTTTACCCTCTGTGACCAGGCCCCCGGCAGTACCACTCTGCCGAGTTTTGTCTCAGATGCGGCTGTTTTCCCCGGCCCCTTACTTCTGAAGGACTGCGGCTTCGACCCGTTCCGCCCCTCTGTGGGAGGGTCTCACCAAGCAGTGGCTGAATAACGGCTGCACCCAGGAATGCTTGCAGGACCCTGCTGTTGCCGAATTCCAGAGATTGCGCCCAGGTGCCAGCCAGAAAAAGTTCGCAAGATAGTGCAGCAGCAGCTTTTCAGGGATTATGGAAAAATCACAACACACATCTGGCACCAGGCTTCACCCTTAACGACCTTGTTCCAGCATCAGCGAATGTGGCCGTTCTCTGGGGTCTGCGGGGACCAGGTGGCTTCAACAGTCTCCATCAAGTGTCCTTGCAGCAGTGGAACCGCTTTTCCCGTGTGGCCCCAGAACCTCCCGGAGCCCACTCTGTTCCTGGGGACTCGCCCTTCCCACCAGAGCACCGCCAGGTATGGAGCTGCGGAGTTGCAGCCTTTGCGCTCCCCTTGTTTACAGTCTTAATGGAATTTAAACCCTCTCCTTTCTCCTTTCTCCCTTTTTAGTTTAGTCCCTGCAGCTGTTTCCGATGTTCCACTTTCTCTCCAGCTGCTTTTGGGGAGGGGTGCTTTTCCCATATTCTCCCCCCCTCCCCAGTCTCCATCCTCTCTCCTCCTGCAAAAGCGGCTCCCTGCCCACCACCAGCTTCTCTCTCCCCAAGTTCACCTCTCCGCGCCACATACCTGCTGAATTCTGTGGTTCAGGTTGTGCAGATTGTTGTGTTAATCCTCCAGTCAGTTTTCTAGGTGTGTAGGTTGGTTTAGTGTTGGTCTGGCTGTATTTCATGGACGTGAGACACAAAAAAACTTCCATGCTGTTCCGCCATCTTGGCTCCTCCACTAATGTAGCCAGTAATGTCTTTTTCTGTATAGACTTAACACATATTTAATCAAATGGATCTTTCTTTTACTTTTTGCTGCTGCTTTGTTTCTTTTAATGTAATTTTTAGTGCCCTCAGATCATAAGCATATTCAACTGCACCATATTAAAATATTATAAATTTTTATTTTTAAAATTTTTTTTTCAATGTTTATTTATTTTTGGGACAGAGAGAGACAGAGCATGAACGGGGGAGGGGCAGAGAGAGAGGGAGACACAGAATCGGAAACAGGCTCCAGGCTCTGAGCCATCAGCCCAGAGCCTGACGCGGGTCTCGAACTCACGGACCGCGAGATCGTGACCTGGCTGAAGTCGGACGCTTAACCGACTGCGCCACCCAGGCGCCCCAAAATAATATAAATTTAATTTCTGTATTAAGTCTTTAACTGGACATGTTTTTTAAAGTATAATAGGGAACGATTTCATGTTTGCACATATATGTTGTCAGTGTTTCTAGAACCGTTTATCAAATAGTTCACCAATCATGAACTAATTTGTAGTGTTCTCCCTCTTTCTCTCTCTCTATACCCACACACACACACACACACGTATGGTTTGTTTCTAGGCATTCAATAGGCATTCAACTGAACTTATTATTTAAGACAATTTCAAAGTTACACCTGTAAATAAATCTCACGGAGTGCCTGGGTGGCTCAGTTGGTTGGGCATCCGACATTGACTCATGTCATGATCTCATGGCTCATGAGATTGAGCCCCACATCAGGCTCTGTGCTGACAGCTCGGAGCCTGCAGCCTGCTTTGGACTCAGTGTCTCCCACTCAGTGCCCCTCCCCTGCTCATGTTGTCTCTCTGTCTCTCTCAAAAATAAATAAACATTTAAAAATTTTTAAAAATAAATAAATTTTGATATCTGGTGGATTGACCACCTACCAGTTATTGTTTTTCCAAAATATCTAAGCCATAATTTTATCTTATATTGGGAATTTGGACTTCTGTGATAGCTAATAATGGGAATATAACAGACCACATAGCAATTAGGTGGTGGCTTCATTCAGTGGCTGTGTATGAGACTCTATTTCTCCTTTTTCAAACCTGCTGGTTTAGTCTAGAGCTTTGGGCATTTTCTTTCAGCCTCTTTTGATAGCTCCTACTTAAAAACAGGAATTCTGTATATCTCCTGGACATTACTGTATAACTTCTGACCCCTGACCTCTGCCTCTTTGGAGATTATTTATGTTTTGTTTCTTATAGGAGACAAATTCCTAATTGCCTTCTCTTCTGGACTCAGAGATCCACAAGTCTAGCCCCTCTATCAGCTCACAGCTTTGATTTTGCCACCGTTCCTTGAAAACAAATGTTTATCTCTTGAGCATGTATTTAGAGTCAGAAAGGTGATGGAGACCTCAAGGTTAATTTTAAAAGTTCATTATACTAGAATATTAGTAGTCTTTCCTTCCACTCATTGAAGGGGAAATATAAAAGGAAATGAAAAGATGTTGATATATTATGTAAATATAAGTAAAATAGTTTCGTGAAAAAATAGAGATGGTTAGGTATGTGTATTGAAAAAGAAGTTTTAGGAATGGGTAACTGGTCCTTGGCAGAATAGAGTTTCAGAGTAACAGTTCTTTGTGTTTATATATTTAATTCCTTCCTTAATGAGCTTTATCATTCACTAAGACTGAATAACATGCCATGCCATGCATATAAGCCATTCAGTTAAAAAAAAAAAGCCTCAAACCAGAACAGAATGACAGATTTTCAGTAAACAAGAGCAGGTTAAAGAGATTGAATGGAAACTAAAAGCTAAATTCCATATGCATTCAGTCAAGAGTAGATAAATCTTCAGTCCTCAAACAACTCACTCCTGTGCTATTAAAACTCTAAGCTATTATGAAATACATGTTGGTACTGGAGAGCACTCATTATCTATACAATAATAGCCTCAGCAAAACCTACCTCTGCATGCTGCCTGCATTTTCAAAATTGGGAGTATTAGAATCTCCAGAGGGTTTTCCCTTTTATTTCATAATAAAAAAGAATTTTGGAGAGTTAGTTGGTTTTGAAATATTTACTTTATGTGAATGTTATTTAAATACTTAATACTTGAAACATTGCAGATTAGGGAGTCAATCAATATTTAAATTAAACACTTGCAAAATAATGTCACTAGTGGGCTTTCTTAAAATTAAAGGTTTTGAGAATTATGAAAACTTCATTTTGGTGTTCAAATCTCCCTCTCTATGTTTACTTTTTTTGTTTTATGTTACCAATATTATCTATTAGAACAGATATTTGGGGAGAATAAAGTTTTTGTTTGATGTTGAAAATTAAAGTTTTGCCTCTTTTAATCCTTTCCTCCACGTCACCTCCATTTCCTTAACCTTTCCAAGAAAGTTGTTGACTAGAATTTCATTTGAGAAATGACAGACTTGCTCATGGATTAATTAAGGATTGCTGGTGTGTAAAGTATGAACCATTTTAATAGATGAAGAAAGGATGAGAAAATGGAACACTTTCTGTGTTGATTGGGTACAATATTGCCATTTTATTTATTTTGAAAAGCCCACCACCCAAAGGGCAAAATAAGACATAAAACTTTAAAATAAAATGTCACATTTGTAAAATATATGATTTTATGTTTTATTTCATTATTTTATCTACCTTAAACAGATTTTTTAGGGGCGCCTGGATGGCTCAGTCAGTCGGGCGCCCGACTTCGGCTGGGGTCATGATCTCACAGTCCGTGAGTTTGAGCCCCGCATCAGGCTCTGTGCTGACAGCTCAGAGCCTGGAGCCTGCTTTGGATTCTGTGTCTTCCTCTCTGTCTGCCCTACCCTGCTCATGCTCTGTCTCTATCTGTCTCAAAAATAAATAAAAACATTTTTAAAAAGTTTTTTTTTAAAAAGGGATTTTTTAAAATCATAGGTATAGCTAGTTTTGTTAGACCAAAATTAAATTTCACAAATCTTTATGGAGCTTTTGTTTAAAGACATTCCACCTGACATATGAACTTGCCTTTCTTCTCTCCTGAAATTTCATTAAAATCATATAAAGAAATAGAAAAAGATATAAACCAATAATAAGCAGAGTCAGGACAAGGTCAGCAGTGGACAAAGTATTTCTGGATTTGGGGAACATAAAAGTTATAAAATTGTGTTGGAAAATGAAAGTAGAAGTTATGAAAGCAGGATGAAGTCAATCTTCTTTGGAAAAGTTTTTGGAGTCTGAGAAACAGTGGAGGAAGGTAGAGAGGAAGAGTGAAAGAAGGAGAGATTAGAAATGGAAATGGATGGATTAATAGAAAGTTGTTTTATTTTAATATACAATTAGCCTCGGGGCTCCATGTATTGTGCAGGGAGTGTAGCCTAGAGTTTACTCAGAGAGGAATAGACCAATACTCTTACTTAAGGAAATTAAAAAGAAAAAAAAAAGTACAAGGAGGGTCAGAAAAGTTTAGTGGGTACTGACATTACAGAAGAAAACCCTCCTCATCATTCTATTTCAATCCTGTGAGAATAACAAATAAACTCAATGCTCTCCTAAAAATAAGCATGTCCATGAAGAAAGGACTTCATTTCCTCATTAGAAAAAAATATAAATTATGAATAATTATCACATATTTGCTTAAAATTTACCACCATGCATAAAAGGTTTTTTATTTATCATCATAAATCAGAATAAGAAAAAGAAAAAGATACTCAAGGAGACCATCCCAAAGGATATTAAAAATATATATTAAATGTTATCTTCAAAAAGTGGAAAAGGTACGGCATATTCAAAGAGAGGTAAAAATAAAGGAAGAAATAGCCTTTAAAAGCTAAAACTTCTTGCTAAAATAACATAATAATAACAATAATAAATTGAATTTATAAGATAAAATTATGGAAATACCAGGGAAAGTAGAACAGAAAGATAGAGATGGAAATTGTATAAAAATTATAAGAAGTATAAAGCATAGTCATGGAAGGCTGGTTGTCTACCACACAAATAACAGATGTTTCAACTTTGAAAACAATAAATGGAAAATTATAAAAGGAAATAGTAAGTAATAGTAAGTAATAAATAAAGGAAAATTATAATAAGAAATAATAGGATTTCCCCAAGAAGTGATCTGGTCCTAGACTTTTCATTGTTGGTTTTTGATTACTGATTCAATTTCCTTATCTGATTTAGTGAGTTCAGATTTTCCATTCTTCTTGATTCAGTCTTGGTAGGTTGTATGTTTCTAGGAATTTACCCATTTTTTCTGGGTTATCAAGTTTGCTGGCATAAAATTGTTCTAATAGTCTCTTATGATCACTTTATTTCTGAAACATACATTGTAATATTTCCTTTTTGATATCTGAATTTATTTATTTTAGTTCTTTTTTTTTCCCCTCAGTCCAGCTTAAGGTCTATTGATTTTGTTTATTTTTTCAGACAACCAATTCCTAGTTTTGTTAATTTTTTTCTATTTTTTTTTTATTGTCTAGTTGTTTTATTTCTTCTCTAATCTTCCTTCCACTAACTTTGGACTTGGTTTGTTCTTTTTCTAGTTCCTTGGGGTGTAAAGTTAGGTTGTATACTTGAGTTGTTTTTTGTTTTTTTTTTTTTTAATGTAACTGTTTATTGCCATAAACCTGTTATTTCTTAGTACTGACAGCTTTTGCTATACACCATAAATTTTGGTATATTGTGTTTTCATTTTCATTTGTATCAAGATATTTTTGAAATTCCCTTTTTTATTTTATTAATTAATTTATTTAATTAATTTTATTTTTGACCCAATGACTGCTCGAGAAAACATTGTTTAGTCTCCACTTATTTGTGAATTTTTCTATTTTCTTATTGTAATTAATTTCTAGTTTTATTCTATTCTGGCCAGAAAAGATACTTGGTATGATTTTGATATTAAATTTGTTAAGTCTTGTTTTGTGACCTAACATGTGATCCATCTTGGAGAATGTTCCATGTGATCTTAAGAAGAATGTGTATCCTATTGCTGTTGGTTGGGAAGTTCTATATATGTCTTTAGGTCCTTTTAAAATATGGTGTTAATAGGGCACCTGGGTGGCTCAGTCAGTTGAGTGGCCAGCTGCAGCTTAGGTCATGACCTTGTGGTTCATGGGTTTGAGCCCCGTGTCAGGCTCTGTGCCGACAGCTCTGTGCTGACAGCTTCAGATTCTGTGTCTCCCTCTCTCTCTGCACCTTCCCTACTCGCACTCTGTCTCTCTCTCTCAAAAATAAATAAAACATTAAAAAAAATATATGGTGTTATTTGAGAACACTGCTTCTGTATTAGTTTTCTATCTGGATGTTCTATTCACTTCTGAAAGTGGGTTATTGAAGTCTTCTACTAGTTTCATATTGCTGTCACTTTCTCCCTTCAGATCTGTCAATACTTACTTTATACGTGTAGGTACTCTGATGATAGTTTTATATGTATTTATAATTGCTATATCTTTCTCCTGAATTGACACAAGTGTCAATTATCATTATATAACAACCTTATTTGTCTCCAAAGACAGCTTGGACTTAAAGTATATTTTGTCTGCTATAAGAATAGACGTTTCTGCTTTCTTTTGATTGCCATTTACATGAAATATATTTGTCCATTAATTTATTTTCAGCCTAAATTTAAATCTAAAGTGAATTCTTATAGGAGTGCCTGCATGGCTCAGTCAATTAAGCCTCCGACTTTGGCTCAGGTCATGATCTCACAGTTTGTGGGTTCAAGTCCTGCATCGGGCTGTGTGCTGGCAGCTGAGAGTCTGGAACCTACTTCAGATTCTGTGTCTCCCTCTCTCTATCCCCTTCCCCCATTCATGCTCTGTCTCTCTCTCTCTCTCTCTCTCAAAAATAAATACGTTAAAAAATAAATAAAGTGAGCTCTTGTAGACAGTTGGATCTTCTTTTTAAAATTTATTCAGCCATTTTATGCCTTTTGATTAGGGAGTTTAATTCATTTACATATAAAGTAATTATTGATAGGAAAGGATTATTATCGCCATTTTGTAACTTGTTTTCTGTTTGTCTCTTACCTCCCCTGTCCCTCTTTTTCTCTCTTGCTATCTTACTTTGTGCTTTATTGTGTTTTGTTTTGTTTTGTATTGATAGACTGATTCTTTTCTCTTTTTTCCTTGTAAAACTTTGATAGATTTTCTTTGAATATGCTTACCATGGAGCTTACATAAAATGTCTTATACTGACAACAGTCTATTTTAAGTTGATAATAACAACTTCACTTGCATACAAAATCTCTACACTTTTACCTCTCTCCCACACATTTTACTTGTTAATAATGAAACAATTTATATCTATGTATACTGCATATCCATTAACAAATTATTGTAGCTGTGATTGTTTTAATATTTTTCACTTTAAATAAATTCTGTTCCTTACCACCAGAAGTGCCTGGTAAAATATCATTCAGATAAAAGTAACACAAGCAAACAAACACACACATAAAACAAAGACGAACTATAGAGTACTCATAATATTAATGTAATGGGTATATTCTATGTCATATTTTGGGGCTACTAATCAAATATTCTTGTTTACAGAATGCAATGGTTAAAATTCCACCTGTGTAAGCATAAATTGTCCCAAATTCCAATTTATACACTACTATGCCTCCAACTTCTTACACTTTATGCTAGGACTCTCAAAGTTCTGAAAAGTGTCTTTAATATTGTGGAAGAGACAGTTTCCATCCTATCCTAGTGTATTGTTGGGAACAGAGAATAACTTCCTCTTCTACAGCAGAAGATCTTGAAGTGTTACGTTTGGAATGTTGATACTGGAGTGAAGTTCCCTGATCTTTCAGTGACCATGAGTTTTAAAATGGCACCTTGCCCCAGAGGTAACAATTAATCCAGAATATGTTGTTCCTTTCTCTAGTGTTATGCTTAGACAGAATTGTCCAAATCAAACTGGTCAGGACTCTACCATTTAAAGTTCTTTGGAGTCTTTTGCCTGATCTTTTCTACACGGTTAATGCTAGCAGAGATTTGTGCCATAAGGAGTCTGGGTAGCTCATACTCTTCTACCAGCAAGGTGACACACACATTTGATAGTCAGGGAGTCTGCCTAATAGAAGGGCAGGGCTCAGGGGGTAAGGGACCATTTATAGACTGAATATGTGTCAGAAGATCATATCCAGGGAATGGCATCAAAAGCTAGCAGTGTCTGCTTAACTTGCCACCTGTAAGGCTTCCCTGAAGCCTTTCCCAGTTACAGAGTATTTTGAATAATTAAGTTTCACATAAGAATTTTTAACTTTAAAAATCTAAACAGGAATTAAGTTTCTTGCAAAGACAGCAGCTGTGGAAAACTTGCAACAAAATAACTAATAAATGACCAGAGTCAAATCATATCAGTGAATGTCAATTAATCAACTGCAATGTTTGTGTAGATCATCTCTTGATCTAGTTCTTACCAGGCAAAAGCTGACAAAAACATTATGAGCAGATAGACAATAGTGATTTCTACTCAAAAGCATTTCCAGGAGCATCTGGGTGGCTCAGTCAGTTAAGGTTTCGACTATTGATTTCCTCTCAGGTCATGATCTCATGGCTCTTGAGTTAGAACTCCACCTTGTCTCTGCACTGACATGGAGACTGCTTGGGTTTCTCTCTCTCTCCCTTCTCTCTGCCCAACCCCCCACCCCCACTCATGCTCGTTCTCTCTCTCTCCCCCTCAAAATAAATAAATAAAACTAAAAAAAAGAAAGAGTATTTCCAAAGCCAATAATGGAGAAATTAAAAAAAAATGCCTATTGATCATAAGCATTTAAAAAAAATATATCGTGATAGGAAATCATACTAGGGGCAGTATAGGGTTGGCATTAAGAACACATGGCAAGGAAAAAGAGAACCCAGCCCTCAGACTTGAAAGAAAAGACAGGAAGGAAGGAAGGAAGGAAGGAAGGAAGGAAGGAAGGAAGGAAGGAAGAGAAAGAAAGAAAGAAAGAAAGAAAGAAAGAAAGAAAGAAAGAAAGAAAGAAAGAGAAAAAGTTCTGTAAGGAAGAAGCTCATTAGCTAAATCATCTGTCCTACTTTGGACCACTTACTCTGGGGATGCCTGGGCAATATTTCATGGACTATACTTGGTCAGGTTTTAAACCAAAGGTAAATTAAATTATTCTAAGATTACTACTTGACTTTGATTATATTATTTGTTTTTGTTTTTGTTTTTGTTTTTGTTCCTGGACTGGCGAAGCCTTACCTGTTACAGTGGATCACCACTAAGCTCTTAAATAGGAACAGTGATATGCACAGTGGTAATTGTAGTCCATCGCCCATATGGGGATATAAAAAGCACATACAAATAAGTGATTTTTTTTCATGTCATATGAGATCTAAGAAAAGTGACAAAGAAGAAATCTGGACATGATTACTCAAGTACCAGTATTTTAGGACAATGAAGACAGGTCACATTAAAAAAAAAAAAAAAACTCATTTGGCTTTAGTTAATCTGGGGTATGATTGTGACAGAAATTAGATAATTTCATCTATTAAATTGTCTTCATTACCACTGCAGAGAGATATAGATGCAATGGAAAGCCATGTGAATAACTTATCTTTCTAAATAATATTCTCAGAAACAATAGTAAGTTGTCTACAATTTACTTCATGATAAGATAAACATGTCCCTTGTGGACTGATGTCAACAAGCTTTCTAGTAATACAAAATGTTTCCAACTAATTGGAAGCAAAGCATCAGCCTCTTCCTAATTTGATTGCTAAGACATGAGTGTGTGATCAAAGAAGTAATATGTGAACAGTACTCTTGAATACAAGTAGCTTCATTTAGAAAAAGAGATAATAACAAATAAAGAATATTTATCACTGGCAGCTTGTGATTAATATTTGATTTACAGTGTTTGTTGCATCTAAATCTCCTCCATTACTCACACCTATTAGCCTTCTTCCTACTGTCATCACTTTTCATCTCCTCACCATCCTAAGAAATATATGACTGAGACAGCTGCTTCATATCCCACAAATACTGTGGTCTATTTAACTGAGACAGCAATATCCAAAAGCACACTGATGCTGACACAGATTTTAGTAAGAAAAATTTCACCAGGGAATAACTCTCCTTGCCTAACCATCGAAGCCAGCATTGTTGAAATATAGGTAGGCAATGCTGCAGTTATTAAGAACTGAACCATATCCTCTGTCAGGGTCCCATAGAGGTAAAGGTTGGGGTGTTTCAAGGGCATTTTAGAGAGTTTCAATTTACCTGTGACAGGTAGCACAGTTGGGAAACCAGTCATGTATACCTGTAACATGTGGAAGACAGATGAGCCACCCCACAACGCATCCCATTCAGCTCACAGTTTATTATGTTCTTATTTTTATTATGTAAGAGCAGCATCACAACTTAATGATTACCAGCCTACATATTTCAGCATATTCACAGTCAGAAATACCATCTATCACAATTGATATTCCACTTGGCTGTTCTAGATCCATTCAAAATGCAGCAAACATAATTGCAAGAATTACTGAGATTTATATGAAGATGCTTTTCAAAATCTCCTAACTTCCTTTTGCCTCTTAATTTTTTTATTATATCCTAGCAAGTAAGACACTCTATGATCTATTTTCAATTGTTTCACAGTAAATGAATAACAATATCATATATGGATATCAGACAAAAAATAATATACTTGATTTTACCACCACTTTTATTACAATACCATTTATAGTCATTAAAAATGTGACGTTAAAGCCATGGAATATTTAATCTTCCTTTGTAACTCCTTCCAACCTTATGACTCAATCTTATGAGTTGAGAAAATAAAACATTTCAAGCTATGTTTCAAATAATTTGTTTTTTAGGCCCAGTAAAAAAATGATTGACTAGTTTTTCACCTTTTGTATAGATACATATTTAATATAAGCTTATTATTTTATGCATGAAGAATATGTTGTTTAGCAAAGTCCCAAATGAATGAAACTTGTAGTAAGCACATTGAAATATCTTTAAAAAATACTTTTATTTGAATTTTTATATTTTCAATTTTGTTTTGGAATAAAGTTTTCATTTAAATTTTAAAATTTAACTTATCCAAGAAGTATACTGTGTGAGATTGGTACTAGAGAAGGTAATTTTCTACAAAAATTCAAAATAAAAAAAGCACAATGAAAGAGTAAAGCTTTATTTTCACAAAATTAACAAATATTTTAAGTCAACTGTATGCAAGTTACCATACCAGACATTGGAGATTTCAGTTCACTCCAGTAAAAATTCTGTGTGCCTTTTATATCCCAGGTATGGCATAAAATAGGAATTAAAGAATAATGCCTAAGAACTTCACTCAAAAAGTTAACAGTCTCATCAGGGATATGTAGTAATTGATAAAGGAACAGAAATTCAGGGATGACATTAATAATGGAGGGATGCTCAACTGTACTTGAGTAAGTAGGAGCATGTTCCCAGATACTGGATAGTTAGATTGGGTAATGGTAGTTGCAAGAATTACTGAGATTTATATGAAGAGAAAGAAACTCATTCCAACCATAGAATTTATGTGGAAATGGAAGAATAAATTTGCTTTTTGTATTTGACACATTAGTGTCAAGTTCCAAAAAAAAAAAATGTGGACTTGCAAATCCCACTAGAGTGACAGACCTAATATCCACTATGGAAACAAAGGTTCTAAGAGACTCTCAGGGTTGTGAGAACACACAATGCTCAGTGTTAAAATTTCAGTTGTAGTAAAATGTGTCTTTGATATACATTAACCCCAGTGGGAAAACCATGTTTGCCTATCTTTCTGCTATTCAACTACAGAGACAGCCCTTTAGCCATTAAAGAAAATAAAATAAACAGAAACAGGATGGAGCTTTATGCTAATGCATTTGACTACTAATTATTCTGTTTGCCAAACACAACAGACATTAAGGATAATGAAAAGATTCTGAAATAAATTCAGCAAATTCGATGAATTTTATCCAAGGCTGTCTTCTGTGCTCTTGTGATTATCTGGGGCCAAGTGGTGGCAGCAGTAGCTAAAATTACTGCCATGTACAAGCTGGAATGCAGGACACAGATTCTAAGATCCTGAATCTTCTCATAAACCCTCTTTCCTAAACTTTTGATTTTTTACTCTGTCCTAAACCACAATTTCACTTTGGCTGTGGTTATATCCTTTGCTGACTGCCCAACAAAGGAAAACAAAACAAAACAAAAATTTAAGTGTCATCTACTTTTATCCCTCACTTTTTATGGTATATTCTAACCATTAAAAAAAGCAATTAAGCTATCGGTTAATGTATAAACAAGGGAAAAGATAGATAAATAGATATTTGATAGATATTTTATATGATTAATCCCATTGAATAATTTAGTCAGGCTAGATACATAATCAAAAATAACCTTTGTTGGAAACTATATCTCTTATTTTTGCTGAAACTAAACCTGTTTGTATGATACTGTGACACAGTATCTCAATTGTTTACTTAGTGATATAACAGTATCGTGAAACGTGAGCAAAGACTTAGATAATCACCAATCCTCCATTTCAGTCAGCCATTTGAAAGACTATCTGGACATCTGGGCAGATAAACTTGCTTAACTGTTACTGATTTAGGAAAAAAAATGTTTTTAAGATTCATCTTTGCCATCTTATTTTATTTTTAATTAATTATTTTTTTTTGAAAGAGAGAGAGAGAGACTGTGTATGTGTGGGGGGGGGGGGGGTAGAGAGAGTGAGGAAATGAAAGAATCTCAAGCAGGCTCCATACCCAGCAATTAGCCTGAAGCTGGGCTTAATTCCATGACTGTCAAATCATGACCTGAGCCGAAATCAAGAGTCAGACTCTCAACTGACTGAGCCACCCAGGTGCCCCTGGGGGGCAAAATATATATTCATTCATGAGTACTGATATACATCAACCCTTGTTCTAAGTAAACAAAATGGATATGCTTTCTCTCCTATGAAACTTATAATTTAGTGCAGGAGAAAAATAGAAATAAGTAAAAAAAAACATAAATATAATAACTACATATTATGATGATTGCTGTGAAGGAAACTCAAGATAGATACTAACAGGGATCGCCTGCTTTACAGGGCAATCAGAGGGTCTCCACCTAGTGAAATTGCTGAGAACTGAAGAATGAAATCTCTAGAAGGAGAGGGAGATTGGGAAACTGCATGGCCCCAGGCTAGCAGAGAAACACAAATGGCTAGAACACAGCCTCCTCCAAAGATGGGGTGAAGATTTGGTAGAGTCAGAGCCAAAAGTTCTAATTATGGCAATAATAGCTAGTCATTTTTTTAGATTATTTTATGCCAACCACCAGTGTTAGGTATTTTAATTCTCATAGGAACTCTGCAGGGAATGTTTTGCTATTAATCCCAGTCTATAGAAGGAAACATAGAAGCTTACACAGATGAAGAGCTATCTCAAAGTTACACAATTGGTCAAAGGGAAACCGAGCTCATTCATTCGTTCATGTAAGAGAGAGAGAGAGTGTGTGTGAACAGGAAAGAAGGGCACAGGGAGAGAGAAAGAGAGAATCCTAAGCAGACTCCATGATGAGTCCAAATCAGGGTTCCATTCCACAACCCTGGGATCATGACCTGAACCAAAATCAAAACCTCAACCTGCTGAGCCACCCAGGTGTCCCAGAAACCAACCTTTGGACACAACCAGCATAAAAATTTGTTCTCACTCTTACATTATTAATCGTAATTAGATTTTACTGAGTATTTGTTTCATGACAAAGATCAAGCTGAACTCATATATATATATATAAACATATATATATAAATATATATATATAATTTTTTAAATCTTAAGAGTTAACCACATGATATAAATAATTTTTAATCTCATTTTGCAGATTAGGGAACTGAGACCTGAGGAAGCTACATATATGTTTCTCAAAGTTAATCAGATAAATGAGAACCGAGCCAAGATTTGGATTAAGATACATTTTGGGGACTCCTATAGACACAAGAATGACTATCATTTCTTTATCCAACATATTAACTTTTCAGAGTAAGAATTCATGCCTGGGACAATACAGGAGATCCAAAAAAACTCTTTTACAACCTCTGTGTTCTCTTTTCGAATACTGTTCAGTCCCATTCCTTTCATTCGCTAAAGACTCTTTCTTGTGTACAGACCACATAGCAGGACACAGTAATTCCTAACAGTCCCCACATTTACACAACCTCTTTGAAGAGAACAGAAAGACAAGACCTGGAATGCCCAATTTCAGGGATTCTCTCAAAAAACTGAAATATGGGGCTTTAGAGTGGAATACTGTATAAAGATGGTTTTTCCTGATGCCACCATGAGGATGGGAAGAAAGAGAGGACAACTCCTTACAAAAGAAAACTATTAAGAGAATTTTACAATGTTAGAAAAATGTTTATGGTTTTCTCTATGCTCAACTTCTTTGTCATACACGCACACACACACATGAATTATAAAGTTAAAACACGGGGAACATATCATCAACATATTTTAAAATGTATTTCTAGTTTTCAGAGAAATCTTGAATATTTATTGTAGAAATTACTCAAGATTTTGAGCCTTGGCCCCATCAAATTATATCTAATGACTTGAAGCATAAGATGAGAATTTTGAGTTGCCAATGAGCATTTTTCTTCCCATGTGCTGAAGACCAAGACAAATTTTTAAAGCAAGATACAAAGAATAAAACATAACCATAGAGAGAAGAAAAGTAAAAGACAAAGAGCGACACTCCAGTGAATTTCTGTTCTTGGGCTTCATGTGGTAATATCCTTATAACGAATTAAACTTTAAATTTGCAATGAACAGGGTCTGAACTCTTATACTACAATTTGAATCACTCTTTCTAAGAAACACAGGTATTATATAATATTGCGACATACAAAAAAATAAGGATGAAGGTCACCTGGGAGGCTCAGTCGATTAAGCATCTTACTCTTGGTTTAGACTCAGGTCATGATCTCATTGTTTGTGGGTTCAAGTACCACATCAGTCTCCACATTGACAGTGCAGAGCCTGCTTGGGATTCTCTCTCTCCCTTCCTGTCTGTCCTTCCCCCATTCATGCTCTCTCTTTCAAAATAAATAAAGAAAACTCAAAAATAAATAAATGAGGGTGGTAAGCACTGGGTGTTGTATGTAAGTAATGAATCACTAAATTCTACTCCTGAAACTAATATTGCACTGTATGTTAACTAACTGGAATTTTAATACAAACTTGAAAACAAGTAAGTAAGTAAGAAAATATTCTATAGAATTCTCTCAATGACTGTTTCATGTGCCTTTGAGGACCAATTTGTGATAGAGTATTATTTTGTATATTTGAACAGAACTGTGTGTCCTTTAAGGTTTAATTTTCTTCAGCTGCTCTATATCTTTCAGAAAAAAATTTTCAATTATGGCTATGTCTTTTTTGTAAAATATAAAGGTAATAGTTTAACATGGTGATGAAGCCTGTAGAAATATGTTTCTATCATTTAGGTTCTTTTACAGAAAGAAATAAAAATTGACTGCTGAGTTTATTTATTTGTTAAAATGTTCTACTTATTGCCCCTCATATGCCTATCATGTGCTAATAACTCATTTATTGTTAATTCTCTAGTGACAGAGGAATTAAAAAAACAGAGGTAAATAAGGGAGACCATTATAATATGTGTAGGCCCACAATAACCTAATAATGATTAGGTCATATTTCTCTTGTATCTGAAATTATTTTATATTTTTTAAAGTTTATTTTTATTTTGAGAGAGAGACAGAGAGCAAGCAGAGGAGAGGCAGTGAGAGGGGGAGAGAAAGACAATCCTAAGCAGGCTTTGCACTGTCAGTGTGCAGAGTCTGATGTGGGGCTCAAACTCACAAACCATGAGATCCTGACCTGAGCTGAAATCAAGAGTCAGACGCTTAACCAGAATGAGCCACTCAGGCACCCCCTCGGGTGTCTGAAATTATTTTAAAATGCAAAGGGATTAGAATTGAGGTGGGTGGACAATCTGCTTATAATTAGATGATCTGTGAAACAAATTGGATATGTGTTAACCCTAAGGCAGAATTCAAGTTTAGTTATCCCTTCGAATAATTACAGTTGAAAAGATTCACACATAAAAGTGCTACATGATATTCTTTTCCCCTAAGGCAATGGCTTTCTTAGTAAATGGAAAAACTAATTTTCAAAAACACAATTCCTGTGAGCAATGATACATAAAATGCATATTTTTGACTCTATTATTATACATGATTACTAATTATTTATTAATTACCATATTTACATATAAAATTTGATATCTTTTATCTATTTTCAAAAGGTTATATGTAGGGAATTCAAAACCTAAATATTCTACAAAGTAAAGCATGTGTAGAAAAATACAACTTATTTATTTTCTTCTTGTTCCATGTAAGGTATGGCACTGTAAATATTAAGGTGAGTTCCACTTTTTGGAACTTTGGAACTTTTATGATTTGGCATCATAATTCCTCTTTACTGTATTTACAATTAAAAATAATTTTGAATATTATAAAAATATACTGGATCCCATTATAAATGAATATCAGTAGGCAGAGAAGCACATGTACTTATCTATCTCCACCTAATTAAAAAAAAAAGTTACAATATAGTTTTTTTGTTGTTTTTGTTTTTTTTTTACAATATAGTTTTTTAAAAACAACCAGAAGAATCAGATCATTTAATTCTAACACAGAAGACAGCAAATCAGAAAAAAATTAATAATATTGTCAATACTTGATGTTTTTCACAAATACCATTAAATCTTAAAAAAAAATTTGTTTTTACATTTATTTATTTTTGAGAGACAGAGAGAGACACAGCACAAGTTGGCGGAGGGGCAGAGAGAGAAGGAGACACAGAAGCCAAAGCAGGCTCCAGGCTCTGAGCCATCAGCACAGAGCCGGATGGCAGGGCTCGAACTCACAAACCGTGAGATCAGGATCTGAGCTGAAGTCAGATGCTTATCCGACTGAGCCACCCAGGTGCCCCTAAATCTTTTAAGATAATGCAAACACGTGTTTCAAAAAATCAAGTTGGCAATATGTGAGTTATTCAGTTCAATATGTCATTTTAAAAGTTCAAATAAACATCTAGTAATAAAATATAAATTGTCAGCATGATCCAAAATAATGTAAAATTGTATCAGTCAGACATGCAACAGAATCTCTTAGGAAATAAACCCAATAAGAATCATTCATATTTTATCTCCAGGGTAGTATTCAATCATAATTATTTTTCTGCCTTGACTTTGTACATTATTTGGCATAATGCTGAAACAAAAATTTGATATTTTACTAATTTTAAAGGTTCTAGCTAAATATCTATAGAGAAAACGAACTGATCACATTCCACCCCATAGTCATTTAATAAATGGGTTTCTCTAATAATTTTTGAATATTTTAAATTATTTTACAAGTCAATGATTTTAATTATAGTATGAAATGAGAAAACTATTTCATTTTGTAGAACTAAGAATATCACACAAGCTTAAAATACTTGTTAAAAATCCTTTTTTGTGGATTGCAATTTGATAATATTCATATGTATTTATAAAATAACATCAGTGTTAATTATCAGATCTGACTATCCATATATGCTTATAATTTGAAATCGTTTAGCTCAGCAAAATTATTTAAATAATACGCAAAATCCTTAAATTATGACAAATAGAAGTGTCAATAGAGAATCTGAATACATAGAAAAAGTGAATGATTACTTATATTTATCTTAATGAGAGT
This sequence comes from Prionailurus bengalensis, assembly GCF_016509475.1. Classification (NCBI taxonomy): domain Eukaryota; kingdom Metazoa; phylum Chordata; class Mammalia; order Carnivora; family Felidae; genus Prionailurus; species Prionailurus bengalensis. Next base: position 50,832,505 of record NC_057360.1, read on the forward strand.
AGTAAAAAGTTTTTCACTTTGATTCTGTATTTCTTTATTAAGATTCCCAAGTCACTTCTACTTTTCTTTTTTATTTTTATTTTTTGAATTATACATAACATATTAGCTTCAGATATAAAACAGAATGATTCACTATTTGTATATATTGTGAAATGATCCCAACAATAAGTCTGGTTAACAGCCATTGCCATACAGCTACATCTCTTTTCTTGTAATGAAAACTTTTAAGGCCTATTTTCTTAGCAACTTTCAATACAACACAGTGTCATTACCTATACTCACCACGCTGAACATAATATTCTCAGGACTATTCATTTCATAACTGGAAGCTTGCATCTTTTGACCACAAAGTTTGTAACCTTTGGTCACCAATTTGTTTTTACAAATATTTTAAGTTAGATTTTAGAAGATGTAAGTCCAGAAAATCTTCAAATTAATAAAACTTATATAATATTTAACTGAGAATACAATTCAGCCTTTAACCATCCGCTGGATATTGGAGAATGCACCCCCTTTCTACTTGAATTTCTACAACTACAAAATGTTGAACTTGATCAGACTTACACCTTCTTCTAGCTTTACATTTTTTTCCCTGAGTTCACAGATAATATTTTTTAAATTTGGAGTACACTGAAGTGATCTGTGGTCACTGACACGTGGCAAATATTTCTTTTTATTTCTCATGAACATGTTATATATTTTCTATCATTAAGTCAAAATTTGATTTTATTATATGGCTGCAAAAGAGAGATATATATTAAATACTTGTAGGATGTAATTATTTCTGTGTAAGTAAATTGGTCAACTGAAATTTTATTAGCTGGTTACAGTACTTCTCTTTGCTTGTGTAAAACTTTACTATAGAAATTTGGAATGTTCATTGACACCTAATCCTTTACCTTTCCTCCCCTCCACTCCCATTTTCTTCCTTTCCTTTTATTTCCCTTTCCTTCCTATTAAAACTTAAATATATATATATATGTATATATATATATATATATATATATTTATGTGTATTGTGTAGAAGGAACACCTTGCCCCAAAGAGCCAACCTATATTTCCTTGAAATAAAAAATAAACTTCAAAAGAAAATAACTACTCTTTTATTAAAAAAAATTCATTATATTTGAAGTTTATAAGAATAAAATCAGTCCTTAAACACCCTCTTTACCAAGATTTTCAAAATATCTATCATACGATTTGGGATACCTTTTAAAATGTTAAATGACAGTTTGTTTTATGTTATTTTATGTTATTTTATTTTATTTTGTTTTATTCTATTTTATTTTATTTTATTTTGGGGCAATTTGTTTTTCAATTTTGCTGTTAATAACTTACCTCAAAGTAAATTTGATTTTTTACAGCACCATATTGTTCTACAACTAGAAATTCCCACAAGCTCATAACACTTATAGAAAATTACTGAACAATTACCAACCCAACTAAATGACAGTCTGTATAGAGAATCAGAATTTCAGCATTATTAAAATAAGTTAACTACTATAATAAAAGCTCTTTTATTTGTAAATTTTGTTTTAAAAGTTGAACACATAGAATATAATAATTTTATAGATTCTTTACTTGCAAACGTATTAACATACATCTCATTAGCATTAATGTATTTTAAAAAGTTGACTAAAGAAACTGATGTTTTAACACCAGTGGAAATTTTTTTTAAGTAAAAATTAAGATTAAGCTACCCCACATGCAAAATTCTCATGAGAATGGGGGCACCTAAGTGGCTCAGTCAGCTAAGCATCCAACTCTTAATTTCAGCTCAGGTCTTGATACAGGGTCATAAGTTCAAGCCCCACCTTGAATTCCATGCTGGGCATGAAGCTTACTTAAAAAATAAAAAAAATCTCATGATAATGAACACAGAGATAATGATAATACTACCTACTTTCATTTGTTTGTTCGCTGGTATGCAAATATAATAGTGAAGTTAGTTAAGCACTAAAATGTATCATTTTTTTCAGGAACATTATTGCTTATCTCTACAACTCTGTAAGCTTAATTTTTAGCTTGCATAACATGAACACCTGAGTTTGTAAGTAGGGAAGTTGGTTTATATCATCAGTCTCATTTTTGTAATTTATTCACATAACTCACAGTATCTCAGATTGTGTTAATATTCTTCACCTCCTACTTGATTCAATCTCTTGTCTGTGTTTTAGGTTAAGTCTTATATTTCGTGTAAATGAAGTGGCATTTAAAACTGAAGTTGAAGGGCACCTGGGTGGCTCAGTTGGTTAAACATCTGACCCTTGATCTTGGCCCAGGTCATGATCTTAGGGGTTCATTGGCTCAAGCCCTGCTTTAGGCAGTGAAGCCCCTTTGAGATTCTCCATCTCTCTTTCTCTGCCCCTCTGCCCACCCCACCCCAGAGTGTTGCACAAGCGTTCTCTCTCAAAAAAAAAAAAAAAAAAAAAAAAAAAATGTCAAGTTGAAATGGGGATGATTTTACCTTACTCTTCGATCCTAGAGTATCAGCCAGTATGGACCAACAACGTAAATTTTTCTTACATGTACAATTCTTATATATTCTTACATATATAAGTTATTACATATATATAACATATATAATGTTATTACATATATATGTGTAAGAACATATGTAATATATAATATATATGGTATAATATATATATGTTATATATATGTTATATATATATGTTATATATATATATATGTTATATATATGTTTATATATGTTTATATATATATTTTTTTCTTTGGGGGGCAGGAGGACACCCCGGGCCTGGGCTGTGGCCTGATGGGAGTGGGGAGTGAAGAGTGGGATTTTCCAGAAGGAAAAACGAGGCCCATTTGGAGTTCGCAGGATGTGCTATGTGGCTTGGGGTTCCTGGTGGGACTGTGTGCAGTTCCTGTTAAAAGGGCCTGAAGAGGATTATTGGAATAATCTCAGCATCAAGGCTGCTCAAAGAATGGTGGACTCAGGCCCCAGGTGCTTCAGCCTTGAACACTCTTCCCAGTGGGAACCCAAGATCCTGGCATGTCAGGAGTTCTACAAGGCCCAGCAGGGGAGTCTTGGGGTGAGAAATACCTGAATGTCCTAGGTTCCAGAGTCAACTAAAGGCCCTAAATGGGTCCTAAACTCAACCAAGGGACAAAAATTCCAACAGTTCAATGCCTGAGGCCTGCATTCATGTATTTTTTAATGAAGTCAATTGAAATTTATCTTTGATAGACGGTATGTGTTGTAATACCTTTAGGTTGGAGCCATAAAAATAAAAGAACGAATATACCCTATTGCCTAATATACTCCAGTACATACACATTAGATAATAGTAGTTGAAAATAATTATCTGCAGACTAAAAACATGCTCAAGTGAAAGCATGGACATATGAATATCCCTCTGTATTTGCTCATTTCTTTGGTTTTGCAATGACAATTTGATGGTATTTAGTGATAACCTCTCTGAAGTTAGCATTTTAAAATATAATGACCCTCCATCAAATATGATTTTTTTCTCAGTTCAATTTTTCAGTCCCACACAATGTCTTTCACCAATCTAGAGAATAGAATAGATCTTACATTATTATTCATTTAATTTATACAAGAATCTTATTTTCAGAACGTAAATTAACTACTTAAATGTTTTGGTATAGATATTACTGATGAAATTTGCTTAGGATCAGGACATTTATTACCCACAAACAAAAATGGGCTAAATATTCTTTTATAGGTCTTTCTATGGTACCTAAATAACCCATTTTTAAAATTATTGTCATGAATTTGTAAAGTAATTATTTCCTGATATTGCTTGCTTTATGTATTTTACTTTATGGAATCGAATAATTCTCTTTCAGCTTTCTGCCAACACTGAAGAACATCACTTGCATGTGTTACTTGCTTTAGTTGAACAGTACAGAATCTATATCTTAAGTTCTTATTGATCTAACCAAATATGTTTGATGTGTAAAATCATCAGTAGCAAGCAGCATGATGACTTCTATGCTCATTTATGCAATGCAAGTGTATCAATTGCATATTATTTGCAAAACATCGTTCCAGCTGTAATGAAAACACAGAAGTAGACCAGATGTGGGTCTGGGTCCTGACTTCATGAAGCTTGCAATCAGAAAATGGAAACATGACAATTATGTGTATGACTAAAATGCAAGTTGGAAAATAATGGGTAACCGAATGGACTGCCAAGAAATTACAGTTGAGAAAGAGTCCATTCCTAGATGTAGAGAAGAATTTAGACAGATAGAAGCTTGGTTTTTGAAAGAAAGATCACATTTATAAATGTGGGGAAAGGGAAGAAATGGAATTTCTGGAAAGTCTAACACTGTAAAGACAGGATGTTGTCCTTTGGAAATCTAGGCAAGTTGTGGAAATAGAGAAAACTGTTTCTTTGTTTGTTTTAGAGTAGATTGGTTGATGGAGAATATTGATCAATGAAGTTGGAATGCCTGGAAAGTGTGCTTTGATTGAGGAAACCCTAATATAATAGGAAAAATTTCAAATGTTATTTTTTAGCCCAGAAACAACCCCTCTGGCACCGTCTGTAGGAATAAAAATCCTGTGAGAGTATTTCACTTACAGTAGAGTTCTGGACACATGGTACCCCTCAACAAATGTTTATATTTATTTTACCTTTATTAAGTTTTACTTTGTATTCAATTATGAAAACTTTCCAGAGTTTACACTAGCTTTGTAATTTCTCTGTTTCTATCTTGTTTATCAACACCTTCATCAGTAGGAAATGAAGGGATTATAACATTTTCTGGAAAAATTGATGTTAATTTTTTTTAAGAGACAGAGCATGAGTGTGGGAGAGGGGGGAAAGGGACAGGGAGAGAAGGACAGAGCACCCGAGAAAAAATCTTAAGCTGGCTCCACGTTCAGTGTAGAGCTCAACACAGGGCTCCATTCCACAAACCATGAGATCATGAGCTGAGCTGAAATCAAGAGTTGGACGCTTAACAGACTGAGCCACCCAGGCACCGTGACATCTACTTTTTATAAAAATTATTCTCTGTGGGGCACCTAGATGGCTTATTCGGTTAAACGACCAACTCTTGATTTTGACTCAGATCATGATCTCACAGTTCATGAGATCCAGCCCAGCGTGGGGCTCTGTGCTGACAGTCCAGAGCCTGCTTGGGATGCTTTCTCCTTTCTCTGCCCCTTCCCCACTGTCTGTCAAAATAAATAAACCTTTAAAAAAATTATTATTTTCTGTAATATTAATATGAAGTTTTGACTGGTACAGCCCACCAAAGTTGAAAATATTGTCATTAATTTCAGTTCTGTTTAAGAAATACTAGAATTCAAATTCTGAACCTCAGCAAATCAATACCAGTCAAAACTAAGCTGGCATGAGAATAAGAAACTGAACATAAATGACCAAAATATTTGTGTTTAACTCATAGAAGAAATATAAATCTACTTAAATTCTAATGTTAAGATATTATATATGCCAATCATAAATTCACTGCATTTTAAGTCTTTTCACAATATCATAAAAATATACTAACTAGAGATTAGGCTGTCATAGTCTCTGGTATACTGTTATACAATTTTAAAATAAAACTATTCTTTCCTTATAAATACAATTTTTAAAACATGAAAATAAAATAAAATAAAATAAAATAAAATAAAACTATTCTTTATAAAAGATCATTTTTTTAAAATTAAAAGTTTAGAGTGATTGGCTGCTTTAGAATGCATATATTTTGGAAAACATTCTCTATAAAAACATAGCCCTCAATTTCAAATTTTTTTTATATTCATGTATTATGTAATTTTAGGGAACTGTGAGCTTCATTAACAACAATTAGAATATTCAAACATTGCAAACCATTTTCACATAAGTGCTTCATCTATTACCAAGTCCCATCCAGGAGAATGTCCATCAAGACTATAATGCCAGGAAAAAAAAAAAGGTTGGGGTATCTGGATGGCTCTGTTGACTCTTGATTTCACTCAGGTCATGCTCTCAGGGTTCATGAGATAGAACCCTACCACGGAGACTGCTTGAGATTCTCTCCCCCCTCGCTGCCCCACCCCACTCACATGCATGGGCAATAGATAGATAGATAGATAGATAGATACATAGATGGATAGATACATAGATAGATAGACAGACAGACAGACTATAATGCTAGCCACATTCACCAAGTGTAAATATTACCAAGCCTCTAAGGTCTCCACTTCTCCGGCTCTTGTGTAATGGTCTCCCCCAGAGTATGGGTGCTATTCAAATACAATTCTGAGACTAGAACATTAAAAGACAGTGACTTCCATGTTGAATGCCCTCTTTCCCTTATCTCTCTCTCTTTCTCACTCTCTCTCTCTCTCTGTCTTTGTCTTTGTCTCAATTGCTCACTTGGAAAGAACAGAAGCCACATCTGTGGTGATGCAGTCCTATGGAAAAGCCACCTGATGAGGAACTATGAGTGAGCTTAGAACCATGTCCCTCTATTGTCATCATAGTGGAGCCCTCATGAGACATCTTCACTGCCATATGAAAGGCTTGGAACTAGAATCACCTACCAAAACTCCACTCAGATTCCTGACCTCCAGAAAGTATGAGAATAAATGTTTATTGCTTTAAGTGCCTAAATTTAGAGGTAATTTATGTGATATGGACAAACTCACATAGTTCCCTAGAGACAAAAATGGGTGACTGAAATATTTGTAGTAAATTTTTACCCACAACCTACAATGTTGTTTGCTAAAAGCAGATTTAGATAACTCTTAAATTATCATTTTTGTCCAACCAATAGAATATTAACCATTAGAACTAGTCAAAACAAAACAAAACAAAACAAAAACTTTCTTGTTTCTGTCTCCATAAGGTATGGTCTTAATATTGCCAATTATTTACCTTTTCAAAATCTGTTCAGTTAATTTGTGGGGAAATAAAACCTCTCTGGATTCCACAGGGTTCCTGAAAAATATCACTATCTTCTTGATACTCTTCACATACCTGATGGATTAGATCTCTATGCTTTTGTTTAGTTAACTGCTCTGATTCAAAGAATGATAAACTTGCTTCCTTCCCCCCTCCCCCCGACAAGGACAGGGTCAACTCTTAGAGCCTAGTGTATATTCCAAAACTAAATCTCTGGGTACTTGGAGGAATGGGTAGTTTTCTTCCACAGTATTTACATGTCAAAATCAATGAAGCCTCAGAACTTGGAGTCAACTCCAAGTTTTAAATGCTGAGAGGCTGGGAACTGTCACTCTTGGAGAAATTATATGGACACTACCAAAAGGTTTGTAATTAAGATGCAAGGTCATTACTTTTCCTAGAATAACCTTTCAGTACAGGACTGAAGGCAAGTGCTTCGTTCATTTTTATAAGCAGAGAAAAATCATTTTTTCTTGCCCTTCATCTATAGAGAATCTGGTTAATTGTATAGGAAAAAAAATACCAACAGCTTGCATCCCATTGCCCCAGGGATAAGGTCTGGGACAAGGAGGTGCTGACACAATATTATTTATTGTGAAGAATTTAATAAGACATATGTTTCTGACCTAGAACACCTCTTGTGCTCATTTGAGATCAAATTAATAAAGATTAATATTTAAAACCAAACATCATTGCTATTTAAATTCTAAGCATGTTCTGTCATAATATTTCTAAAATGGATGGACTTGAAAACAGTGGTCTTGAAGGATAGTTCTTTGGTTGAAGCAGGTTAGACTTTTGATTCAATGTCTTGGAATTCATGAAATTCTCCTTTGTTAAAAGAAAGTTTATCTTTAAATAACAAGTTTTTCTCCAACTTATTTGATTCTATGGTTAATTCTGTGTGTGCCTTTTTTTTCCCCTCTTTTTAATGTATCACAAGGCACAGTTTATTTACATTTGGGTATATTTCATAAATGCTATATAGATCATATCCATATATTACTTAAGCAATTTCTTCAAAAGTTAATGGAGATAACAATGACAACAATGGTAAAATTTGGGTTATAGGTGCCAAACACAACTCTAAGTTCATTACACCTAGTATTCATTTAATTGATGCAATTACCCAAAGAAGAGACATATAAACTTGGGAAGTTTTGTGATTTCCAGGCTGCACTACATATCCTATGTAGTAGAATACAAGCACATGCAAGGTGGTTCTAGCCTCTGTGCAAATATCCCCTAACATTGTACTGCTTAGTTTTATTATAAAAATTAGCTGTTTTGAGGGACACTGTAGTGGATGGTATTTTCTTTGAGTTTTAACTTATTTTGCTCTGTGTGTTACTATTAACCTGCAAGAAGTTCTGAAAGGGATCATTTCCATTAGCGTAAAATGCAGTCAGGCTTCATTTAGATCTTTGAGGAGTAACGGATATTCATGCAAACATCAAGTTAGATGTTGCATACCAGGCACTGTGCTAAGTGTTGAGACAAACAGGACCTATTGTCTGCGAAGTAACATAAATATCAATAACTTACAGTAATAGTTGAGTAAGTTTTTAAAACAGGACTTTATCATAAATAGAATGTAAAATTACCATGAATTTTATGACTAGAGCAGAGGACTACCAATAAACTGAAAAGTTGTGGAGCAAATTCTGTTGTCCTCTAAGACACAACTGTAGTAATCAGTCTACTCTCCCTTTATCTGTATTTGAATAAAATATTTTGGAAGATGTATCACTGTGCATAGTTTAGACTTCAGTGATTTTCACCTTGAAATTTTTCAAAGATGCAAGTAGAGATTCAATATTGTATCCCTAGAAATATTTTACTAATGTTTCCACAAACTAGTGGATTTATTAAATACAAGCACCTTGAAGGAAATTTGCAAAAAAAAAAAAAAAAAAAAAAGATTGTTTGAAACAGTATAAATCTACTTGTTAAAACAGTATAAATAGCAGTGTGAAACCATTTGAAATATAAAACCATATTAGAAATACTGATGCCATTTTTTCTTTTTTAAATTTTCAATGGCAGAACAAATTAATTTAAATTTTCCACACATCTTTGCTTTATTAACATATGCTGTAATATGCTTTATACTATTTTTATGTTAGTATTGCATATGGTTTATTCATGTGCTTACACTTCAAATTGTCATGAATATTTATAAAAGGAAAAAAAAACTAAGTAGAGTGATGACTGATGATTCAGTACAATGTAAAAGACTTTCCCCTTAGGGTCAAGTTTACAGTCTCAATTTGACAATTTGACAGACTTAAGTGGTCAATGGTTTATACACGATCATTGACAGGAGAGAGCAAGGAAATAAGCATAAACCTACTCTTACTCTATATGTCTCCCTTTTAGGTCTAACCTGTGAACTTGATTGTGCAATCCACACCATATGTGCTGAAGACAATCATTTTCTGAAGCATCAGAGGCATTCCCTTTGTTCTCTGAAATTTCATGTCCATTTACATGCTTAACTGGTGAGGAAAAAATAACACAAAGAGAGACTATTTCCATTCTGTATTATAAATTTTCTGAATGTTGTCTGGAAGGAAGATACCTGGTAGCAGTACATCTTGGAGAATGGAGATTTCTTAATCAAAGATTTACAAAAACAAAATTAAAAAAAAACCAGAAAACAAAAACAAAACTAAAGATTATTCCCAGAAATCTAGAAATAAAGTTTCTGCCCCATAGTCACAAGGTTTAACAATGAAATCAGGAGCATTTTACTCTGATCTGGAACAATTATACTAAAGAAGCTTCTGGTTGGCATGGCAAATTTGGCTAAAGATGTAATATGTGCACCAGTCTATTATTCTAATATTCGAAAGGGGAATTTTCATGGTACCCAGGTTGATAGTGATTTGGATAAAATTTAATACACCCAACTTTATGTTGATAAATTTAGAGCCTAGAAAAATTATTTTCTTGAAAAATGAATAAACACACACATGCACACTGCCCCACATCTATATATTCTAACAAACAAAAAAGCCTGATGATCGTGACACTAAAAAGGTGGCACTAACATAAGGTGACCTTTTTAAATATAAAAAATATATACCTTTTAATTGTAGACTGGATCTTCCTTGGGTGCTCAAGAAGAAAATAAAACAAAACAAAACAAAACAAACAAACTATGCACTCAATGTAGGAATTGGGCTGGATATTATAAAATTAGCAGTTGTCAGCATAGAAAATCATGAGACTGGATGAGATCACTTAGAGAATGAAGTGAGTAGAAAAGACTCCCTGAATCTAATGACCCTCCAACATTGAGAGATTAAGGAAGGTGGAAGGAATCTGAGAAGAGACTGAGTAGCTCCCAGAAAGACAGGAAGAAAATGGAGTGTCCTGGAAGGCCAGAGAACTCTTAAGTAAAAGCAATCAACTGTGTATAATGCAGATGCTAGATCAACTAAGCGAGTTACGTGGGATTCAGTGATGTGGGTATCGCAGGTGACATTGATGCTGGTCAATGTGGATGAGTGGCAGGGGTGAACATCTGACTGGAATGGGCTCAAGAAAAAATGAGACTTGAGAAATGATAGCCCATAAAGAAAAATTCTTTCAAATAATTTTGATATAAAGAGATGGAGAGAAAAGGACAGAAAACACAGCAAATGTTTTGGTTTGGTTGGTTGGTTGGTTGGTTTTGTTTTGTTTTTCTAGCCTGAGATAAATACTGCCAGATGTCACATTAATGTGAGAATGACTAGGTCTTCTAGAGAGAAAAATGTTTGTGCAGGAGGAAAAGGAAAAAAAAGAAAAAAGAAAGAAAGAGCTGGAGTAATGTTCTTCAGTAGATAAGAGAGGATGGAATCCAGTGGCTTAGCTAGGTGCTTGGACAGTATATTCCTACAAGAGAAGAGTACGCAGATCAAGGAGAATAGGAAGATGCTACCAGGAGATTTGTTTTGTTTTGTTTTTTTTTTTTTTTTTTTTGTTTTTTTTTTTTTTTGAGCAGCAGGCCAAAGTTTATTAGAGTAGAAGTTCAGAAAGGAAAAATAATAGTAAACCTCTCTTTATAGAGAGGGGACATTTGAAGGTGAGTACCTCTACAGGAAGAGTTTTGAAGGTAAATTATGTCAGTGTAATATTGAGAGATACTGAGGATAATTATCTAAAAATTCTCTATGGGATTAGATAAGTTATCTTGCATTTCTTTAAAAATTTTTGTTTAATTAATTATTTTCTCTCTTCTCCATTTTCTTTTCTCTAAATATCTGATAAGGAGACCAAATGGAAAGTCTAATGAGAAAATGTGTCAGAGGGGAGATAATTATTTAAAACAGACCTACTTACAGAGTCTAAAAAAAAAATTGCCTAAAAGAAATGTGTAGTAAATAATGATAAGAAAAGGTACATAGACAGGAGCAGTAAGGAGAATCAGAAAACCCCTACCCTGCCTGCACAGTATTTTACACTGGGAAACAATACTGAAGGAGATAAGCAAGAGGATGGGTGCATGGATGGTTATAAATACAGACATAGATGTGGAAAAAAACGAATACAAGCTGATGGAACAAACTAATACTATCAAATACAAACTATTATAAATAAACAAATACAAACTGATACAGACAATTACATTCCCAAACAAAATGGAATGTGTGGTAAATTCCTAGAAGATACATTAAGAAAACAAAGTCATTGTCATGGCAAGATAAATGGCCTATGGTTATGATTTCCTTATCTTTGTTTCTCCATGCTTGGTAAAATTATCTATTATATACTCGCTCCAAAAATAAGTTCTGGAATATTGTTCTTTTGCTATGCTCTGAATTGCTCCATACATTCAATTATTATGAGTTGCTTTTATCATTCACATATGAAATTATTTGGTAATTGTGGTTGTATGTATGTGTTGACTGGTAATTGCTAATTTAATGTCCAAATGGTTTTAAAATTTATTCATTACAGTATTTATTTTCATGTCAGTTTTAGGAATGTATATTTTTCAAGGAAATTATTCATAAGTATGTTCCTAATTGTTACACTTTACATTTTTTGAATGCATGTCCATTCTTATGGACTAATAATTTTTATCTGTGTATCTTTCACAAATCTTACTCTTGTCAAAAGTTTTCTATTTATCTTTATATAAAGCCGTCAGACTTTGGGCAGTTCAGTTTTGCTTTGTTTTTCATTTCATTATTTTCTAACTTTTTCTTTAATTTTGCCTTCCCTCTAATTTCTTTTTTACTTTGTGATTCAATCTCCAATTTATTAAATAGTTATTTAATTCATAATTTTTCTTCCCTATTATATATTCTTAAAATGTTAAGTTCAAGTGGCAAGTTTTTGCTTGTGTGCAATAATTTCATTATTTTTTAGTCTAAATAAAGTCTTAATTTCCATTATGACTTCATCATTTATCAGCAAGTTTTTTTTTTCCAGTGTGTTGTTTACTTCCCAAATGTTGTTTGTATTTCATTTTTCCTCATTATCTTTTGATGGTTGAATTCCATTTCATTTTTGTCAAAAAATTTTGTATGATACTCATACTTTGATATAAATCGAAACCACTTACATTTGTTGTTTAGCTTTTCCCACGAAACCAGGCAAGTAGCAGAAATTCAATGTGAAAATGAGCTGGAGGATACAAATTCTTCAGGGATTTGTCTTTCTTACTCCACAAACCCAGCATGGAATCATTAAGTTCTTTGCCAGGCTCGTCATTACAGGGATAGAAGGTGGGTCTAAGTACCTTGAACCAACACAGAGTTAGGGCTTTAAGGTTTTGCTATTCTTCCCTGTGCTGTTTTAAAGGCCACAGTCTCATTAGTAAGTTGTGTGAATATTTCTGTGCCTGCTTATCACTTTGGTTTGTTTTCTTTTCCTCCCTTCTCTTTTGGCCCTGGGAACTTCTATTATCTCTTGAGCTCAGCTATTTATACAAAAACAAAAACAAAACAAAAACAAAAATAAAAAAAAAAACCGTTTTATATTTGAACCAGAATTATTATGTATTTTGTATCATCAGGTTAATATATATATACATATATATACACATATATATACATATATATGTATACATATATACTCTCTGGTAATGATGAATATGAAAACTGAATTTTTTTTTCAGATAGTTAGAATAAAACAGGGAGAATGAAAACCCCACTACAACTTTTGATTAGCTCTAGTTTGAAGATGTATCTGCCCTGTAAGGAAACTGCTCACTTAATTCTAGTGGATCCCCACTGGAAACCATATCTCAGAGCATTTTAGCCTCCATTCTTGGTGCCAATACAAATCCTTTTATTTTCTTACATATAACTGGGAGTTTTGAGAGCACAACTTCACTTCAGTTGATCCAATGAACTGTACTGAAACATGCTAGAGGGGCAGAAAGCATGTTAAGGGGACATTGAAACAATAATGAGGCAAATGTATTCTTAGAAGTGCCTTCTTTGGAAATATATTGTTAGATGATATCTTTGTGAAAGGTCTGGCCCAAGTTGAAGGTTTAAGTGAATTACAACGAATCAGACTTGGGTTGTCTACTATCCAGTATCTGTCACTTTTATAATATATTGGATCTCTTTCTCAGGTAGAAACATAATTAATTCACAATTCTCCACATTGCTTTGAAGTGGAATATATTAAAATAACTTCATCTTCAGAGAAAACCATCAACTGATATATTCTCCTATAAATTCTCTTCTACTGTAAAAATGGAGACCTAGTACATGAAGCTAAATTTATAAAGTATGACTCACAAGATAAGCCAAAAGACTGTTTTAAGTAGAAGATAATAAACAAATATCATATTTTATGTGACTAACTCTGTAGTTACCTAGATTTTACAATATATGTTGTCTTACATCCTGGAAAATATAAAACTTAAGTGCAATTGCAATAAATACAATCTTGGCCACAAATGAGACAGTCTAATACTGGATTGCTTGCTTGGCTTTCACATTGTGGCTCTCATGGATTTCTGTGTGTATAATTTTGTTTGGTTTGATAGTTTTTAATTTACATTTGAAAAATAAATCATACAGGATCTCTGCAGAAATAGTCACAGACTTTTATAATTAATGGGTTTAATCCTCTTTAATAGAGTTTACTGTTTTACACATATATCTTGAATTTTATAACACAGAAAGATGTTAATCTTTATTTATTGTCTCTCTTTTAAGATAACACCATGCAAGTGTTCCAAATGAAACATATATCTTATCATTGTTGCAAATAATGCAGTAAATTCAGATGTTTGAAACAAAGACTGATATTGACATAGTATCTTGAACTAAGCAACAAGCATTAGCTGATGTTAACTTCAGAGTTTTTAGGTCTTATGCTTTTCATAATAAATAATATTTCTAATATTCATTTTTTACAACCATTATGAATAAAATTTTAAAAAAACAGATGCATTTTATTGTATTTTTGGGTTTTATAATAAACTATTTTTAAGTTAAAAATACAGGAAAACATAAGAATAATAAAATCGTATTCTCTAAGATTGACATGTGGCATTTCCCTTTTTGTTTTTAACTTCATGTATCATGTTAATTAATTATTATCATCTTTATGTACAACTGAATGGTAATATAAAAAAATAACTGTACTAAAGTATTTTTCCAGCAGAATAGTGTAAACCTTTTTATTTTTAGCTGCTGTTTAATAATGCAAATATGTGCCAGATCAAAAAACATATTTGTTCTCACCCAGTGATGTGCTGGTCAATATTAAAGCAGCACTTCAAAGAACAGAGCTGCGGATGTGATGTCATTAAGTGTGAACTTGGGAAGAGAGGCTCACCATCCGGTCTCCCAAGGAGTGTGAGCCCACTCTTCCATACCACAGCTGTGAGACCTTCAAGGTGCTTTCAAGTTTTGCTATGAGAACTATATTTCATCATGAATATCTTTATGAAAGCACTTTTATTTATGGGAATATTCTGTAGAGAAGATTCAAAGCAAAATGATTCCTGTTTGAAAGCTAATTTTCTTTCCTCAGCACTGTACAAGGAAATAGGAGATTATACCAATAAGTAGCTGTTGAAATGACACATAATGTGTCACTTTTCTCATTTTCTTTCGTTCTAGAAATAGAACTGTGTTTGGTAACATGAGTAAATGATTGTATACTTCAGGAATTTTTACCACTGTTCTAAATTCTAACAACATTGACTTATTTTTGTCAGGTTTTATATGTATATTGATGAGATAGAGCCATATATATTCTTTGGTGTTTGGATGCTTCATTCAACAATATGTGAGGTTTCCATGACTATGGAAATGTCATTGCGACTCTACCACAATTAATTTCTGTATTTTAATGTTGATGAATTATGTAGTTTTCAATTAGCATTATCACAATGACTCTATAAATACTCCAGTGAACATCTTTTGGTAAAAATATGTACTAAATTCTGTTGGTTATATACCTACGAATGGATTTACTGCTTCTGAGTACCTTTCTACTTTTAATAGATATTGTCAAACACTGTACCCAAGATTTTCTGCCAATTTAGACTCTCATCATCAGTGTATGAAAAGTAATTATATATTTTTGTCTATTCTCTTTGTTTTACAGAAATATTATTAATTTATTTTGAGAGAGAGAGTGAGCAAGGAAGGAAGGGCAGAGAGAGAGAGAGGAGAGAGAATCCCAAGTGGGGCTCGAACCCATGAACTGAGAGATCATGACCTGAGCCAAAATCAAGAGTTGGTTGCTTGAGCCACCCAGGCTCCCCTTTGTCTATTTTCATTATAATCATTACAGTGTTTATTTAGGAGTAATAGCTTTAATTTAAATTTTCCTAACAATTAATAAAATTGAGCTACTTTTCGTAGATTATTGGCCAAATGTGTATACTATTGGGCAAAATATCTTTTCAAGTTTTTTGTCTGGTTTTTTTTTTTTTGGATTTTCTGACATTCTTATCAGTTTGTAGTAATTCCTCTTATATAGACACACTATATACATATGTACGTACACACACATGCTCTCAGCTCATTATGTATATTTTTCATATATTCTGGATATTAGTCCTAATTTGTATATGTGCATGATAAATCTCTTCTAGTACTTTCTATGCTGCCTTATCACTCTCCTGGTGGTATCTTTTATGAATAAAATACTTAGTTTTAACATAGTCCGTAGTTATTTTTTTGAATAATATATTTTGTATTCTATTTAAGAAATTTGTGCCACCCCTAAAACTGCTGATATAATCTCCTGTTTTCCTCTAAAAGTTTTTTATTGTTTTGCTATTTTTATTGTTTTGCTATTACGTAAATAGCATGGAAGAGCAGGCTCCCACTCCTTGGGAGACTTGATGGTGAGCCTCTCCATCTGGGATAGATTTTTCATGGTAGTGTAACTTAGGGGTCATGACACCATTTTTCCAAATTGCTAGTGACTCTGCAAAATTTTACAAAAGGTCAAGTGTTCTCAGTTGAACTTCAGTGTTAACAGTTGTCATAAATCAGGTTATCTCTGTGTTTGAATCTTTTTCTGGAATGTCCATTTTGTTTCATTGATCAGTTTGTTTATCCCATGCTTCTAACACACTGTTGTAATTACTATAGAATAATTACTATAGATATCTGATAGTGTAAGTTCTGCAGCTTTATTCTTCTCCAAATTGTTTTGACTATTTTTGGTCCTTTGTATTTCCATATGTATTCTAGAATCAGCTTGGCAACTTCTGGAAAATGAGCCTTAAGAAGTTATTAATGTTTTTATAATATTGAATATTTTAATATATTTCTCCACTTATATAAGTTTAATTTCATTGATGCCAATATTCTATTGTTTTTAATGCAGCAGCTTCATATTTCTTC
This sequence comes from Prionailurus bengalensis, assembly GCF_016509475.1. Classification (NCBI taxonomy): domain Eukaryota; kingdom Metazoa; phylum Chordata; class Mammalia; order Carnivora; family Felidae; genus Prionailurus; species Prionailurus bengalensis. The sequence goes on from NC_057360.1 coordinate 50,849,219, forward strand.
TTAGATTTACTCTTAAATGTTTTTTTATGCTTTTGCAAATTACATATATTTTTAATGTTTACTTTTGAGAAAGAGACAGAGTGTGAGCGAGGGAGGGGCAGAGAGAGAGGGAGACATAGAATCCCAAGCAGGCTCCAGGTCTGAGCTGTCAGCACAGAGCTCGATGTGGGGCTCAAATCCATGAGTCATGAGATCATGACCTGAGGTTAAGTTCACACTTAACTGACTATGCCACCAAGGGGCCCCAAGTTATATTATTTTTTAAATAATATTTCTATTTCTGGTTGACATATAGAAATATAACTGCATTTTGCATGCATATACACAAATAATTTGGTATTTGTACCTTTCTAAATGGTGATCTTTCTTTTGAATTCATATGTCCCAGCTTTGCTTTCACCTCAGGGCCTAGTGTTTAATTAATATTTGTTTATTTGCATTTACAGTTCAGTGTGACTTAGCTTCCATATTATAAGTGTACATTTAGAAGGTCTCAAGTTATCTGAGAATCTCATTGATACTGGTGATTGTTATGGATGGGAGAAAATACTGGCTCTTGTTTTACCTACTAGATTAAAGCACACTATTTTAAAGTTGTCTAAGCTTTTGTTGATATCGCTTGTACAGAACTCCATGACTTCACTTTTCCAGAAAGATAAACAGGGCACATTATCCAAGAAGTTATAATAAGCTAATGGCAGGGACCTAGTTTACCCAATTTGTTCTTTCTGAACTCTGACCGAGTTTTTGATTTTGTCTTCTCCATATTCTTAAATGTTCACCTCTGATGAAGCATTAGGAGTCAACATCAATTTATTCTAACTTCATTTCAGCCCATTTTAGTTAGCAACTAGCAAACAGACAAGGACTTTTTATGAGAATAAGCCAATATTTCTCACTTACTAGCTCTATTTTTCAGCCCAGTCACAAGTCCCTTAACATACAAAATAAGAAATCTATTTATTTATTTATATTCCACACACTTTGTCATAACATAACTTACATTTTCATATTTCAAAAAATCTGTTTTACATTTTATTTAACAATTAGATTTTTAATTTTGCAAAAAGGATTATCAATTGAAATGTGAATTAGATGAAAATAATTATTTTTTTTATTTCTTGAAAAATATACCTCTAAGATCTTGAGAACAATAGATTATACATGTCTTATTAATGTAGTAAGATATATATGATAAAGTGTAGGTCATTGTGACTTTCTAAGGAAAAGGAACGCATAAAATGATGAGCTATAATTGTTTACTGTTTTTAAGTACCTAAGAGTCTAAGTTTCCTATAATCAACTTCACTTTTAACCAAAGAAGCTTGTCCAAGTATAATTACTTTGAATTTGAAATCACATTAAATATATGAAAGGGGAATTAATGAAACACTAGTTAAAATACATGGCTACACTTCATTACTTCTCTGTTGATATCTAATTATTTTCTGCTGGTGGAACAAGGCCAGATTAAACCCCATCATTTTTGGGTACTAAGTCTGCAGAATGCACTGTGTCAATTCTTTCTGCATAAAATCCAGGTCTTCTGTTTAAACGGGAAAAGATGACGTTTTAATGATTTGGATGCATTCTAATGAAAGCATATAAAATACAAGGTCATTTCAGTCAGCTTTTAGTGCATACTAAATTTCAGTTAAAGACTTATGGAAAAAGAGTTTTATTTTTATTACCCTTCACTCAGAGGGACAAAATGTATTTTGGAACTTAAACTTAGTCTGTCTTGTTTTTTCTCCCAATGTAGTTTACTAGTTATATATGCCTGTGCACGATAAAGTAAAACTGAACATTCATGATTCACTTCCGTCAGCCTTCACTCAACGCGCGCGCGCGCGCACACACACACACACACACACACACACACACACACAAATGTTTTTTAATATTTTAAGCCTTTTAGAGACTGACAGAGATTTGAAAGCCTTGGCTTTCAGTTTCAAGAGCAAAACACTTAGAGAAAAGAGGTTTTTGTACTCTAGAAACCTTGACTTGCAATATCAAGAATGAAAGCCTGAAGGAGGTAGTCATAAATCCATAAACATTATATTAAAGAAACGCAGGAAGTTACTGCTTTCTTACAAGATAAAAACCATTTTGGGAATGGAGAAGAAAAAGGTTCTTATCTAGGCAAAAAGAAAAGAGGTATTGCTTTTTTTTTTTTTAAGACTTTTTTTTTTTTTTTTTTAAGAGCAGTTTTGGGCTCACAGCAAAATTGAGAGGACAGTAACAGAGATTTCCCAAATGCGTCCTCTCCCACACATGCATTGCTTCCCTCATTACCTACATTTCCCAGCAGAGTGGTACATGTGTTACAATTGACACATCATAATCGCCCAATGCTGATAGTTTGTATTAGAGTTCACTCTTCATCCTGTGGGTTTGGACAAAGACATAATGACATATATGATATCATAAAGAATATTTTCACTCCCCCTAAAAATGTTCTGTGCTCTTTAATCTAAAATACTTCACTATTCACTCAATTCCTTTTGTCAATTTAATTATATTTATTGTGTTCCTTCCCTGAACACGGCTGTTTTTGTTAATGAAATTGTGGAGCCCAAATCTTGATTCTTGAGGAATTTAGTTGGTGGAAAAGACAAAATAAAACAAGAGACAAAAAAAAAAAAAAAGACAATAAAGAGGAAACATAGGGAGAAAGTGCATACAATTTTATAATTCATTAGAAAGTAATGAATGCTATGGAGGAAAACAAATCAGGAAGGGAGACAGAAAGTTTCAACCGGGTCAGACAACTTGGCACAACTTTAAACAGGATACTGAGTGAAGACTTCACCGTGAAGTTAACATTGGGGAACAAATGTAAATGATATGAAGGAATGAATAAAAACACTAAAGAGAAGCTGTTATTTGTGAAAGAGAATTGAGTACAAAATTCCTACAGTTGAAAATGCTTAGGGGTTTATTTACTTACTTATTTATTTGAGAGAGAAAGAGAGAGAGAGAGAGAGAGAGAGAGAGAGCGAGAGCATGAGCCAGGGAGGGGCAGAGACAGAGGGAGACACAGAATCTGAAACAGGCTGCAGGCTGTGAGCTGTCAGCACAGAGCTCAGTGTGGACTCAAACTCTCTAACGGGGAGATCATGATCTGAGCCAAAGTTGGACGCTTAACTGACTGAGCCTCCCAAGCACCCTGAAAATACCTAGGCATTTAAAGAAATGCTGAGGAGGCCAGTATTACTTGAGTAGAGTGAAAAAGAAGGAAAACTAACAGGAGCAAAAAGTCAGAAAGACAAAGTCAGAATCATAGTGGACTTTATGGGCAATTTTAAGGATTGACATTTTTAATGAGATATAAGTTTTTATTAAGCTTTTTATCTTAATTCCAGTATAGTTAACATATAATATTCTATTAGTTTCAAGTGCACAGTACAGTGATTCAACTATTCTATACATTACTCAGTGCCCATCATGCTAAGTGTACTCTTTAATCCCCAAGGAGTTATGGATTTGATTGCATCTTTAAATGAATATTCTGGCTGCTGGACTGAGAATAGGCATTGGGAGGATGCAAAAGAAGATATACTAGGGTCAGAGGCAAGTGCTCTATTCCAAAGATTATGATAGCTTGGACCAGGGAAATTTTAAGGAGGGATGAACAAAGGATGTGTTAATACTCAGCACTACCTCCAGCTAATAAATTGGCTCTGGGGCAGGACTGAAAACAAGGTAACTGTATTGTCAGGAGTCCATTGTCAGTCACATTGAGGTCTACAACAATTTCCCAATATTTACATTCATATAAGATTTGAAAGACAGAAAACAGCAATCAGTCACTATTTCCCTCCTACACCAGCAGGAACATTTGTGAGTAAATATCCTATAGAAGTTCTGCAAGTTCTCTGGGGGCAAGACCTGGGAATCACTTGTTTTAATGTTACATACAGGGAGCTGTGGTCATTGAAACTAGCTTTTCTTCAATTGTTGCATTCATGGATTTTGTGACAACTAGAAGCACATTTTTGTTATTGGCAGTGGTGGCATTTTTGGTTTGTTTTTTGTTTTGTTTTGCTTCTCTTGTATAATTTCATTTCCTTAGCATATTCAGTGAACAAGTAGTCCAATGTGCTGTGCACATAATATTGATCGTCAGCAAAGATATGAAAGATGACACTGGACAGTTAGTTGGGCCACACAGAGGAAGTATTTAGATATCATGCTAAAGACTTTAATGAATTTCTAAAGTGCTAATAGATTTCAAGCATAAAAGGGCAAGATTGGGGGCTCTTGGGTGGCTCTGTCAGTTAAGCATCTGACTCTTGATTTCAGCTCAGGTCATGATATCACGATTCATGAGTTCGAGCCCCACACTGGGCCTTGTACTGACCATGCAGAACTGCTTGGGATTCTCTATCTCCCTCTTCCTCTGCCCTGCCCCCACTTGCACTATGTGTCTATCTCTTTCAAAATAAATAAAGTTTAAAAAAGGGGCAAGTTGGCATTTGCATTAAATCCACCAGTATGTGGGCGATAGATCAAAGAGAAATAGCAATTCAAAGGTGGCTATATTCATCTAGGTGAAAAATGAGAACACAAACTTAGAAGACACTGGCATTGCTGTTTGGTAAGACAGGAAAACTAGGATGCACAGCAGTTTCATGCAGCAGACCTGAAGTTTTGTTATGGTACCATTGTTTGTAAGACATAGAGTGGTAAATAATGCAGACTGTGGAATTAGAGAGGCTGGGAGCAAATCGTTGCCCCATCACATTTTGGGTAGAAAACTTTGCGTGATCTACCGCATCCCTGTTTGCCCCAGTGGGTGTTTAGTAAGTGTGCTATGAGGATTCAATGAAATGGTGAAATGATGCATGGGAGCTATATGTACAGTGCCTGGGACATAATGGTCACTCTACACATGTTACTTATTGGTGGTGGTTCTAGCTGCCACTGATGAAGATGATGATAATGCACCTGATATTGATGATTTTAATTCAATTCAATGACTTAATTAAATTTGGACTAGGATGTGGGTTCAAACTAGAGGTTTAAAAATTCATGTTGTACAATTATGATTATATAAATTTATATAAATCTTCAGGATATTCAAGGCCCACTGAGTCAATAACAACAGTCTCTTCTTGCCATAATTAAGAACACTTTACAGGTAATGGAAAGATCACCTGGCACTTAAACAATATTGTAGGAACAGAGAGTCAAGCTACCATTTTTAGTCATCTCGTTTTGGTTTTGTAGCTCCATAAATTAACTGAGCTCCTGAGATGATAAGTTTAATAATAGGTAATTTCAAAATAATCTTTAATAAACATCCACTATAGTGTATTTCACCCCCCTGCTATTAGGAAATTATGCTACATCTTGCCGTATGTCCAGGGTGTGACCATTATTCCTTCATCTAGCATTTGTGACTGTCATGGTTCACATGCTTATAATAGCAAGATAATTATGCGATCATTTAGGCATTTAAGTTTGCTAACCCTATTTTTAATATCTATTCCAAACAAAAATTAAAAACAGTATCATAGCTGTGGTGCTAAAATTATTAAGAGAAAAAAAATCGTATATATAGTATTTTCTCTTAGTTCTTCCTAAACCTTTGATCACTGAAGTATCATGGTCAAAAAATACAGGAATTTTGGAAGAGTGTTTTTTAATAATCAGTCTCTGTATGACCTTTTCCAAATTTCCCTAAGGTAGTGTGCTCATCAATTTCTAAATTAAGTTTTCTTATGTTGCATCCTTAATTATGAGTGGGGAATTTGAATTTTTTTTAATTTCTTATAATACCTTCTCTATTTTAATCAGATATATCACACTTTGAAGTGTGTAATGACCCAGAGCTACTTAAAAATAAAGCAGTATAGTAATGTAGATATAATAATGAGAGATTATAGTAGCTTAAAATAGATTTAGTAGAGTCATGTTTCAAAAATCAAATTAATAGTGCACCCACACATGCTCAGTTGGAAAATAGAAAGTAAAACAGAATTTAGAGTCTGATACAATTGGTCTATTTCTTTCATGCAACTATTTCCACATAAGACCATGTTAAATGTTTCTAGTACACAGGGGAAAAGTTAAGCCAATAAGAACATCAACTAAAGACAATTGTTTAATTGGCAGTTCAGGTTAACTAAGTAACGGTGGTACTTATGTACTTTCACAGCATCATTTGATTGGTTGAACAAAGTAACTCATTCTTTGGAAATCTAGTACTTGCTAGACTTCTGGGATAAGTTATGGGCTCTAAATCACAATGAAGTTTATTGGATAAGTAATTGTAGTCTGGAAGAAAGCTTCTAAATGTTAAGTTTAGTAAAAGGAAAACAATGTCATCATAAATTAACGAGATAGCACACAGCTCTTGTTTCTTTCTCCCACCTACATTTAGATCATCACTCTTATCTCAATGTGTGTATTGAGACAATATACATACATACATATGTATATACATACACACATGTATATATACACACACATGTATATACATACACACATGTATATATACATACACACATGTATATATACACACACACACATATATATATATATATATATATATATATATATATATACACACACACATTTATCTTCACCATGAAAAACACATTGCCACTAGACAGATAAATCATGGCTATAATATTTAAGGAAAAAATGAACATAAATTTCAAGATAAGTAATGCAAGTATTAGTGCAACTCAATTCGTCTAGCAAAAATAGATGCTTGATACAAAATTACCTTTGAAGACATTTATTAGAGTTCTCTAGATAAACAGAACTAACATGATATGGTTTGAGTTGCAGTTTGAACCTCAAGGTACTCTGCTGCCAGAATCCTTCTTACTTGGGAAAGGTCAGTCTTTGTTTTTCTAAGGCTTTCAGCTGATTGGATGAGGCCCACCCATATTATGGGGAGTAATCACCAATTTAAATGTTAATCTCATCTAAATAACAGCTTCAGGAAAGCATTCAGGATGAAGTCTGGACACAAATCTGGGCATTATAGTCCAACTAAGCTGACATAAAGCTTGTGAAATTTTCATCATGTGTAGATGGGATAGAAATAAAAATAGTATGCTTTATATAAGCCATACTTTTGTGGCAATGTAAAGACATAAGTAAAATAAATAATAAATTTAGAATATTTTTAAAGCTTTGTCTCTTCTATTTTTTCTACTATATTTTTATTTATTTAAAATGCATATATATAATATTAGGTGCTAGGTATGATTTTAATATGTATGCTATAAATTTTGTCATCAACAGAAAAATATTTAGGAAATGAAATTGAAAACATATACTGAATAACTTATTTTTAATTTTAATAACTTCGGGGATAAGCATTTTTCACAGAGAATAATTAAATATAAAAAATGAATTTGAAGTTGAAATTTGATATTACTTTGAATACCCCAATCAGATAAAATAAAGTATAAATTTTGCTTTAAAAATTCAAAAGCAGGGTCGCCTGGGTGGCTCAGTCGGTTAAGCGTCCGACTTCAGCTCAGGTCACTATCTCGCAGTCTGTGAGTTCGAGCCCCACGTCAGGCTCTGGGCTGATGGCTCAGAGCCTGGAGCCTGCTTCCGATTCTGTGTCTCCCTCTCTCTCTGCTCCTTCCCCGTTCATGCTCTGTCTCTCTCTGTCTCAAAAATAAATAAACGTTAAATTTTTTTTTTAATTCAAAAGCAACCCTCTTCCCCCAATAATTTTAGCCAACTCAGTAACATTAACAGTTTTCCATTCATTTGAAATTAATGCAGAATAAAGGAAAGTAGAACCCTGCCAAGTTTCAATTGGCTTTACACTAAGAACATAGATAAGCTTGTCTACTCAAATTGAAATATTTTTCTTTGTGCAGATTGCATTTCAATGCATCAATGCATCTTTAGATAAGGTGGTTCATTTTGTTTTCTGCCAATCCTATGCTTAATATCCATTTCTCAACTTCATTAATAACCATTCTAAACAAAACATTCACCTTTAAAATACATTATAGAGATAAACCTGATTATTCTCATAGTGACAGAGATACTGAAAATGGTAATAACAATTTAAATGATCACCATTGGTCAAAACACTTATCTGGCTATTCAGTCCTTCTGTTTTATAAGTCATATTTCTTACTATGCCCTCTAGAGTGTCATTAACTGGGTTTCTTCCCAGACTCCAACTCACTGTGTGAATTGGAGCAGATTCTCTAATCTTCCTGTGTCCACTTATTCATCTCAAAAATGAGAAGAATATTAATATCTTATTTTTTGTGTGAGTTTAAAATGAGCCAATACATGTAACACACTGAGAATGTTGCCAGACATGTAGTAAAACTTTAATCACTATATTATTTTGTTAATAAACATTCTTGCCATCTCTACCCAAACTGCCTGATTTATATAGTCTTTTCAAAACTATTCTTATATAGTCTTAAAATAAAATATTTATTATTTTTATATGTGATCTTGAATCTCTGTAGTTTTTTAATTCAGAAAATTTGTCCTAGGGATAAGTGCATTTCAGAGCTCAAATATAGGAGTGTATACTTTATGTATCTCTGGAGGTTGGCTGGCAATGGATAAATATTAATGATACACAGAAATGTGTATCTTCAACTCTCTGTAGAGAACAATCTATAGTTTGAAAGGAACAAAGGGTAAAGCAGATTTGAGCTAACAATTTTGCGATTGGAACTTGAAACTATTTCACATTTTAAAGAAACTTTAAAAAAGGAAGCCCAGGGGGCTAAATGGGTGATGAATATTAAGGAGGGCACTTGTGTTGAGCATTGGGTGTTATATGTAATTGATAAATCACTAAATTCTAAATTATCTAAATACAAATTTGTATTGTATTATCTAAATACAAATTTGCAAAAAAGGATGCCCCAGATTATTCATACTATTCTTTACTTATTGGGGTATATGGAGAGGCTTATTAGAAAGATTCACCTGTGAGAGACATATGGATGAACTTGTGAAAATAATTGGCAATGCATAAAAAAGTGATTTTTAAAATTTAATATATACAAATATGTGTATTTTCCCAATCACATCTGTTTTTAAAATAAGTGTGTATGTTTATGTGTGTATTCAGACAAAACTAAGACTGAAACTGGGTACATAGACACAACTTGCTTATTAGTTTTCTAAAACTAACAAGGCTCTAGGTATGAAGACATTCATTGGTCAGGTTAATCAAGGAATGCTTTTATAACTCCAAACTTGAACCAGAAGTAGTATTTATTGTTATTGAAATAGGGGCGCCTGGGTGGCTCAGTCGGTTAAGCGTCCGACTTCAGCTCAGGTCACGATCTCGCGGTCAGTGAGTTCGAGCCCCGCATCGGGCTCTGGGTTGATGGCTCAGAGCCTGGAGCCTGCTTCCGATTCTGTGTCTCCCTCTCTCTCTGCCCCTCCCCCATTCATGCTCTGTCTCTCTCTGTCTCAAAAATAAATAAACGTTAAAAAAAAATTATTGTTATTGAAATATTAAATTCTTTTTCCTTTATTGCAGATTCCTCCTCTTTAGTACTTCCCAGCTCATCTAGTTTACTTGTCTTTCCTAATCACTAGATTTCCAAAGCCACTGCTGGTCTGTGTTAGGTTTCAGCTGTGTTTGAATTGTTATTCCCTGCTCTGTAGCCTGGTAACTGTTTCCAGGAAGTAAATTAGTAATATTATTACTCTCACCTTTTTTATTTTCCTTGTCTCATAAATTACAGTTCTACACAGTCCTGTTTTACAGTGTCTGTAATGACTATTTTCATATAATTTTCCCAATTTCCTACTGTAAGGTTTGAAGTAAATCTGGTTACTGTTACTCATTTTATTCAGAAGTGAAGAGTTGTAATTATCTTATTTTTTATTTTGGGGGGCTCAAACAGATGCAGCTGGATATTAATTTCTTTAACCAATGTGAGAATCTATTAATAATTGGTTTGCGTTGCCTATTTATAATCATTATGGTTACTACAATATTGCATTGCTATTTTGTAACTTTTGCAACTTGTATTTACCATGATTTCTATTTGCTTCTCCCTTTTGAATTCTATTTCCCTCACTTCGCTGATAGTTTACATATTCTCTTTATATGTTTTAGGGAGTGCTCTTAAAATTTTGGCATGCATAAATACTTTAGAAAAGCCAAAAGTTAATAAATATATTTCCTTCATATGTGACAAAACTAAAGATTTCTTTGAGTCTGCCTTGTTTTTATTTAGGAATTTAGGTCCAACTTGTTTTAAATTACTTAAAACCCAAGCTTTTCCATGTATCAAACTATTACTGATATTTGCTAATCATTATGTCTTGCTTTCTAGACTTTCCTTCTGAAATTAATTTTATGCTGTTAAAATTTCCCCTTTAGTGTTTCTTTCAATAATGCTTTGTTATTGATAAGTCAGATGTTTATTGAATCTTTACAATTCTGTTTTTACTTTAATATTATTTTCCTGTTTACCATCTCTATTTTTCTGCGATCATTATGGAACAAATTATATGAATTTGTCCTCCATTTCATTAATTCTAACTTCTGATTTATATTATCATGTGATTTATTTTAAATTTTGTCCCCTATCATTGGTTTCATAGCTGTAATAATTATTTGGCAAATTTTGCTAGAGTGTTCCCATATAATCCTGTTATTTACTTTTATTTTGTAATCTATTCTTACTCTATTTAATTTTCTAAGAAATAATTGTTCATATCTTTCAGATTTTTCTACTATTTTAGCTAGAATTGTTGTTTATTCTAACAACTTACACTCACTTCATAGAGATTTCTCAATATTTCCAGAGCTTAAAATTTTCTTATTTTTTCCTGAAAGCTAGTATGTTTTCTAAGATGTGTTTTGATGTGGTTGCTACTATATATGCTTTGCTATTTTTTGTGATGAGAATGGAAGAGGGGCCTTTTTCTATTGTTCTGTCATAATTTTTGCCAAGTCTCTTTCCTTTCTCCCAAGCTTTTTCTACTACATTTCCTCTCACATCTTTAATTTTAAATGTAATTAATTTACAGAAATTTTATCTTAATGCTGCAAATTTCAATTACATTTTTTAAAGCTAGTTTTAAAATAAATAAAACATGGAAATATTAACCAAAAAGGGTATTAGTACCCTGCCACTATATGTTCTGCTGAAATGATCTACTGATATAATAGAGGTTATCCATTGACCCCAAATCATCTAACATTCACTACCTTATAGGATGGTAGATTAAAGTTTCATTTAATGGAATGTAAAGGAAATAAAATTCATAATTTTTAAATGAAGGAGACTTCATCCTTGAAGAATTGGAATATATTGTAAAGTTTATTTTGGAAGTTAGATAACCAAGAGTTGAAGAATGATACTTAAATATGGAGAAACAGTATCCTCGTGTGTGTAATAGGTTGTTTCTTCATGTGTGTAATTGCTTGGGTTAGGGTTGGTGGGAGAAGAAAGATAAAAGCATAAGGAAGAGATATGGAGTGATTTACATACACCCTATTTTCATTTTTTTTCCTCTGGAATTAGAACTTGCTGAAACAGGTTTACATTTTGTAGAGAAAAAAAAATACTAACAGAAAAACAAATAAACAGAAAAACATAACAACATAATTGGTAAAAAAAAAAAAAAAAGTTTATGTTACTTTACTCTAATAATTTGGATGTATTTAAGTTTTCCATACAATTTAAATGTTTTACATTTCTGTGGCCTGGCGTTCCCGAGATAAGCCTGTCAGTTCATATTCTCTTATGTCCTAGTAATCTAGAGAAGATTGTCTCATAGCATCCATCTCATGTCGAGAGTCAAAAGACCTTGTTAAGGTTTTGTTAATTCTGAGGTGATCTGTTTCCAACTGGTAACCTTTTTTCCTTGTGTTTTTTGTTCAGCCACCATCCTCAACCACCAAGTTTCCCAGCTTGCTCTCACTTTTTAGTGGAGAACCTAATTTTGGGGGGTTGCCTTTTTTTTTTAATGATCTATTTCCTCATGTCTGAACTCCTATTCATAGTTAAAATATAGTCACCTGTATTAGATGATTAATCTTTAAAAGATGGTATTTTAATCAGGTTGGCATATTGAGATTATGAATGAAAGTAGGAAGAAATGAGCTCAAGTAGCCACATGAGATTTAAACATGAGTATTAATTTTGGCTCCATGGATAGAAGACAAATGTACCTGTTATACTCGATACCTGCAAAAACGCAGCTCAAACTTTTCTGTCAGGTAGGAGGCATTAAGAAAATTGGTAACCCTTTAAAATAATTGTGCAATTAATCACTGCTGAAATCACTGTTGAAATCCCAAAGAACTAGTTATGACATGCACATTAATACCAAATGAGTTCATCATGATTAATATTGTGACAATAAATACCAGAGGAAATTAATAATGATCAGCTATTATTTTAAAGCCCTGCTACATAATTCAAATATTTTACCTTGAAATGTAAGCACTTTTAAGGTACATACTATATACAATTTTAATTATGTTTTTATCCAACTTTGTTTAGCTTAATATGTTTTAAGTATTTTTATTTTGTAAATACTTATTACAAGAAAATATAATTTCTTCTCATTTCTACCCATTACGTGATGATTAATGCATTTAGACAAACGTTGTGATTCAATTTTAGGTAATGGAATTTTGATTTTCTAAAAATTAATTTAAATTAATTTAATTTAAATAAAAATAAATGGAATTAAATTAATTTAAATAAAAATAGTTTAATTTAAATTATTAAGTCTTTACTACAAGCAGAGAATTGTGTCATTTTTTTTCTCAAAATGGCATACATTTTTCTCAAAATATGAAAATAGATGTGATGAGTAGCATTAAAATCCCCCAACACAATGCATGGCTACTTTAAGTACATGATTTTCCTAGGGTAAGTCTTGGTAAGTTTTTGCATTATTATAAGTTAAATATGTACATTTGTAAACATGAATATGTATATTGTATAGGAGTGAATATGTACATTAGTAATTCTCAATAAATCAAGATTACTGCTAAACAAACTGTTTTCATGAGTCAATCTCAATTTTAAATTATTGCCTTTTTTATTAGGTTTAATTTTCACCTCTGCACTCAAGAAAAGTAAACCTGATCCCTAACCTGCCCCTATACAGATTGCTTCCTCCTAAAATCTCCTTAATCTTCACTGGTCTAATACTCTTGTTTCTGCTTTGCTACTTATCTTCCAACTTTCTTGCTCTTGCTTCATAGGAACTGCCCATTGTGCTTTGCTCACCATTTATAACGTTATTTTACCCACAATTTAATACTTCCACTTAAACAAATGCTGAGCTTCAGGAAACACTACATACCACATACAGAAAATCAGTATGTATGTCTGATACTCTTCCTTATAAAACTTTTGTGCAGAATTGCAATTCTTTAACCCCACAATTTTCAAATTTGCCATTCCTCTGCAATGTGCAGTTTCTCAAGAGTATCACACAGCACTGACAAAATAATCTTTCCTGCCTGCACAGATAAGAATGACTCTGTCTCTCCTCTCTCCTTTCTTATCTCTTCTCACCTGGGCCTGGGTATGTTATTACCATGCAGCTTCTGGCTACTCCGCTAGATGTGGTTTCTGTATTCTGAAAAGACTTTACCTCATTCACCTAGAAACCTCATATTCTTCCACTAAAAGGGTCTATGGCATTGCTGTTCCTAACATAGCACATGGCCTGGCGAATCTTAGGGCTTCTCTGTGTCTGCTTGCATCATGTTCACATCTCTGCTACTATTGTCCCACTCTGTTTCTGTTTCTCACCCCACACATCAGACTGTAAGAGAAATGTATCCTCCTCTTTTGGTGGGGAACGTTGAAAATGACATAACAGGAGTATAGGTATTTTAGATTTCCTTGTACACGGCTCTCTCTTTCCCTCACTGCCAGCTACACTTGCCATTCCTAAGTTAAACTGAGCCACAACATGGGAACAAATTTAAGCAACAATACCCATGATGTATTTTAGAGCACAACAACCCTCTGTTGGTCCCATATGTTGTGGGAGAGACCAGGTCATCATGCCAGAATGTTCCAGGGTGGTTGCCTTTTACGCGAGACTAGAGTCCTTTTGGTCTTGCAATAATTGCCTCTACTGAACTGATACAACTTGAGTTACTTCTCTGAGTTTTCTCTGACTACATGCAAATGAGAAGATGCAAAATGGTAGTGAAAATATAGAGAATGGTGACCAAGAATATATATCCAATTTCAAATTAGACTCAATCATGAAACCCTGCTACTTTAAAAAGAGAAAAACTCCCATAATGTATACCCCTTTATTAATCTTTGTTGTTGCGTTAGCACAAATAAGAACCAATATATATTTGGATAACAAAATTATAATATCCGTTATCCTGTAATACATCAATCTCTAAATGCACATAAAATCATTCTTTAATCCACATAGAGCATTGATTAGATGATAATTATAGAGACAGCATTGAGTCAGCAATCAATAAAGTTGTGAATAAAGAATAAATAAATGGATTACTAATTTTTTCTAGTCTATAATTGAATATGACTTTATAAGCCTCTAAAAAGTGGTATCTTTTTAAGGATGTGACATTGCAATCTTCTGTCTATGCAAGGGAAAATTTTGTTTTTGGTGAGGACTCCAACTAAGAAATTATTTTTCTCATCAAAATTATTTTTAAATGGTTCTCTCCTTATCACATTAAAAGAAAGTAAAACAGCATAACTTTTGTTACGTAGACCCCAAAATCCCCAGAATATAAAGCAGGCATGCACCCTGAACAAGGCAGAGCCAACTTTGGAAAACAAGTAATGCAGTCATCCATAATTTTTCAAATTCTATTGGAGATAAACAGTCCTTTTCACCTTCAGAAAGGAATAAACACTTCATACCTATGACGGGTACTGAAGAATTGGATAAGCGAAGAAAACAACTTTATCTCAAATAGCAATATAGTTCCTAACACAAGAAAGAACAGATCGCAATTCAGAGAAAGCACTTTAGGTGCACAGAAACCAAAGAGTAGAAATGAATAAATATGCATTTGAGAAATAAAGAGTGTGGGAAGAATAAAATGCTTAGGTGAATAAATATATGAGTGTGTTTGTTTCATTTCATTTGTTTATTTAGAGAGCAAACTTGAATGGGGGAGGGGCAGAGAAAGAGGGAGAGAGAGAATCCCAAGCAGGCTCTGAGCAGTCAGCACGGGGAGCTGAGGCAGAGCTCCATCACATGAACCTCAAGATCATGACTTGAGCCAAAAATCAAGAGTCTGGCACTTAAGCAGCTAAGCCACACAGGCATCCCATATGTTTCATTTTAAATGATCTTGGCACATTAGATTCATCTTTTTATTTTGAAATTTTAAATGGTCAGATCTAGATAGCTCCGTAATACTGGCTTTTATACTTGGTCAGTTTAATACCTACAAGATACCCACCTTTCTCTTTTTCCCTCTCCTTTGATTTGAGAATGATATATCATTTCCCACAGGTCTTATGTATCATGTTAACATGAGAAAGACCTGTATCCCTTTCCTTGCCCTTTTTAGCAGTGTCATTAAATACCTGGACTGCATGGTGTTAGTCATACTGAGGTGATGTCTTTTGCCTTCCAGCCTCTGCGTAGCTCCTGCATTCTTAAACTTGGACTTCTTCTCATGTTCCTTGAGCATGAGTTTCCTCTTTTGACATCAGTACTCTTCTCCAAACTTTGAGGTATTCGGAAATTTTATTTCCTTGTACTATGCATCTCATTTAGGAGGCCCAGAACCCTGGAATGCTGCCATATGTGATTGAACGGTTCATGTGTTGACTGTGTATGTGCATGAATCATGGAGGAGAAATTGTGGTTAGCTCAAGTTAGCAACAAAAGGAGATATTATTTTACAAATGAAAACAGTAATATATCAACCATGGAAGCCTGGAGGAACAGAAAAGTATAAACTGGAATATTTTTAAATCATCTGAAATCTCATCTTTCTGTTCTCTAGATAAGCTTCATTCTTGTCTTTTTTCTCGTTTTTAAATTTAAATATATTTAAAGAATTTTTTATTGTAAACTATTTTTAACTTTCACAAAATACATATTTTATTTAAAACTATTTTTATTTGATGGAGTTTTATTCTAATATATAGAAAGGTTCTAATATACTTCAGTAACTCAATTTTCAGGCATTTGTGTTGGTTTCAGTTTTTAAGTAATATTAGAAATATGTGGAGAAACCTGCCAGAGACTAAAATGTATCTATTAATATAACTCTCTGGTAAAATATAAAAATTTAGGAAACTTTACAGACAGGGAACTACTGTGTCCAAGAGTTTTTATAATTTTTAAACTTGGTATGAGCTTCTAGAAATGTTATGTATCTGTATGTGTCTAACTGCTGATAATGTATATGTTAATACCCGTTTCCTACTATTTATATAATTGTAGGTATTATAATTAGAAATCTCAATTTCAATTTAACTAAAATATTTAAAAAATCCATTTCATAAAATATTTCATTAGAATTTGTCAAATGTTTTTATCAGTACCATTTTGATTTTTCACAAATATATGTTTTATACAATAATTTATATTTTGGAGTATTAATTCTGTGTCTATTGGTACAAATATTACTACAGTTTAAAATTTGGGTTCACAACTTAATTTTTGCCATTCACAAATTTTATTTTCCATTATAGTTTCTTTAATTTTTACATTTATGTTTAGAATGTCATATATAACAAAGATATTAGATGCATATTCATCTATGTATTTTCTAGTTTTTCTAGGTAATATATATGGATTTTTTAAAAAGGCATCATTAAAATTTATTTGATGCATATAAAAAATATATACATATATATCACATAGATAGTGCATTAAAATACATAATGATAATAAAATTAACAAAACACTGCCCAGTTCAAGATTTTTATTTATTTTGAAATATAAAGCTCAACTGAGTAAAATGCGAAGATCTTGTTAGCTCTATTCAGTGATTCATGCATGAATCAGGCAGCATCCAACATAGCAGTTAAAAACCAGCTCCAAAACACTGTACAAAATGAACGACTTGTAGACAGAAAGAAGTGGGAACAAGAAAGTTGTACTAAGGCCAAAAATCGGATCGGTTATTGCAGGGTTACTTTCCCTATAGGGCATGGCAGGGATTTATCAGGCAGATCAGCTAATGCTAATCAGGTGATTCCTGATTGGCTAGTTTAAGATTCCATTTTTGGGAGATCCAGAACTAATCAAGCTAAATCTCAGTTTGATAATAATGGCTTAGCATAAGCAACTCTATCTGGGGCCTGTTGTCTTGTGTTTAATACTATCTGCCTCCCTATCTACCCAAATTTGCATTCCTTAACAACATACTGCTTAATTTTGATTACTCTTTTTCTTCAAATATGTTGGTATTCTAGACCTATTGCCTTTCCATATAAACTTTAGAATCAATTCATCAATATTTTGATTGAAATTGAGTTGAATCTATAGAACAGTTAGGAAGAATCCACATCTTAACAATGTTGAATTTTCCAATCCACGAACATGAAATATCACACCATTTATTTAGATCTTGTTTGATACCTTTCATCAGAGTTTTGTAGTTCTCTACATATGGACTTTATACATATTTTGTTTGATTTATACCTATGTATTTCATTTTTTGAATACTATTTTAAAACAACTTTTGCTTTCGAGTTATATATTGTCCATATAAAGGTAGGCAATTGACTTCTGAATATAAATCTCCTATGCTGTACCCTTGCTATACTTTCTTATTAATTCTAGGACTTTTTTTCTCATCGTTGATGATTCTTTGGGATTTTCTACATAGACAATCATGTTATATGTGACCAAAGACAGTTTTATTTCCTCCTTCCCAACCTGTATATTCCTCTATTCATCTAAAGTAATAACTATGATTTGCAGTACAATGTTGAATGGGAATGGGGAGAGAAGATATTATTGTCTTATTCATGATCGTAGGAAGAAAACAATGTTTTTCACCATTATGTTGAATATGTGCTGTGGGTTTTTTTAGATGCTCTTTATCAAGTTGAGAATGTTTCCTTCATTTCTAATTTGCTGTTGAGGTACCAGCCTAACACTGGCTAAATTTTTAGTGTGGATCCAACCTTGTTTGCTTTAATGAATTGCACTAGTTGGATTTTTTGTTGTTGTTTGTTTGTTTTTTGTTTGTTTGTTTGTTTTTGTATAGTTCATTATTGGATTCAATGTATTAGTATTTTGTTGTGGATTTGTGTTCCCATGTTCATGAGAATTACTGGTCTGTAGTTTTCTTCTTTTTCAATGTCCTTATCTGATTTTGGCCTCAGGGTTAATTCTGGCCTTAAAAATTAATTGAGAAATGTTCTGTCTGTTTCAAATTTTTAGAAGAGCTTCTGGAGAATAGGTATTATTTCCTACATGTTTCATAGAATTCACCAGTAGAAATACTATCTGGACTTGATGTTTCCTTTTGGGGAAGGTTATGAATATTAATTGAATTTCTTTAAGGCAAATAAGGCTATTCAGATTGTCTATTTTTAATTATGTGATTTTGATAGTTTGTGTGTTTTAAGGAATTGGTTCTCAATTTCATCTCTGTCAGCAAATTTGTAGGCATAGAGTTGTTCATAGTACTCCTTTATTATCCTTAAAGGTCACACGGCCTTTGGGTCACAGTGCTAAAATCTTATGTGCTTTTTTTATGATTGACCATAAGCAATTATAAAGGTTACTATGACAAGTCTTAAAGGGACCTGCCTTCCCCACACCAAACTTGTTCACAGCCAGTGAGATACAGTTTTCTAGAGGGAGTTGTAGTCACTCAGCTGCCCACCTCCTAGCCTCAATTTCAACCCTTTCCCTACTCTGACCAAACCTTTTCACATGAATATTGAATATCTGTGTTTCTCTCAGCCCAGAAGCCTCCTTTTGAAAGCTTATTTATTGGATCCTCTACTGCCAAGTTCTCCTCATGGTGGTGCCTTGTTCTGCCAAGTTCTCCTCATGGTGGTGCCTTGACTAGGACACTCTTCTCCACTCTGACTCAGTTTAGCTTTTTTCTTGTTGTTAAGATAGATGTGATGATTTCTAAACTCTTTCTAGATTGGGTTAAAACCAGAAGTTCTGTAGGGATATTTTTATGTACTGATATCAGTTAATAGGATATACTGATTTGAATTTTTTTTCTTGAATTTCTTTCAATAAGTTGTGATTTTAAAGAAATTCATTCATGTAAAATAATTATTTAAAATCCATTGTTTAAGTTGATCACAATAGCACTATTATCTTTAAACTCGGTGAATTCTGTAGGTACAATCTCTTTTTGATTTGATTGTTCACTTTGCCTTCATTTATTTATTTTTCTTTAAATTCTAATTTTAGAAACTTTTTTAAAGAATGGGTCATATTTTATTTTGTTTTGTTTTGTTTTGTTTTTTGGATCTTCTCAACTTGAAAAAGTTACTTTTATATTGAAGCAACATCTGCATTTAATAATTAATACCTCAATTTTTCTTTGTTACATTGTGCTTTAACTTCTTTTGTTGAATTTACTTGTTATACAATAATCTTTTCTATTATAAATATAAAAACTCTAAATTTCTCTTGAAGTACAATTTTGACTGAATGTTATAAGCTTTTCTTTGTTCCTATTATAATTTATTTTCAACTTTATTTTTAAAAATTTTTATTTGACTAATATTATTTAGCAATATGCTTTGTAAAATTTCACAAATAGGTTTTATATTATTATCATTATGCTATGTTGCCTTGTTAACATGGAATATACCCTTTAAGGTAACTATTTCTGATTTTAGGGGAATTTGATTTATAATCTTTGAAGTGCTCATTATTCATCACACTCTATGGACACTAATGAAGAATTTATATTCTCTAATTTTTGGACTTAGATGGATAGAGGGAAAGATAGAAGAATAGATAGATATCAGTTAAATTCAGTGTATTTTTGTATTCTGAAGTGTCATATGTATAAACCAACTGTTTCTGTTATATCAAACCTTGAGGAAGATATACTGGAACATACCACAATGGTTTTGGATTTTAATTCTGCTCTATTTTTGTATGGTGTATGTGAAGGTGTAGTTTTGAGAACATTGAAATTTAAAATTATAATATTTTGGCAAATAGAAATATTTATCATTACATAATGACTTTATCTTTAAGATTTTTGTTTCTTTTTAAAACAAAATTAAAAATAATTTTACATTAATTCATTTTTGAGAGACAGAGAGAGTCAGAGCATGAGCAAGGGAGGGACAGAGAGAGAGGGAGACCAGGATATGAAGAAGGTTTACCATGTTTGTAATTTTAATGATCTCTTTTCCAATCTCAAACTATATATTTGGACTACATATTTTAGAATTTCATTAGTTAATCTCTCTAAAAGCTTCTTCAATTTTAAATCTGAAAAGTTTTATTATCTGAAGCTCATTCTTAATAGCATTACAAGCTAAACGGAGACATAATAAATATTTTAAAAGTTCATTTGAGCAAAAGTCAATTTGCTTTGAGGAACATCCAATCTAGCAAATAGAAAGGAGTTCCCAGGACCTGTACAAAATGAAAGACTTTTCATAGGCAAAAGGGAGCAGGAGCAAGGAAGTTATACTAGGCAAAAAAGTAAGTTGGTTATTGCAAGCTTATCTTTCTTTAGGGGATAAAAGAGGTTTATCAGACAGATTACCTAACTAGTGCTGATCAGGCAATTTCTAATTGGCTGGTTTAAGATTCCATTTCTGGGAATGTCAAAACTAATTAAGTCTCACATTATTGATATGGGGCTTAGCATAAGCAACTCTATTTTGGGCTTATTGTATTGTTTTATACAGGCCTATTTACTGAATCCTGAATTTTAGTTTTACAGTTATTGTATTTTTTCTTAAAATGTTGACTATCGTTTTGTTGTGCTCTAGTTTCTGTTCTACAAATAAGGACTCTGCTGTCAAACCCATAGTGTTACCTATTCAGAGATTTCATTTTCTCTTTGGTGATTTTTCAGTCCTTTATGTAGAACAGCCATGGTCCATGGACATTAATAGCCTTGTTTTCATGAACTTTTTTCTAATTATAAACAAAATTTCTTTGTTGAGGGAAAGAGTACAGTGTATAAGTTAGAACTCAACTCATGCCCTTTTATTTGTTTATTTATTTATTTTGGTTACATGAGAGAAACAACCTGATATTAGTTCATTCAAACTAAAGCAAAGTCTCGCCTATATCATTTCACAGAATCCCCACCCAAGAAAAGTCCTAGCTTAGAAACAGACTTGCTCATAAAAGCAACCAATATGTAGTATTTCTTGCATGAAATGCTTTGATGAACGAGAATGAAAAGCATAGGGAAAAAACGTTATGTAAAAGACAAAGATAAAACACACACATAGACAGCTCTGACCCTGGGGGAATAAAACAGGTTTCAAGAACTTAGTAAAATTTTAATTACAATCTTCATGATTTTCAAAAAAATGTTCATAAGTTAAGAACATGATACTCTTTATTTATTTAGAGGGAATGTTTTGAGGAAAAGGAAGCAGTTATAGAGATGAAAATATATCGCTAAACTAATATAAAATTAACTTTAACTTTCTAGCTCATGGTCTTAAATGGACACAAGTCATTGTCACAGAAGTATTAAACAAAAGACTAGAAGAATTGGTATGTAAATAAAATGACTCATCTCATTAATAAAGTCTTCCTATTTTTTCCTCCTATTTAATAATATTACATTTGAAATAAGGTTCTCTTCTTAATATATAAAACTACAATTTTACGGAGTGTCACTAAAACCACCACATTTTTTTTTTTCCTTTAGTGAACTTGAAACTTGAATTTAGAGCACAATTCTAATTTTTATTAATATTGTATGATTTACTAATGCAGTGAAATTCTGTGCAGCATGAATGGGCCTTTAAAATGTCAAATTGTAATCAGGGTTTATATGGAGAATTGAAACTCTGCAAGCTTCTTTAATCACAATGCATTGTCAATTTATTTCCTGCTTTAGGACCAAATTTATCTTTCCCATGCAGACCCTTAAATTTCTAACATTATAAATGGCTGAATTGAGTAATAAGGAGATAATATAACATTGTATTTTTTATAGCATTAGCCTTTATATTAAAAAGCTATTGCCAGAACAATAAGAAATGCCAGGTTGGTTTTTATTACTAGAAAGTAATTACTTAAAGTTAAAACAAAAATAATTATGACAACTAACAACCATGAGTACTTCCTAACTGGTACAGAGTCTACTCAGCTTTTTACAAGTGACACACCTGTTGGTAAGCATTGTTATCCCCATCTTACAGATGAAGACATACAGGATCAGAGAAAAGAAGAAAATTCTTTGCTCAAAGTTACAGAACCAGGACTGGGGGCCAGATCTGTATGAATTCAAAGTACATCCCCTTAAATATGCTCTTAATAAACCAAAGTGCCAAGATATTGTATACAGATAAGTGTTTTAAATTACTATAATTTTCTCTTTTTATTATTTACATTTATTTATTTAAATTCAAGTTAATTAATATACAGTGTAGTATTGGTTTCATGGGGAGAACCCAGTGATTCATTACTTCCATAACACCCAGTGCTCATCCCAGCAAGTGCCCTCCTTAATGCCCATCACCCATTTAGCCCATCCCCCAACCCACCTCCCCTCCAACAACCCTCAGTTTGTTCTCTGTATTTAAAGTCTTTTATGGTTTGTCTCCCTCTCTGTTTTTATCTTATTTTTCCTTTCCTTCCCCTATGTTCATCTGTTGTACTTGTTGTTGTTTTGTTTTTTAATGTGTATTTATTTTTGAGAGACAGAGACAGAGGGGGAGTGGGGGAGGGGCAGAAAGAGAGGCAGACACAGATAGGAAGCAGGCTCCAGGTTCTGAGCTGTCAGCACAGAGCACCACGTAGGGCTCGAACTTACAAACTGCAGGATCATGACCTGAGTTGAAGTTCGACGCTTAACCGACTGGGCCACCCATAAGCCCCTCCAATTCCTATTTTTAATGGTTAATATGTGTTACTTTTGTGGCAAATTATATAGCTTCTCTATGCTTTCTTCTTAATACTTCATAGTACCATTTTGATTTAAATGAGTTAAATATTCGTAAAGCACTTAAAAACACTCATGGAAAAATAAGCATTCAAAAGTACTATTATTATTAGGTTTTATAGTTTATCTTGTTCTACAAATTTATAATTTTTTAAGTTTATTTATTTATTTTGAGAGAGAGAAAAACAAGCTTGAGTGAGGCAGGAGTAGAGAGAGGGGAGAGAAAGAATTCCAAGCAGTCTCCTCTTTATCAGCATTGTCAGCGGAGCCCCATGCAGGGCTGGAACTCCCAGTGAGATCATGACCTGAGTCGAAATCAAGAGTTGGTTGCCTAACTGATGGAGATACCTGGATACCCCTGTTTTGCAAGCTTAAAGAAAAATATCCAAATATTTTATTGTATCTATAACCTACTACCAGTGTGCTGTTATCATCAAATTACATATGGTTTAATTACTATAATAGTTATTAGAATATAACTAGAATAGTTATAGAATTACTATAATAGTTATTAGAATTAGTTATTATAATAGTGTTTTGATATGCATAAAAAGTGGTTTAAAGAAACCAAACTTCAATTATGAGTTTCAATGACTTGTAGTTAGTTAGAAAAATTGCACTTGGAGAAATAAATAAACATGAAAACATTGAACTAAATGATTCAAAAGATACAATCTAGCTTGCTTTATGCTATAGATTTTCATACTAAAGCCACAAAGCTCCGCAAAAAATTTAGATGTGAAAATAAAGAACAACCACCAGGACATACACATTTCCAAAGAGAAGGACGGTTGTTAACAACTTAGCATTTTGCCTTTTTTTGTGAGTCATAAAGTAAAGATGCTCCAGAAGCACCCAGGTGGCTCAGTTGGTTAAGCATCCAACTCTTTGATTTTGGCTCTGGTCATGATTTCACCCTTTGAATTTGAGCCCCTAACGGGCTCTGTGCTAACAGTGCAGAGCCTGCTTGCGATTCTCTCTTTCTCCCTTGCTCACTTTTTGCTCCTCCCCCACTCATGCTCTCTCTGTCTCTTTATATCAAAACACATAAATAAACTGTAACAAAAAATAAAAGATGCTCCATGTATTTATTTATAATAAATATTTATTTTTTTTAAGTTTTATTTATTTAAAAAAATTTTTTTAAATGTTTTTATTTATTTTTGAGACAGAGAGAGACAGAGCATGAGCAGGGGAGGGGCAGAGAAAGAGGGAGATATAGAATCCGAAGCAGGCTCCAGGCTCTGAGCTGTCAGCATAAAGCCTGACGTGGGGCTCGAACTTGTGAATCATGAGATCGTGACCTAAGCTGAAGTCTGACGCTTAACTGACTGAGCCACCCAAGCGCCCTTATTTATAATAAACCTTTAAATATTTAATGTACTTTATGTCATTACTTGTATTTTGATTTTATATGCAAAACTCACAAGTGTCAACAAATGTTGATTAAGAAAAAATAATCACTGGCCTTGACATAACTGTCATTGACCATTGATTTTGATTAACATTAATTGAATTCAGTCTTACTGATAAATGGAGCAAAACCAGCATTAGTGAGGGTAATTCATATGGAAGCACTGGACATACATTGAACCTCAAGCAGAGCAATTTCTAAAATTAGCAAAGCTGTTATTTGTCCTCATTCCATAATGAAAATATTTCAACAGAAAACATTGTTCCTCTTAAGACAGTTTATTTTCACTGTTGTTGTTTAAAAGAACAATACCAACACAATTGTAACTTGATATTTGACCTTAAAACTTATGGTAAAGAGCCCTTGAATGGACATGTCATTATATGCAGGTTATAACCCAATTCTTATAAGAAATTATTCTTTATGGATGCAAATCTGCTTTCACAATGGTTTATTATTATTGGTCAGAAAATTCTAGTAATTACATTTCCTCTAATGAATACATACTTTCTTAATTTCATACATTGAAATGCTATTTAAATTATCCTAATTTTATTTTTCATTGGAGCACTTAAAAGTATCTATTTTTATTATATTCTTCTGGTGGTCTTTGGTGGATTGACATATTCTTTAAAAATATGAATTACAAAATATATCAATAATTTTTTTGAAAATAGCCTCTGTCACATGAAAAGCTGCAAATAATAAAAGTGGCTACAATAGAGAGCTTGTTAAAGATCAGCTCATTTTAGGTTTCATTAACACTGCACTGGAGATATAATGCAGAGTGTTAGAAATCAATTTAGACAAAGTCATTATTCTTCAAATACAAGGCTTTCTAGAAATATTTATGACTATAATAAGCACATTGTTTTCAGAGTAGTGAATTTTATAGGTTAGAAAACATCATTTACAGATATTTAAATATTGCTATAAAAGCATTTAGCTATTACTGTGGACATCTAATAAGACATAAAGTTTTATTAGAAGATCTATCTTAAGAAAACATATATATTTGACATACAAAAAGTAACTAATTGTATTAGAAGTTTTCTTCCTACTTAATCAAGCTGATTGAGTTGGTTAGATCATCAATTTTATTAAACACTGTATGTTTATGGTAGCATGTCTATCCTTCATAAATAACTATATTACAAGTCACCTCTTTTGCTTGCCAATTAAATTTATTAACATAATAAGATATTATATCATTACAAGTAAGACTATGAGCACAACAGAGTTATATTTGATTTTTTAAAAAAAAACATTATTCTTTCTGTGACGCCTAGGTGGCTCAGTCGGTTAAGCGTCCAACTTTGGCTCAGATCATGATCTCACAGTTTGTGAGTTGGAGCCTTGTGTCAGGCTCTGTGCTGACAGCTGAGAACCTGGAGCCTTCTTCAGATTCTGTCTCTCTCTCTGTCTCTCTGCCCTTCCCCCGCTCGTGCTCTCTCTCTCTCTCTCTCTCTCTCTCTGTCTCTGTGTCTCACTCTCTTTCTCTTCCTTTCTCTCTCTCCCAAAAATAAATAAGCATTAAAAAAATTAAAAAAGTAAAAATTATTCTTTCCAAAATGGAAGTGGGAAACCATAACACGTAACATAATCATTAAATAGGAGAAAGCAGAAATTCAATGCCAGAATAAGGCAATAGAAAAGATTAAGGGTAAAACCTAGAAGATAAATTACAAATATCACTAGAAAGTAAAAAAATAGACAAATAGCTTTAAATAAATAATATGTAGTATATGCCCATTTATGTGTAAGAATTGTTTTAAGAAACACATCTCAGATTATAATCTTCAACATTTTTCTTAAATTTCTTATTGACTTTCAGAGCTGTCAAATGTATATGGACCCTATATGTTCCTTGCTTTCCTAAAAAAATTTCTAGTGAAATTATTTTTAAGTTAGAAATAATATTTGAGACTGCATCTTTGAGATAGAGTAAATTTTGACATGTGCCACTCTAATCCCTAGGAACAACTATTCAAATGAAAATCATGTAAACATATAGGTTTAAAAAAAATGGAAGATATGAAAAAATATGTGTATTTAAAATGATGACTGCAGTTTCTGGTTATTTTATTATATCAAACTTCTGAGAAAAATATTCTTTTAGAAAGCATACCATTAATATATTTATAATAATGATTAATGTGATCATCCAAGGTATATATAAATAACAAAACATGGGTGACTTGTGGGTGTATCCACAAACTAGTGAGGTATATATGATTTTGGATGTTTTTCCTTAAAGTGATATGGAATTTGAATTAATATTACTGTTGTCAGTTCCTTGCCGAGATCGCCTCTCAGTAGCCCAACTAAGTACATGGCAACTTGCTTTATCAGATCAAGTACAACAGAGGAGCCAGAGACAGGACCAAGCAAGATGGAAGTCAGGCTTTCATAATCTAATTTCATGGGTGGCATCCCCTCATGTTTGCAATAGTCTACTCATTAGAAGTAAGACTGTAGGTCCAGGCCACACTCAGTAACAGGGAATTGCACTGTCAGGTGCAGGGCTCCACTGTCAGGAAGCAGGGATCTCTGGAAGTCAACTTAGAAAGCCCATCATAAAACTGACTCAAAAAAAGAAAAAAATCTGTTCTGGAAAATTTAAACATCTTTATTTTGTCAGTCTTTTATTTTTTTCATTAACTTATTACTGGTTCATGATTAAAACTTTCAGTGTTTCTATATTTATTTTTTTAATATGAAATTTATTGTCAAATTGGTTTCCATACCCAAATGGTGCTCATCCCAACAGGTGCCCTCTTCAATGTCCATCGCCCACTTTCCCCTCCCTCCCACCTCCCATCAACCCTCAGTTTATTCTCAGTTTTTAAGAGTCTCTTATGGTTCACCTCCTTCCCTCTCTGTAACTTTTTTTTCCCCCTTCCCCTCCCCCATGGTCTTCTGTTAAGTTTCTCAGGATCCATATAAGAGTGAAAACATATGGTATCTGTCTTTCTCTGTATGACTTATTTAACTTAGCATAACACTCTCCAGTTCCATCCACATTGCTGCAAAAGGCCAGATTTCATTCTTTCTCATTGCCAAGTAGTATTCCATTGTATATATAAACCACAACTTCTTTATCCATCCATCAGTTGCTGAACATTTAGGCTCTTTCCATAACTTGGCTATTGTGAAAGTGCTGCTGTAAACATTGGGGTACAAGCACCCCTATGTATCAGCACTCCTGTATCCTTTGGGTAAATTCCTGGCAGTGCTATTGCTGGGTCATAGGATAGATCTATTTTTAATTTTTTGAGGAACCTCCACACTGTTTTCCACAGTGGCTGCACAAGTTTGCATTCCCAACAACAGTGCAAGAGGGTTCCCATTTCTCCACATCTTCTTCAGCATCTATTGTCTCCCAATTTGTTCATTTTAGCCACCCTGACTGGCATGAGGTGATATCTCCGTGTGGTTTTGATTTGTATTTCCCTAATGAGGAGTGACATTGAGCATCTTTTCATGTGCTTGTTGGCCATCTGGATGTCTTCTTTAGAGAACTGTCTATTCAGATCAGGAACACGATATCAGGAAAAGGACATCTCAGGATGTCCACTCTCACCACTGTTGTTTAACATAGTGTTGGAAGTTCTAACATCAGTAATGAGACAACACAAGGAAATCAAAGGCATCAAAATAGGCAAAGATGAAGTCTAGCTTTCACTTTTTGCAAATGACATGATATTATACATGGAAAACCTGATAGACTCCATCAAAAATCTGCTAGAACTGATACATGAATTCAGTAATATAAAATTAATGTACAGAAATCAGTTACATTCTTTTACACCAATAATGAAGCAACAGAAAGACAAATAAAGAAACTGATCGCATTCACAAATGCACCAAGAATAATAAAATACCTAGGAATAAACTTAACCAAAGATGTAAAAGATCTGTATGCTGAAAACTATAGAAAGTTTATGAAGGAAATTGAAGAAGATATAAAGAAATGGAAAAACATTCTGTGCTCATGGATTGGAAAACTAAATATTGTTAAAGTGTCAATACTACCCAAAGCCATCTACACATTCAATGCAATCCCAATCAAAATTGCACCAGCATTCTTCTCGAAGCTAGAACAAGCAATCCTAACATTTGTATGGAACCACAAAAGGTCCCGAATAGCCAAAGTAATTTTGAAGAAGAAGACGAAGCAGGAGGCATCACAATCCAGACTTTAGCCTCTACTACAAAGCTGTAATCATCAAGACAGCATGGTATTGGCACAAAAACAGACACATAGACCAATGGAATAGAATAGAGACTCCAGAACTGGACCCACAAAAGTATGGCCAACTAATCTTTGACAAAGCAGGAAAGAATATCCAATGGAAAAAAGACAGTCTCTTTAACAAATGGTGCTGGGAGAACTGGACAGCCACGTGCAGAAGAATGAAACTAGACCACTTTCTTACACCACTCACAAAAATGAACTCAAAATAGATGAAGGACCTGAATGTGAGACAGGAAACCATCAAAACCCTAGAAGAGAAAACAGGAAAAACCTCTCTGTCCTCAGTCACAGCAATTTCTTACTTGACATATCTCCAAAGGCAAGAGGATTAAAAGCAAAAATGAACTATTGGGACCTCATGAAGATAAAAAGCTTCTGCACTGCAAAGGAAACAATCAACAAAACTAAAAGACAACCGATGGAATGGGAAAAGATATTTGCAAGTGACATATCAGACAAAGGGCTAGTATCCAAACTCTGTAAAGAACTCACCAAACTCCACACCCAAAAAACAAATAATGCAGTGAAGAAATGGGCAGAAGAAATGTTTCTATATTTATACCTGCCAATATTTTTATTAAGACTTTCTACACTTTAGGTGCACCTGGGGAGCTCAGTCAGTTGAGTGTCCAACTTCGGCCCAGGTTGTGATCTCACTCTTCGTGGGTTTGAGCCCCACATTGGACTCTGTGCTGACAGCACAGAGTCTGGAGACTGCTTTGGATTCTGTGTCTCCCACTCTCTCTGTCCCTCCTCTGTTTGCACTCTGCATATCTCTCTCCCTCAAAATAAATAAATATTAAAAAATTTTTAAAAGATTTTCTACACTTTATATTTCTTTGCAATATTGAAGCTTTACAGAGTGAGTTATGTGCAGTAGAGTGCTAGTAAACGCTTAAAAATAAACTCTGTGAAAATAATGTATGAGTTTATTATATTTTTGTACTGATATAAAAGATATATAGACACAATTTACAAATAATAATAAAAATACTATACCCTATTGCAATCCCATGTAGCCAATTGATTTTCACAGAATGCTTTTTATTGATTTTTGTTGACCTCTTGTATCGGTAGCAAACTTATGTTTGCAATTTAACCATGATTTGACAAAAACAGACTATAAATAATGCATAGAAGTTTGGTCATATCACTGATAAATGACTATTTTTTGATGTAAATATTACTTAATAATTTTGCTTACTTAGCAAGTAAGATGAAAATAAAATAATAATAATGTATTTTGGAAATTCCCTCACTAGTCAAAGATATGAGTGATTTCTTTGCTGTATAAGATGATAGTGTTTAATTTCTAGAAGAATATTTTCTCATTTGTTACTCTGTGTGCTCATGTGTGTTTGTGTGCTAGTCACAATGTAATGACTCCAGACAAAGCGTCATTTGAAGCTTAATATGCATTATTAACATTTTGTCTTGATGTACTTAAGTCTAGGCAATCAACAAAACAGTGAATCAAGGCCTGATTTCCAGTATTTGTCAAATTCCATGATGTAAATATCACCATCATGGCTGTCATAAGTCTGTCAACATGATGTTCCTTAATATAAAGTTGGAAAGGCATGTGCAGCAATGTTGCACAATACTATTGCCTAGTATTTCATCATAGAGATATAATAAACATAAATACTTCAATAACATAGATTATATTTAATGTAGGAAATTTACAAAAAACTGATGAATGAGTTTTGAGTATTTATCATTTTGCCTTTAGTCATGTATTGTGTGTTCATATAATTTAATTTTAAATAATTGTTGCATTTTAAAACAGACTTGTAAAATCTCTGAAAATTTAACAGTGTATTTAAATGAGCCAGTAAAGACTGAGCTCTGAAAAGACTGCTTTGATTTTTGCTCATAACATTTTCTTTAAAAAAAAAAATTTTTTAATATTTATTTATTTTTGAGACAGAGAGAGACAGAGGATGAACAGGGGAGGGTCAGAGAGAGAGAGAGAGAGACACAGAATCTGAAACAGGCTCCAGTCTCTGAGCTGTCAGCACAGAGCCCCACGTGAGGCTCGAACCCACGGACCACGAGATCATGACCTGAGCCAAAGTCAGACACTCAACGGACTGAGCCACCCAAGCGCCCCGCTCATAACGTTTTTTACCAAAAGAAGTAGCAAATTATAGCCAGTAATTTTGCGAAGAGTAAGAATTTCCAGTTTCATTTCTTTAAAAATTTATTTTAATGTTATTTCTTTAAAAATGTTTATTTACTTTGAGGGGAGAAGAGGCAGAAAGAGAGATTCCCAGGCAGCCTACGTGCTGTCAGCTCAGAGCCTGTCTCAGGTCTTCATGTCACCAACCGTGAGATCATGACCTGAGCCAAAATCGAGTCTGACACCTGATGGACTGAGCCACCCAGGCACTCCTCCAGCTGCATTTTTTATTGTTACATTATTTATTTCAACAAAATGATTAAAAATAAATGTTTGCTACAATTATTCTCAGGCAAACTTTCATGAAAATATGAAGAAGGTAGAGGTTATAGATACTAACTCTGCTTACCCTCAAATTGTCCCGTTTCTTCATTTGTAACATGAAGGGAATTAGTGTTCATCTCATGGGTTGTTGACAGATTTAAGTGAATTAATGCAGTCAAGTACTTATAGTGAGATTATAGGACTCAAGAAAACAAGCAATGCCTGGTATGATCCAGGGACAAACTTGAAAGAACCACTGTGTTATTTTGAGGAATGATCTGTTTTTGTGCCACAGCCCATGGCCCCTCTCTATATATCTTTGGACAGACATACAAATCAAGAATACAGCCATGTGATAGAGTTGGGATAGATTATTCTACAGTGCAGCATGTGGAGCTAGGGCTCAGAATAGATTCTGATGTAGCAGAAGTACCTCACTCAAGAAGCACCAAATTTTGTATCATTTCAGTGTGAAACACTTGGGGGAAGCACTTTCTTCAATGCAGAGAAACAGGCTCAACAAATATTTGTGGGATTTAATATTCTTTCCCTAAAGCAAAATAACCCTGCCATGGTAAAATAACCAATCTGCTTCTATACTGCAATTGCAATATATATCTATATCTTGAAATATATAGCCTATGTAATTCACAATATACGGCTCCAGTAAATCAGCCCTAATTCCAAATTTATTTGAAATAAACTTCAACTTGTCAATGCTAAAATGTTCTGTAAGCATCAAATAAAAAATAACTGTAAAATTTACATCCTATCATTTTCCACATAGCAGAGGAAAACATATTATGTTAAGTACTTTGTATCAAGAGAGACAGAAGCCGTTTCAGCAAAACTGCACTTTGGAGCCTACATCACCTTACCTGTAAAGATCAGGACTATCATTAACACTTGTTTGGGGGGCACCCAGGTGGCTCATTCAGCTGAGCATCCAATTCTTGGTTTGGCTCAGGCCATGATCTCATGGTTTTGGGATCGAGTCCTACATTGGACTCCATCGACAACACAGAGCCTGCTTGGATTCTCTCTTCTTCTCTCTCTCTCCCTCTCTCTCAAATAAATAAATAACATATTTTAAATAAAACTTGTTTTTAACAACTCTAATACATTTCCTTAAATTCAATATTTAAGTATCAGGTTTAAAATTTTTTTTGGTTAGTTTGTACATAGGGCAAATATTGGTATGCTAAACAGGACATTAAGTCCCATTCCAAAGTTAAAATACTGGTCACCAAAAATCAATCACCTAAAAAGTAAGATAGGTAAAAATTAATTCCTAATTCTAGGAAAGTACAATGAAGTACATGTTTTTAGTCAAAAACAATAGTATCAGATACATAGAACAGCAAACTAAAGGTATAAATTATGAAACAGAGAAAAACACACTTCAAGGTTAGTTTATTACACCCATGATGTTAATCACAATCAATTGTAAACAACCGTAACTTAAAGGATCATAGAATGCATTCTATCTACCAATTCCAGTGGGACAGAGTGCAATGGCTTGTATCTCAGCTCTCTTAATCTGTTGGCTTTGGACAACTACTTAATTTGTAAGTGCTTCAGTTTTCTTATCTGTAGAAAAAAGATAATTATAGGATTTAATTTAAGGGGTCAGTGTAAAGCATATATATATTTGAATATGTAAAGCATCTGGGAAAAGCTTACCATTATCAAAAGAAGTCAATAAAAGTGACTTTGTACATTATTTGCAGATATGTAAGATAATACAATTGGTCATTTTATTACTTTATTCAAACCTGAACCAGAACAAAAGTAAACTCTTTCAACTTCAAAATACAATCCCATTCACTTGTAACATCAAGATTTAGTTCGAATTCCTTTAATAATCAGATTATATAAAATAAACAATCAGATTCTATAGATTTCATGTATCAGCATCAATACTTCTGAGGTGACTATCCTTGTATCCTTGCAAAAGGATGCTGCATAAGAAATGTATGCACACTATAACACACACCCTACAGTATATATAGTATATACACTATAAACTACTTATGTGTTTTGTATCTTATTCTTTATTAAAAACAGTTAAAATTGTGTTTTAAACTGTCCATTGAAATTACAAACACTTATAAGATCCAGTATAAAGCCATACACACACACACACACACACACACATCTATCTATCTATCTATCTATCTATCTATCTATCTATCTATCTACACACACACAACCAAAGCCATGTTATATAAATACAGAAAGTCCAATTATATTTAGTAGAAATTAAAATAAAAAGCAAATATTCACTATGTTAAAAGAACATGAAAATGTGGACTTTTCCCCAAAACAACACAGATATTCATTTAGTATGAAAACCAAGTAAAATGCCAGTGCTATTGACTGTGTACTGAAAGAAGAAAATTCTAAAAGCCATATGTATGAATACATATTTAGTAAGATACCATTTCTTTGGCTTGATATAAACTTAGAAGAAAGTAACTATGATTTTTAGTAGAGAATAAGAAAGATGCAGCTTGTTTATATGCAGTACACTTAATGCTGTGCTCTGGTAAATAGCCTTTGGAACTTAGAGAAACACTTGAATAATCTTCAACAAAATCTGAGTTAGTTTAAGCAGGTCATATCAATTATTTTTGCCTTAGTTTATTCATCTGCCAATTGGATGTTGAATATACTTGCCAATACTTGCTTAATGTTATGCTAAGAATCGAATATCTAATAGGTAAACTTTGAAAAAGTAATAAGAGTTAACCAAGTAAAATGTATAAACATACATGTTTCTGAAAGATTTTAAAGGTAATTCTCCAGAATATTCAATAAGTCAGAGTACTTTTGTTTACACAGCTACACTTGTCTATACCAAAAACATTTGTATATACCAAGCACACACCATGAAAACAACTTTTTAGTTCTCAATGTCAGCAAACCAGAGGATACTTTTCGAACTATCCCCTAAAATTTATATTTTAAAAAAGCATATACAATTAAGCAAAATAATCAAAAGAAGTTCTGTTCTTCAGTAAATGTCTGCTTTCATTCCTGAGTCGAAGTCGGGCGCTCAACCGACTGAGCCACCCTGGTGCCTCTAAATAAATAAACTTTAAAAAAACAAATATCGGACAAATGACAAACCAGGAAAAGTATTTGCACCTCATAAAGTGATAATCCTCTTGTGGAAAGATTGCCAAAATTAGATACAAATAAAATAAAAATACAAATGAAATTATTTGCAAGTGATACAAAAGATAGTTTGCAGCAAATAATATAAACATGTTTCTTAAATATGTGCAAAGTTTCTTCATTTCTTTAATTTTTAATAAATTTAAAAAATTTTTTAATGTTTATTTATGAGAGACAGAGAGACAGAGTGAGAGCAGGGAAAGGGGCAGAAAGGGAGGGACACAGAATCCCAAGCAGATTCCAGGTTCTGGGCTGTCAGCGCAGAGCTCGACATGGGGCTCAAAACCACAAACTGTAAGATCATGACCTGAGCCAAAGTCGAATGCCCAACTGACTGAGCCACTCAGGCACCCCAATTTCTGTAATATTTTAAAATGCAAAGTTAACTATACAAATATATATATTTTTAATCAGAATTAAAAAGCAGAAAATGAGATTGCATACCCTGTATCAAGGCTATGGGGAAACAAACATTTAATACGTTGGTGGTGCAATTTGGTTTTGCAATGTCTACCAAGAGTAAGCATACATACTTTGAGCTGTTAATTCCACTTCTGGGAATTTATTCCACAGGGATAGATTATTATATACTCATATTCACTTATGGGAAGTTATACTATATGGATATAATTCATTAAACATTGCTTGGATTGTAAATATTTGAATCCTTCTAAATGCCATCAGTTGAAAACAGGTTAGATAAATCTTGGTATATACTAGACAGCTCCAAAAAAGAATGGAGCAGTACTTTAGGCACTGAAATGGAAAGATTTCCATGGTATATAGCTAGCCAATAAAAGTAAAAAATAATTCACATCATATGCTACTTTTTAATGGTAATATTTGTGCGGGTTGGTAACCAGGTATACATATTACATTATATTACATCGCATTTACTTTTACATTTATGAAGAAACTCTGGAGAGAAAGGTAATCAAAAAAAAAGTAATAACAGTGGTTACCTATGTGGGAGGGAACAAGAAATAGGAAGGTGAAGAAATAGGGTAAGAGATGGATTTTTCACAGTATATTCAATATACACATATTTTTACACACACACACACACACACAAGTACACCTGTGTATGCATGTTACCCTGTGAAACTATAATCTATTTTTATTATTTTTGAAAATTAAAAACTAAATGAATAATTCTGTTTAGTAAATGCAGAGAAACATGCTCATCTAGAAAAATAAATATGTAATGATACTTAATAAAATATTGACAAGGGTAATGAGTAAGGGAGATTTAGAACTCCTTATCTAATGACTTCTAAGGCTGTTTTCAATATGGAAGATCAGGGAGAATATTCCTTCTTGAGAAGTAAAACATAACCTCTCCTTTATGAATAATTCAGCACCTGTGTAGCCAAAGGTTCATCTTGATACTCTGCTCTCCCTTTTACTAAATTTCTTCTTCTATCTTTGCTGCCCCATGAGCATCCTCATTAAAATCATCATAATTGTCCCCTTTTGACTTCTGCTGCTTAAGTACTTTACAGAGATGAACACTGAATTTTCAATACAGCCTCTTGAGAGAGGTTCCCATTTTACAGATATGAAATTTAAATAACAGGTTAATAATTAGGTGAGTGTCACACAGTGTTAAAAGGTGGCACCTTGATTCCAGTTAAAGCTCTTAGTGTCCCTGCAACACAGAATTTTATCATACAATTTTTTAAATACGTGGAAAATTACAAAGAATATTTGCATTATACAACTACCATCTTATATGGTCACTGGGATCAGGTTGATGGATGGAAGGGAACACCTACTAAACTTTGCATATCAATTGCACATCTTTGAGGCTGGTAAACAGGTGCAGAATGCTGCAGCTGCTAATATCCCATATTAGGATAGTAGGCACTCAATAGTTGTTTACTGAAATGGTTGCATCTATTAAAATATAATAAAATGTTTAAAACCACATGGATAATAGCCTCTAATGGTGCTATACATTATATTGTATGTCAGAATTAACAAGGTCTACAAAATCAGCTAAGAATCAGGTAGACCAGGGGTGTCTAGGTGGCTCAGTTGGTTAAGCTCCCAACTTCCAATCAGGTCATGATATCGTGGTTTGTGAGTTCAAGCCCCACGTGGGGCTCTGTGCCGACTCTGTGCTCAGCCTGGAGTCTCCTTCAGATTCAGTATCTCCCTTTCTGTCCCTCCCTGCTTGCACTCTTTGTCTCTCTCTCTCCAAAATAAATAAACATTAAAAAAAAATTTTTAAAGAATCAGGTAGGCCAAAATTAGGGTATTTTCTATGGTTTACCAATGAGTATACACTCAAGTTAATGTACCATAGTGTATAACAGTTAATAACCTTACTTATAAGTTTTGAAACAATTATAGATGTTTGCCTACTTATATCTATTTTTTATACTCTGCCTTCAAGCAGTTAAGTTTAATAATATCTGCCCTCCTATAACATCTCCTGTTCTTGTATGTGCTTTAATGGGAATCACTATTCTTGGAATTTAAAGTTCATTTATCATGTTACGGTCTTTTTTATTTTCAAACTTATTGAGATATAATTGACAACTTAAGAGATATTTAAGGTATACAACTTGAAATTTTGATATAGGTATACATTATGAAATGATAATGGAAATAAAGATAATTAACATATTCATCACTGCACAAAATTACCATTTCCTTTTCCTCCCCTCCCCTTCCCTTTCCTCCCCTCCAATTTTTTTTCCCTTCCTTTCCTTTCCTTTCCTTTCCTTTCCTTTCCTTTCCTTTCCTTTCCTTTCCTTTCCTTTCCTTTCCTTTCCTTTCCTTCCCTTCCCTTCCCTTCCCTTCCCTTCCCTTCCCTTCCCTTCCCTTCCCTTCCCTTCCTTTCCCTTCCCTTCCCTTCCCTTCCCTTCCCTTCCCTTCCCTTCCCGTCCATCTCCCTCTCCCTCTCCCTCTCCCTCTCCCTCTCCCTCTCCCTCTCCCTCTCCCTCTCCGTTTCCCTTTCCCTTTCCGTTTCCCTTCCCCTTCCCCTTCTCCTTCCCCTTCCCCCTCCTCCTCCCCTTCCCCTTCCCCCTCCTCCTCCCCTTCTCCCTCCCTCCCTCTCTTCCTTCCTTCATTCCTTCGTTCCTTCCTTCCTTCCTCTTTCTTTTCTTTCTTTCTTTCTTTCTTTCTTTCTTTCTTTCTTTCTTTCTTTCATGGTGAAAACACTTGAGATCTACCCTCTTAGCAATTTTCAAGTATAAAGCTACTATATTGTAAACTATAGTCACCATCTTCACAACTAGTCTTCTTTCATAACCGAAACTTCGTACCCAATGACCATCTCATCTCCTCATTTGCCTATCCCCCCACCTTCTGCCGACTACCAATCTCCTATTTGCTTCTGAGTTCAACTATTTTGGACTCCACATATAAGTCAGATCATACAGTATTTGTCTTTCTGTGTCTGGCCTATTTCACTTTGTATATTGTACCTCAGCTTTATTCATGTTGTTGTAATTACAGATTAACTTCTTTATTAAGACTGACTAATATTTCATGTTATGTATATATGAAAATGATGACTATATGAGATGATGGAGACAAATATATATATTTAGGCAAATATATATAATATATATTTATATTTATGCAAATGTATATTTATATATAATTTATATTTATATATAAATATAAATATATATATTATATGTAATATATGTATTTAGGCAAGGAAGTACAAACTCTTATGAATAATTATTAACTGGTCCACTTGGGAAATTGTTAACTAAAATTGTCATTTGAGAAACTTATAACTAAAAAATTTAAGTAGAAAAACCCATTTGTAAATATCTTTTTCTTTCCAAAACAGGTAGAATTTTTTTCTCAGTAGTCTTTTCCCACTTAACACAAATCTTGATTGCATCTTGCACATTACACAGGATTTGTAATATTTTCTCTCTGATTCCATAATGAAAGATACTTTGCTAAATATTACAGTTTTATGACCTCCGGATTAGCCTCATTGTGACAGATGTGATGTACTCACCACTGTTTCAGCTAAGTGAGCAATTTGAAAGTAGTTTAATAAGTTTCTCCATTATCACAATTAAAGCTTTTTCCTAGTGATACCAAAAAGCTATCAATTCTCTCACCTTCAATTTTGAGGATTCAGGGGTGCTGAGGTTTTGTTCAATGGCAGAATAACCATGCAAAATGGGTTGTTTAGACACAAAGAGAAAAGAAGCCAAAATCTTCGAAGTAAAGACATGTTGCTTATTTCCAGATCGTGAAACAATGTAGGGTAATTACTGTTGGCCAGTGATTCTCCCTACCAACAACAGAACCCGTTCCTCAGTGTTATATTGGCACTAAGTCAGGTCTTTGGTGTTTCCCACTACAAAGTACCTCTTTTTTTTCTCTCCTTCCTCTTCCCCATATGATTATTATAATCTTTACGTCCCAGTTGGGATTTAATCCTTGTTTTTATTTCCACTGACTCAGAATTACTGGAGAAGAGAAAATGCCCTTCAAATTCTATGAAAATATTTCAGTGAACGTAGTGGCTAATATAACATGCAAATTTACCACAAGAAATATTACTTACTACTCTTATATTCACATCTATCATGAAACTCCTAAGAAAATCTGATAAAAATCATTGTAAAATGCACAATCTTACAATTTAAATTTCAAAGTGATATACTTCCTTTATATCCCCAGTATATGCTTTTTGTAAAGGAAAGAAAAGAAAGGTACAGTGACATATTAGAAAATTGATTAGGGGATAAAATTTACAGATTGTTGTGAAGGTTTTTAAATGGGGAGGGTGAGAGAATGGAGTGGGGGTTGTAGCTGTTATTTAAGGTAAGGAGAAAATCAGGTTTGGAGGGAGGTTTTGTGAATTCAGTGATAATCATGTTGAATTGAACTGTTTGAGACATTAAGGAATGGCTCTCAGCATAATGGAGTCCATCACCCAAAGCTGTACCTTTTCCTGAGAAATAGCTCACATCCAAAGTCTAGTAAATGTGGACCAGGGACCCGTTGTCTCACCTGAACACATTTCTGAAGAGCCATACCAGTTCCAAAGTTCCATATGGAATTGGCCGATACTGCTCCAGTTTGTCTGAGACCAAGTATTTCTGAGACTCAAGTCTTTCCGTGCTAAAACTGAGAATGTCACAAGCAAACTGGAATGTCTGGTCTTCTGCAGCAACTAAATCATACTTTAAATTCTTCCTCTGCTCAGTCTTTCCTGCATTCCCTTACCAGTGCTGTCCATGAGAATACTTCCTGTTAATCTGCTGCAACAAATTTTCATCTAAGAGCCCATTTCTTGGCAAATCCCTCCTAAGCTAGGGAAAAAAAAACAAAAACAAAAACAAAACACGAAAAAAGAAAAAACAAACATGTCCCCTATAAGAAAAGCGTCCAATGCTATATCCAGCCTTCAGGGGTCCAATACTTAATGGATGTATATGGGTCTGCAAGAGACTCAGAGCAACTATCACTCTGTCCTGTTTGTATCCCTTCTTTATATATATCTTTATATATAGATATATAGATATATGGATATAGATATATAGATATATAATCTTTAATTTATATTCCCACACTCCAAGTATTTATATTATCTATAATATTGCTTTGTTTTAGGTAAAGATTTTAGTTTAAATCTCTTGAATCTAGCATGTAAGTTGACTATATGATAAAACATTAATAATGTATGTAATTAATAGGTTAAAATTAGAATAGGACTTTCTGAAAAATAGTTAATATTTTTATATTTGAGTTGAATTCTCATCTAATATTTACTAGAATTTGCTTCTGCTGCCAAATTTCCCAAGATCATTTTGTTGTTCTTGTCGTTGGGGGAAGAGGTTGCATTTTATCAGTCTCACTCCTTAAAACTAGAATTTCACTAACACTATCTCTATAGTTTCAAAGACAAATGCTTCACAGAAGTGATGGATATACCATCATCTTTCTACAAAACAAAACGTATAATTGAAGAGTTCCTGCATACTTTCTAGTTTTCTTTTTTATGCTTCTCTAGTGTGATTTTAAGACTTTAAAAATGTTGCATGTCCATCAAAATTCCCCAGTGACTTATATCTTAAGAACTGGAAATGATAGTTACAGTGCACTCATTCTTTGTGAACATATCAAGTTCATATAAAGCCATACCATCACCATGACCAAACATAGGAATTAATTTATGAAACTGATGCTGATCATTTGAGTCTTTGTGTCTCATGTTTTTATGGACAGTTACCTTGATATCTTGTCCATCCCCATCCTTCTCATGCTGTATAGTTAATTGATAAGAAGTATGCTGCAATCGCTCACAAACATTTCTTCTTATGTACAGGTTTCAAATGTTCATATTCATGTGGCAAGTTGTATTTTCCAAAAATGACTGCAACAATACCCCTTACCCTGTATGATTTACATTCTGAATTTACCATTCCCGAAGCAAAAGTGGTGTCTAGGCCCCTCTTACTGAATCTGGGTTCGCTTGCAACTACTTCAATCCGTTGAACATGGCAGAAGTGGTCTAAATGACTTCCAATACAAAGTCAGCAAAGGTCAGACTGTTTTTGCTGTATCTTTTAGACAACTGGACATTCTTTTGACCATCTTTGGATGCTTGGATTATTTTTGACACTTGTAAATGCAAACTCTACATAAGAAATCCAGCTACAGGGAACCATCAGGCTGTAGAGACTATATACAACAGTTGATAGCCAGCATTAATTGCCAGATATCAAAATTGTCTGGGGAGAAGATGCCTGGAATAAGAGAAGTATTCCATATGCATTTTTGAAAAGATAACATCAGAAATATTAAATTTGGCAATATTAATTATCAATATGGGTCTGGGCTTACTGATAAATTTGCAACATTCAATTCTAATTATAATTTAATATCTATGAATAGCTCAGTGCTCATTTTCATCTCCCTTATATAGATATAGAACCTAAAACATCACTTTTAGATATAGTATCATAGTATTAATTTAGAATATTGTGCAAGATAAAGTATACCTAAAAGTGAGAGATTTCTGCCTAATTGGATTATATTTAATTCTAGGTAAAATATAGTAGATTTGTTCAATCCAAATTTTCCTTGGAGTGGCTGGATATGACTCTTCAATTAAAAGTATTGGATGAGTTTCATGTCAACGCAAAACCACAAGTTATGAAATCAATGAGTCAAGTATTGAATTAAATTACTTTTGGATGGCAGGTTTGACAGTTATTGCTTAGTGTGTCTTAATAAATCAATGATCTGTTCCCTCCACAGGGGTAGAAAAGTTCTGCTCTTAAAATAAAATATACAAAACCAAGGCTTATTTAAACACAATTCTTATTTTTCTCTCCTTCTTTCTTCCTCTTCTTCTTCTGTTTCATTGGTTTTTTGTTAACAGTATTTATTGTTTCCAAGGGAAAAAGCATTGAGGGAAAATACATATGATTATAATCTTATGACCTTTAATTTTCTAGAACTCTTTCTTCAAATTTACCTTATGAACATCCACTTAATTGCCATAAAATATCTATGTGAGAGTCTTTGTTCCTGCTTTTTATTACTTAAATTCAAGTAATTTCTTTTTTTGGTACAGTATTTTCTGCTACAGCAAGCTAATGTACCGTGTTGCTTAAAAATTATAAGCATTGCTCATAATTAGAGCTATTTGTTTAAACTCATTTTGAACAGGTATCTTCAAAGCATACTGATGTTGTCAAAAATGTTACAAAAATGAAATAGCCTTTTATGAATGAATGAGTTGTGATTAATAATTACAGGTATTATGGTTATTAAAAATTTACTTTGTAAAATTTTGCTATGCTGGTATTTTATGAAAATTTACTGACTTCCCAGGAAAGCAATGGATGGGGAGAACATAGTTGAATGACATGTATAAAGTGCTGGGAGAAAATACATATACACACAAACACATACTCACAGACATACTATCATTTCAAATCCTATATGCAGTGAAATCATTCTTGAAATAATGAGGATGAAATGAATTCATTTTCAGATAAGTGAAAGCTGAGAGAATTAAATATATATATAGCCACAGTATGGTTCCTGTAATCCTTATTCTTTGCCTATTATTATATATTTTATATTTATATGTAGAATTTCCCCATAATACAATCCCACAGTCCGATGCTCTTACGTAATGTTATTTTTCACATTTACTCACACATTAATTTGTATTCCTTCCTGTGAATCCAAGTTAAATCTGGTGAAAATGTCCCTGTAGTCTGCAGAGTTCCCTTCAATATGTGGGTTTTTTTGTTTGTTTTTTGTTTTTTGTAGTGCAGGTCTGCATGTGATGAATTCTTTTATAAAGTTTAGTGTTTAATGTTTTATACTAAAAATACAACAAAAATTTTAGAAAAGGCAGATACATAAAACCAGTGCATTAAAATGCTGAGGTTATATTGAATGTATATAAAACTCCTTTGAAATTATATGCCTCATATGCTATGTGCAATAGCAAAATAAAAGCCTGTCTTGAATTGGAGTGATTTATCTCCCATTTTCTCTGGGGGTTTGCCCAAAATGCCTGACCACAGGTGTTTCTTCAATTGTCATTCATTGGAAAAAGCCACCACATACAATATCCCTTAAACTCTCATTCCATCCTTGCTGTACAGAAATCTAGTGTCAGTAAATAAGACAGTATGGCAAATTACATGGCAATATTGAGTGCCTTGAGACTATAGCTGTTTCAAAGTTAAGTATGAGATCATAAATTATGTAATAAAACTTTTTACTGCAAATCTGTACTTTTTTCCATTTCTACAGATTTGTATTCCATATTCATTCAAGCAGTCAAATATCCATTAAATGTATTCAATTAAATCAATCAAAATCTATTCAAGTGATCAAAGTGATTATCTGGGTTTTCCTCAATTTTTTGTTTTGTTTTTGCTTTTTGCTTTTTGCCTTTTTCCCCCAGCATTTTAATGAACAGAAAGATCTTTAGATTATTTTTCTTACAGAGAATTATGACTTTCCCAGTCATAGATTTTCTATGTATCAAATATAGCTGTTTTGTTCTTTGAGCCACAGATTAGTCCCTGGTACTTATTTATTATTTTTGTAATATTCATGAAAAATTAATATAATTACTAATAGTTAATGGATACAGACAAAATAAGAAGTGAATGGACTTGTTGCTCTTTTCATTTTGAATTTCAAAGTGAGCAGTTCAAGAAGTGGATTACATACCACATGTGTCTGCATCTCAACAGATTTTCCATTTTTTTAGTTAGATACATATTAATAACAGCAGTGTCTATTTTAATTCTAACCATTAGCAATTATTTTTTATTAATTTTTTAA
Source organism: Prionailurus bengalensis (assembly GCF_016509475.1). Taxonomy (NCBI): domain Eukaryota; kingdom Metazoa; phylum Chordata; class Mammalia; order Carnivora; family Felidae; genus Prionailurus; species Prionailurus bengalensis. The sequence goes on from NC_057360.1 coordinate 50,892,867, forward strand.
ATGTTTATTTATTTTTGAGAGAGGCAGAGTGTGAGCAGTGGAGGGGCACAGAGAGAGAGAGAGAGAGAGAGAGAGAGAGAGAGAGAGAGAGAAGGAGACATCGAACCCAAAGCAGGCTCCAGGACCTGAGCTGTCAGCACAGAGCCTGACTCAGGGCTTGAACTCACAAGCTGTGAGATCATGACCTGAGTTGAAGTCAGATGCTTAACCGACTGAGCCACCCAGATGCCTCAGCAATTATTTCTGATATGTGTTCACCCATTCCAGAAAATAACTGAGCTTTATTAGTATATATGGAAACAGTTACCTACTTGCATGTAATAATACACAAATACTTGAAAAATGAAAGAATTTATAGCAAATTTCCATGGATCATATAAAAATTTTTAAATTTAAGACAATTATGTGCTTTATCTAAGCTAAATGTTCCTAGTTCATATTTTTATGTGATATATAAACACATTTTAAATTCATGCTATGTATATTGTCTTATTTTAGAAATATTCAATCTTTGAAATAAATGAGGAAGATATATGAAATTAATGGTGATTAAAATAAATTAATAAGTAATCTTACCAAATTTATTTCCTGAAAACAATTTTGTTGATTGTCAAACTCTCTTTATTAATATTATAAAAGCTTAGTCCGGGCTTACTGGTAAGTTGAGGAGAATGAACTTTAACCTAGATCTTTTTAGAGAATGATAATTTTAACGGATGATTTAAACTATCAGGTATGTTTGGCAAAATCGTTCTTGCAGCATTGTGGGTATTTGCTTCTTTCGATGTGTGTTGAGGGGGCAGTATGAAGCACACCTTATAAATAAAGACCATAATAATAGTTCATGTTCGGAATAATAAAAGCTGAATTAAACAAAGATAGAATGGAAAGGAAATAATTGCTTAGATTAGTGTAATATTAGAATCAGAGGAAACTGGTGGTTGTGTGGATGTAGAGGTAAATTAAGAGGAAGTATCCAGAGTGGATTGTCACACTGAAAAAGAAATCACAAAATAACCCCATAGATGGTAAGAGATGACATATCACTTTTCTTGATTTATTTGATATCTTTATGGATCTGGAACACAAAAGTGTCTGAGCCAAACATTTGATTTCAAAATTCATTACAACATATGTGGCAGTTGAAGTCATAAGAAAGTTTAGCATGAAGATAAGACCATCTTAAGAACAAATGTAAAAGTCCTGAGAGAGCAACAATTGTAATTTGAACAGAGAAGATGCAAAAATGATAGACAGATGGAAAGATAGATAGTGATAGAGATAGAGAAATGATATAAATATATAGATAGGGATAGAGACAGAGAGAGATAGAGATAGATGATAGGATGGACATAATGATAAGGAAAACTAGGGGAAAGTAGTTTCACAGATGTTATGTGAAAGTTGCATTTACTGTTCAGAATAGTAAGAGATTCCTAATAAATATGATGCTGCTCCTGAAATTTGTTGTGAAATCATATGGAAATGATCACCATTGAAATTGTACATCTGTAAAGAAATACTTTCACAAATAGCAACTATTAAGAAATTTCTGGGCCACCTGGGTGGCTCAGTCAGTTGAGTGTCTGACTCTTGATTTTGGCTCAGGTCATGTGATCAAGCCCTGTGTTGCACTCTGTGCTGAGCATGGAGCCCACTTAAGATTCACTCTCTCTCCCTCTTCCCTTCTCCCTGGCGCTCTCTCTTTGAAACTGAAAGAAGAATGAAAGAAAGAAAAGAAAGAAAGGAAGGAAGGGAGGAAGGAAGGAAGAAAGGAAGGAAGGAAGAAAGAAAGAAAGAAAGAAAGAAAGAAAGAAAGAAAGAAAGAAAGAAAGAAAGAAAGAAAGAAAGAGGAAAGAAAGAAATTGCTGGAACAGATTTGTCATTGGGAACCATCAACAAAGGGACCATTACCAAAAGCATGAGATAAAATATTGAGCTAAGAGACCATTCTACTCTCATCTTCTCCCATTACTGTAAGAATGCTAAAAATATCTATTTTTAAATTCTTGTAGAGGGAGATTAGAATGTGTTTTTTTTTTCCACTAAAATTCCTAGTAGGCATATAGATTGCACAGTATCCTGTGGACTTCAAATAAAGCTATGTTTATTTTCATATACATATGTTTAGATAGCTAGGAAGATAAATATAGATGTTTCCGATACAGGTATAGATTGATCTCATGGAATAATATAAATAAAATTTTTCATAGACAAATATATACAGAAGAGAGACAAACTAGAGCCCAAATTAATGGGAAATGCATCATATTTTCCATATTTTATGTGGTAAGACTTGTTTTTAGCAGTCAACCCCTGCCAACTCCCTGCAGTGTTTACTATGTATGATCAGTACATTTGCCCAAATTACCATGACTTTGTTCTCATCAAGTTTCAGAAAAAATAAAGAATAAGAGGGAAGAAAGTGTATTGACCTTTGGAGTAGTTAGAAGACTTGTAAAGATGTAATTTTCTTCTCTTTGTAAAGGAGGGGCTCTTCTCCTTCCCACAGCCCAATGATAGAAATCCCAGACGATTTACTGTAAAACAGCAAAGGTTGATCCTGTGAATACAGTGTGTGTACAGTAACCTTGCTCTCCAGCATGTACACAACCCTGTGCACAGAAAAAGCTGTAGAGACTGCGGCAGTTATACACATTCCATTTCCACATTTTGAGTTACTCATGATATGAAAGCTCAGCATGGAAAGTAGCTGGGCCTGGGCCACCTTGGTGGCGTTCTCAAAGAGGCACTCACCAGGTTAAGGTATCTTAAATACCATTGTGTGTGAGGTGTACCTCACATAACGAGAGCTGGAGAGGAAAGAGAAGAGAAACAAACAGTTTAGATAGAGCTCCGTTTTCCCTATCAGTGAAAATAGGAGGGGGCCTCCATAGACTTCAGAAGAATCCATTCAGTACCCTATCATGAAAGCCACCAGAAGGCTCATCAATCAGATGTAGACAGGCAATATAACTGGCAATTGGAGGTCACTACAGGAGATACTCCTCTTCTAACTCTTTCTTGCCCCCAAACCAGAGTGGGAAGACATGGAAAGAGACAGAGGAAAGTCAGTGAAGTATTCTCCTCTACTTAAGTATTCTCCTCTACTTAAGACCACTGAAATACAAGCAAATGAACTAAACTTTGAATAGAGGTGGACAGTGAGATTTTCATACAAAAAAACTGCATTTTTTAAATTAGGGAATAAGTCTGTTTTATTAAGATTAACTGTCAACTGATGAAACAAGGCTCATTTGTCATCAAATGGCAGAATAAAAAAAGATTCTTACATAGCACAATAAGGAGATCTGCATTAGAAAAATAAAACAGGTCAATAGTTATGCCTCCATGTTTGGAGATTCCCCAAGTTAATACTGATTTTTGTAAACTCCAGTACATTTTTATCACTGACTTAGAGTATAATTTAGTGGTATTTATTCTTATAAGAATAAGTGAGACCTGATTATATTTAGCTATTTTTACCTTAATCTTATATTTTTACCTTATACACTTTATATATATATATACACATATATATATATATACACACACACACATATACACACACACATAAAATCTTATATATATAATATAAATATATAATAATCTTATATATATAAATATATAATAATCTTATATATATAAAATCTTATATATCTAAATAACCAATTTAAAACAAAAGAAGGACTTTAATTAAATGAATCAACTTTTTTTTTATTTTGGAGGGATTATTTCACATTGAATATAACTTCCTTTTAATTAATGTGGTTATAACTCTACGATTTAGTGCTTAAAAATGTTTTCAGTTGACACAGGGGTAATCTGAATTAATGAGATAATTATACAAGATCTTTACTTCATTTTCTCTGTGTAATGGTGGACACTAGTAATGTTTTTCTGTCTCAAACATTTATCACATCAATAACATGCCTTTAGGACTATTGATCAACCTATTGCTTTTTGCTTCTAAAATATAGAACTAAAACCATCTGATTCAAGGGTCTACTAATAAACATGTAACCAAAATAAAATACCAATTATATTCAAAGAGGTTACAAAATTATTTTCAAAAACAAATTGCTTAGGAAAGTGTAATATATCACATTTTAAAATATTTTCCTCAACTTCTTAAAACTAGATACAATATTTAAATGTTGAATTTTAAGCATAAAGGTTTTAGTCAATCACTGATTTGTCTTAAAAAAAAAAAAAAAAACCTGATAGGGACACTTGGGTGGCTTAGTCGGTTAAGCACTCAGTCCTTGGTTTCAGCTCAGGTCATGATCTCAGGGTTCATGGGTTCAACCCCATCTCAGGCTCCACAATGGCAGCGTGGAGCCTTGGGATTCTCTCTCTCTCTCCCTCTCTCTGTCCCTCAGCTCACAAGCTTACTCTCAAAATACATAAATAAACTAAGAAAAGGAACAAAAAAGCAAAAACTGACAGTGTTTCAATAACAAAGGAATCTATTTGTGTTTAACGGTATTTAAAAATCTAATTATTCATGTATGGATTTTTAGAAATATAAATATCTACCTATGCATGTCTGTATCTGTCTGTCTCTTTGTCCATCTCTCTCATCTGTCTAGTTCCCATGTTCTCTCCTATGATGTCAGGATCTAATCAAAGAAAATTAAGACAACATCATTACTTTTACATGGTTATTCCAGTCACATTATAGCACTTTATTTGGTCAGCCTCGTCACCCATTCTTTTGTCAATATGATTTTAGCAAGAAGTTATTAATAAACTCATATGAAAACCAATCATTGTTTTGTGTGTTTTAGCAATTTAACCACGTTCTCTGTCCAGAAAAATCATGTTTTACATTTACAGTTTTGTAACTGTAGTAAATTATGAGATGCTAAATATATTGAGTTGCTAATATGTCTTGAGCACTACACTAAGTATATTATATAAATAATTCTATTTAATCTGAACATGCACAGTTACTGTTATAATCCTCCTTTTACAGACAAGGAAAATGAAGTACTGATGATTTAAGAAATATACCTAAAATGCATAGATGGAAGCAGCAAAACCTTGATTTAAACCTATATTTTCTCTATGAAGACCTTGAATTTCTACCTTTTAAATTACACTTCAAGTTGCTTAACATAGTTGAGTCTCAGTTTTCTCATCTGGAAAGTAAGGCATGTATTCCTTTATTCAGTTAGTTATTTGATTAGCGTCCGTTTTTGCTAGACTACACTTGGACATGGGCACAACAATTACACAGAAATCAGACTATGTGTGTGCCTGTAAGGGTGTGACTTTCTGTAAGAAGAGTCACAGGGGCGCCTGGGTGGCGCAGTCGGTTAAGCGTCCGACTTCAGCCAGGTCACGATCTCGCGGTCCGTGAGTTCGAGCCCCGCGTCGGGCTCTGGGCTGATGGCTCAGAGCCTGGAGCCTGTTTCCGATTCTGTGACTCCCTCTCTCTCTGCCCCTCCCCCGTTCATGCTCTGTCTCTCTCTGTCCCAAAAATAAATAAACGTTGAAAAAAAAAAATTTAAAAAAAAAAAAAAAAATAAATAAATAAATAAATAAAAAACGTTAAAAAAAATAAAAATAAAAAAGAAGAGTCACAGAATAAACATAGAAATAAATTACCAGATCATGTCATGTGGTGATAAGGGCTTTGATGAGAATTAAATCAGGATAAGGAAGAGAGAAGATATTGCAGTGGGAGTACTAGTTCATATAACATGAGGAAAAAAACACTTTGCTAAGAAGATATTTAACAGTAAGTCTGCTCTAGTAGCAAAGAAAGACAAATTGATTTAGGAAGATGTTCTAGGAACAAGATGTTCATCACTGTGGCCAAAGAAAAGTGAGCAAGGGGGGAAACCGTAGAAGACTATTCCAGAGCAATGCCAGAGACTAAATAATGTACAGCCATGAAAGACATGCTTATCAATTAATGTCCAGGAGACTGAAACTCCACAGTAATTTGAGTATGAGAAGTTTAAAGACTTGTCACCTATTGCAGGAAATTATCTACTGAAGGGTAAAGAGAACACTAAAAATGTAAGAATAACAAATATAGGGCATATCTACTGCTCCTTCTAAGGCTTCAGGCAAGGACTCAAGGAAATAACAAATCTGGAAGAACCTCTACTCACCAGAGCTGAGACAGGGACTCCTTAGAGAGGATGTGATTGTGGCCTACTAGATACCAGAGAGTTTTGCTGATGCACTATGCTGGTAAGGCTCTTTGGAAAGCTGCTGCCTGGGGGGCTGCAGGAAGGTGTTCCCGGAGATCTGATGTACAGTGCTGGTCCTGTGCTCCAAAGGTGTGAGCCAAGAGGAGCACAGAGAACTAGGGAGAAGAGTCTCACCCTTTTCCAACATCCCACCACAGGCTTTACAGATGACTTTTATCAAGATGCCATAGACAAAACAAAAACCTTCCATGATCACCAGCAGGGTAAAGAGGGCTAGGTGTGGAGCTGATTGACACCATTGTAAAAAATCTGGGTTTGGGGGCACCAGGGTGGCTCAGTCAGTTAAGCATCCAACCTCAGCTCAGGTCATAATCTCGTGGATCATGAGTTTGAGCCCCGCATCGGTCTCTGTGCTGACAGCTCAGAGCCTGGAGCCTGCTTCAGATTGTGTGTCTCCCTCTCTGTCTGCCCTTCTCCTGTTCACATTTGGTCTCTCTGTCTCTCAAAAATAAATAAACGTTTAAAAAAACTAAAGAAAAATCTGGGTTTTGTTGCCCTCATTTAAAGGGTGATGGAGGGGTGCCTGGATGGCTCAGTTGGTACATGTGACTTTTGATCTCAGAGTTTACTTAAAAAAATCATGGAAAATATGTCAGTAGTTTTAATCTGAAAATGTTTTAATTTTATCTTTATTTTTAAAGATAGTTTTGTTGTGTAGAGTATTGTTGGTTTGTTTTTTTTGTTGTTGTTGTTGTTTTTTTTTTTTTTTGCTTTGCAGTGAAGTTCTATTTAAACTTCTGCTTTCATTGTTCTGGCTTTCTTTGTTTTTTCTTTTTTCTTCTTGTTTTTTGTTTTTTGTTTTATTTGTTTTGTTTTTCTTTAGTTTCATTGCTGAGAAATTGTCTGCCTTCCTGATACTTTTGGTTAATGTATTTCATTAATTTTGGAAAATCGTTAGCACTTAGCTTTTAAATATTTTTCTATACCATTCTTATTTTCATCTCTTTTCTTCAATACATATGATGTTCACAAATATCCTCAAAGACTCAAACACTTATATGTACTACATCTTTCTCTATACATGTATCTTTATAAATTTGTATCTAAATCTGTATGTAATATTTGTGTGCATACTTTTTCTAGGTTTTTTAATGATGTTACTTGCAATTCATTGCTTCTTTACTTAAGCTATGTATAATTTGCTCTTAAACCAATCTACTGAGCTATTTTTCCTTCTTCACATTTTTCGTCTTTAAATTTCTGTGTGATTTTACTACAGTTATTTTTTGTTGAAGTTTCCAGGCTAATTTCTTCTCCTCCAACATAGTATTTATAGTTTCTTTGGCATCTTTTTGAATTTTTTTTTTATTTTGTGTCTGTTGTTTTTTTTTTTTTTCCTCACTGTGTATTTTGGCTTCATCCATCCATATTTCTTTGTGTGCATTTGCAAAATATGGTATGTGAACACTGTTTTTGACTGTTATTTATTTTTGAGAGAGAGCACGCAAGTGAGACAGAGGCAGAGCAAGGGGGACAGAGGATCTGAAGTGAAGTGGGCTCTGCACTGACAGCAGCTGGATGTGGGACTCGAACTCACAAACAGCGAGATCATAAACTGAGCTGAAGTCAGAGGCTCAACGGACTGAGCCACCCAAAGTGCCCCTGTTTCTGACTGTCCACAGGCTTGAAAATGATGTTTTCTTCCTCAAATGATTATCATTTGCTTATGCAAGGAGGATAAGGGCACTCAAAATTTTGAATTACTTTACTATAAACACAGTAAACTCTGTAAACTCTCTAAACTCTGTAAACTCTTTGGACATTGACCTCTGTTATGAATTTGGAAGACTGACACTTGTGAAGTAGAGCACAGAGTGCCAGCTGGTGAGCCGCATTCAACAACAGACCACAAAAGAAATGGGAACTGAGATATTTATTACTCATAGATCCTGCAAGAAGTGCCCAGCATGTTTCAAAGGGCCATACTGGGAGGCTAAGGCAGAGTGCAGACAGAGGCACGGTCATGGACATATGTATGCCTCTATAAGGATCTGTGAGTGGAGTGCTATGGGGATCCTGGGCTAAAGCTGGATTGGTCAATTCAGATCAAAGGAGTTGGATTTTGGTGAGCCCCGCAGGAATCTTATCCAAGGAGCACATAAGGGGAAGAAGCTAGGAGGAAAGGGATACTGTTGATGCCAAGAGTTGTTAGAGAAAGCTATCAGGAACTTGCATTTCCTTGTGACTCTGTGGGCTGCTATCTGGGGAAGGAATTTGTATGAAGGGCTGGTGTAGCTGAAGGTCATTGCAGATTGCTTGGCCAAACAGAATGAAAGTTGACCCAGCAACATCATGGAGTAGCTTAACTAAATTCTTGACAGCCTCAAAAAACCATCTTTTAAAAATGTACTTGATTATGTCTGACAATAGTGAACTTGAACAAATAAACATTGTGTTTGTTTCTTTCTGTCATTTTTCAAACTTTTATCTGCTAGGTGAAAGGAAGTAAAAGTATTTGAAACTGCCAATACAAAGTAGTGTATAATAAGTAGCTATGTGGTAAAAAAGAAATGGTGATATTTGTTAATATAATATTTGCAGCATGTAATTTGAATGCATTGTATGCAGATATTTCTCGACCTACCATAAGGTTACATCCTGATAAACCCATTGTAAGCTGCAAATACATTTAATATACCTAACCTACCGAACATCATAGCTTAGCCTAGCCTACCTGAAACATGCTGAGAACACTTACATTAGCCTACAGTTAGACAAAATCATCAAACAACAAGTGGTTTATAATAAACCACTTATATAAACACTTACATGAAAAAGTGTAGTTTGTCAAATATAGCAATGAAAGTGAGAACCAGGATGCTTGTATGGGTACAGAATGATTGTTGACCCTTGTGATCCTATGGCCGGCTGGTAGCTGCAGCTGGCACTGCCCAATATCACGAGAAAGGACTTTACCGCATAAATCTAGACCAGGCAAAGTTCAAACTTCAATATTTCAAGTGCAGTTTCTACTGAATGTGTTTAACTGTCACACTATTTTAATATCAAAAACTCTTAAGTCAAACCATCGTGAGTCAGGGACATGTACTACAAGGAAAATATGTTTGCATTTATTAACATGAAGTTTTGGATTTTTTTTTCCTTCAAAGAATGGCATTATGTTAAAAATATAAGGTAAAGGGCTCTGATAGTTATAACTGCTTCTATCTTTAGGAATTATTAAATGTGGTTTGTAGGCATTTCATATGTCTTAAAAACATAGCTCAGGATGTGTTGTTATTTTCTTTCCAATTCAAACCCAGGAAGAAAGAGTAACTAGTTTAGATCTAGCATGGTACTCTCACTTTATCAGAAGAATACTTGAAAAAGTGATCTTGGTGCAGAGACTGACATAGACATTCACTTAATTGAATTATTTATTATACACATGTTGAGTCCCTACCATGTACTCAGGTACATGAGCCCAGGCATGGAACTGATGATACACATGATATTTCATTAAGATAAAAAGATAATGATTATGATGGCAACTCCAGTAACAAAGTTCTCTGTTGACCTTAAGAAGTCAAGACATGCTTTAAAGGTCATATGAAGATTTGAACTATGGTGACTGAACTAGAGATAATAGCATGTGACCAATTGTAAAACATAGATAAAAGAAAAAAGACAATGAAGAGATTTTTCAGATAGCAAAAAGGACCACAATAGCTCAAAAGTATCTCTTATGATCCTATGATATTTGGCACCAGGAATCCATGGTGAGGTAGAAGAATCAAGAAGAACTGGTAAATACAATTTTAAAAAGTCATGGGGCACCTGGGTGGCTCAGTCAGTTAAGCGACTTTGACTCAGGTCATGATCTCCAGCTTCATGAGTTTGAACCCTGTATTGGGCTCTGTGCTGACAGCTCTGAGCCTGGAGCCTGATTCGGATTCTGTGTCTCCCTCTCTCTCTGTCCCTTCCCACTCACATTCTGTCTGTCTGTCTCTCTCTCAAAAATAAATAAACATTAAAAAAAAATTTTTAAGTCATGGGCAGGGATGATTGGATGGCTCGGTTGTGTAAGCATCCAGCTCTTGATTTCAGCTCAAGTCATGATCTTATGGTCATGATCTCACGGTCATGAGGTAGAGCCCCACACTGGGGCTCCATGCTAGGCATAGAGTCTACTTAAGATTCTCTCTTTATCTGTCTCTGCCTCTCCGCTGCTCACATGCACATGCACTCTTTTTCAAAATAAAAAAAATACCATGGGCATATGATGTTCAATACTCTGAGTAGGCAGGTTGTCCTGCCTCTGTCATGAAACAGACTTGTTATTTGGTCAAAGACACATACCGTTTTGAGTCTGAGAGAATAGCATAGCATCACCTTTTTTATGAAAGATTTGCAGTTTTTGCTCCGTCAAAGATGTCAAAAATTTCAAATTCTTACGTCAACAGCATAGTTTCTCATTTTTTTTAGTTGAATAAAATAGAAAGCAAATTTTGAAATCACGCTTCCATTATACTGCTGACTTATGGAGTAGCTGAGGTAGTAATACGTGATTTTATAACTCCAAACAAGAAATACCTATTAGAGCAGTAGATTTTCTGAAATATTATTAGCTGTCAAAAGAAGCATCACACTCTGGGAGGTTTCTGTGGATTTGTCCAGAAATGGAGATAAGGATGAAATTTCATGGGCTTCCAATGAAAGGATTCAGAATTAACTGACTATTTGTCAGTGATCAGTTCTGGGCTTGACAATTTCTTTAAAAAGACCACACACACCTATGCCTGCAAAACACAGCAAAAAGAACAACACACACACACACACACACACACACACACACTCACACTTATATACCTGTTGTTATATAACATTTATGTACCTGTTGTTATCACTGAACTAATTTGATGGAACTTTGAAAATAGTTTCCTGTAATAATTCAGGTTTTATCTATGACAAATCAAATTATAACAATAATTTCATTACTTATACATATTAGAAGTTATATTTTAATTGAAAAAAGAGTAAAACTGAAGATTTGTCTTCATAATGACAAAGCAGTTACTTGGGAAGTACTGTGGTAGTCATGCAATCAACTATTTGCCCAAAGAATATTGTGCGGATACATATGTAATTTCTAATGAAATTAATAAATATAATAGTTTACATCATGTAGTTACAGTTTTGTTTGATTTTTTAAAAAATTCAGTCAAAGCTGTCAATTCTAAAGCATCAGACTCCAGTGACTGGCCAATCCTAGTTTTGTTTTGTTTTTTTGTTTTTTTTTAATTTTTTTTAACGTTTATTTATTTTTGAGACAGGGAGAGACAGAGCATGAATGGGGGAGGGTCAGATAGAGGGAGACACAGAATCTGAAACAGGCTCCGGGCTCTGAGTTGTCAGCACAGAGCCCGAAGCGGGGCTCGAACTCACAGACCGTGAGATCATGACCTGAGCGGAAGTCGGCCGCTCAACCGACTGAGCCACCCAGGCGCCCCCCACTCCCAGTTTTGAATTCAATGGTTTAGAAACATTTTTAAGTAAAATATTTATGATTCCATGGCACCCTCTCTATTTTTTTCATAATGATGAAAGCAGTAAAGCATTCTACCTCTGCTGATTCTTAAGGACTGTTCTTTATATCATATGCTATTTATGTTAGTTTGCAAAAGCAAGTACTGTACACTGATATTTTAAATGGCGTTATCTCATCTTAAGAAATCATATCTCTTCCATGCATCTTAATCCCCTGATCAATGGTTAGAAAACTTGAATGTGAGTAAGTATCTCTAGGATACTCTGAGAGAGTCATATTTAATTGGCTGGGCCAAAAGCTTTTGAATTTTATCTAGAATCCTTAGAGATCAATGTACAAGCAATCTCTCAGTATGAAAGCAGCTTTATTTTTTTTTTCAACGTTTATTTATTTATTTTTTGGGACAGAGAGAGACAGAGCATGAACGGGGGAGGGGCAGAGAGAGAGGGAGACACAGAATCGGAAACAGGCTCCAGGCTCTGAGCCATCAGCCCAGAGCCTGACGCGGGGCTCGAACTTACGGACCGCGAGATCGTGACCTGGCTGAAGTCGGAGGCTTAACCGACTGCGCCACCCAGGCGCCCCTGAAAGCAGCTTTAAATTTTGGTCAGAATTTCAGTATTAGAAGCTTTTCATCTTTAACTGTTACCTAAACAATTGCTTTCTTACTCCTGAATATTTTCTCTATCCGACATGGTTCAGAATTTCCTACGTTGTGCTCATTTTTCTAAGTTTCTTTTTTCTCAGGAATAAAAATAAAAAAGAGGGATGCCTGGGTAGCTCAGTTGGTTGAGCGTCCAACTCTTGATTTCAGCTCAGGTCATGATCCTGGGGTCATGGGATCAAGTCCCACACTGGGCTCTGTGCTGAACGTGGAGCCTGCTTAAGATTTTCTCTCCCTCTTTCTCTCTCCCCTGCTTGGGCTCTCTCTCTAAAAATAAAGTAAATCTTAAAAAAAAAAAAGAAAAAGAAAAATGGTAGGAGAAAAGTTTTATTTAACAAAATAAGGCAGTATAATCACAAATAGGTTTTGAACTTAATTCTACAGTACATGATTTGCATCAAATCTCTTTGTAGTAACAGTAGGCCATTTCACATACAGGTGGCAGAGCAAGTGTGAGGGCCATTGAACACAGCTAATTTTGCTAATGCATCACAATTACAGAAACACCTGTGCTAAATAACCTTGTCCTATTTCCATGAAAATGAATAGTGTTCAATAACCCTCAAAATATCTCATTTCATGCTGATTCAGATTCTCTCTAACCATTTTCTGTGACAGTACCTCCACAACATAGATGTCTTCGAAAAGCCAAATTCAGTTTGTTTCCATACATTTATTTCAGATACTTCCTCCTTCATTTTCTTTTGGTAAGAAAGCACTTCCTCTTGTAAATATTCTATTGTTTTATGCTGCAGAAGGTAAAAGGATATGATTTGTTTCGAAAAGCCAGTCCAAACATCATTGCTTATATAGGAGGAACATACTGTTAAATTGCACATATAGGCTATCAGTCTTGAATCACAACTTCCTGTTCAATGTTCCAAAAGTTACCCATGCCTGATGATGTGTTAAATAATCATAGCTTGTAAATGAGGAGTTAGCAATTAGAGTTTCATTTACCTTTACACCAGAGTGGTGATGTACACTTGTCCTTCTAGAATCTTTATCCACTTCATAGTAAAAACAAGACAAAACCAAAGCAAAACCGCTGATCTCTAAGAGCTTTTTATTTAAAACCAAAACCAACATGTGACACAAAACATTAAGAAATTATGTAAAATCCATTAAACTAGGGTGCCACATTAGTATAATATGTATTAAATATGGATAATACATTTAGAGATAGTTTCATGGTGATTAAGTCTAGTAAACATTTGATAATATTTATTTAAGAGCAGTGTTGACAATTATATTTGAGAAGGGCATGATAGTATTTAACATCAAATTTAAAAGATGAAGTGCATGAAATTATGTGTATGAAATTATAACAGATGTGAAAAGGTTTGGCAATATGCAGTAAGTGTACTGATTTGTGGGCCTGGCTCACAGGAGCTGTTCAAACATGTTTGTTAACCAGCTATCTGACAGAATGAATGAATGTATGCTATAAGCAAACCTCTTTCAGGGATGAAGGAAATTATATTCTATGTGAGTGCATGAAATCCTCATTTCGTTTCCCAAGTGCAAACACTTTTCAATTTGGTAGAGTAAGATATAATTTTTGCTTAATTTCTATATTTATTTTATGTTCTGGTACAAACATTTGCTTTCAAATGCACTATAATTGGCTGTATTCTTGTCATTATGAAATAAATAAGGTATAAGTAAACATTCTAAGATTTGAAATTAAGTGTGATACAAAAAAATTGAAAAACTGAATTTGATAAGATAGTATGAAATACATGTACATCCTCAATTTTTAATTAATTATTATTTTAGGAGCACATACAGTAACAGTTGCCATCTATAAATTGGGAATTTTTGACGAATTACCTATACATTTTATTACATGTAAATCTTTATGAAGTTCTACGATACCAAAATAAAGAAGCAATATTTAATTTTAACCTGTATTTTACATAAAGGTAAAATGCAACACTTTTAGGATTGTACTTTCTAAAAATTTTCTGAGTATAAACATAAAATTATACTAAAAATTAATAATAAAGGCAACATAAGGGTTTTTTTTATTAAGGAAATTAAATTGGTATGAGTTAATTGAACTGAATTAATTAAATCATAGACATATCAGTTTACATCTTTGTGTTATTTATTTATTTATTTATTCATTTATTTATGTGAGAGAGAGAACATGAATGGGGGAGAAGCAGAGAGAGAGGGAGACATAGAATCCAAAGCAGCCTCCAGCTCTGAGTTGTCAGCACAGAGCCTGATGTGAGACTGGAACTTGTGAACCACCAGATAGTGACCTGAGGTGAAGTCAGATGCTTGACCGACTGAGCCACCCAGGCATCCCTATCATATCTTTGTTCAAGTAGCACTCACTCCCTACAAAAGAAATGCTATATTTACAATAATGTTTTCAGCCAAAATCTTAAATCTCTGAGGTGTAATTTACTATGTAACTCAAATACTTTTCCATGAGGCAGAGTTTGGAGTTATGCTGCCTGAGGCTAAAAAACATCAAAGATTGCTGGAAATCTCCAGAAGCTAGGAGAGAGGCATGTAAGAGATCTTCCCTGAGAGACTCTAGAGGGAAACAATCCTACTGGCACCTTGATTTCAGAGTCTGGCCTCTTGAACTGTGAGAGACTTGAGGCAATAAATTTTTTTATAAAGTAAATTCTGTTCCCAAAAATTCCATGTGGTATTATGTGTAATGTAACACACAAATGTCTTCTTTTCCCCTTCATTCACTGACACTTTAAGAATAAAACTGAAAGTTAAAACACAAGCAAAAAACCCATTTCACATGCCAAACACAAGGATTAGAATTGGGTATTCAGAATCAAACAATGCATACAAGTTTCTTGTTCTTATTAAGCTTACGTTCTATGAAATAAACATTTTTTTCCAATGAAAACAGCTGTAATGCTTTTTATTGCTGTTGTTTTGTAATGTTTTAAATATCAAATTATGTCTAGATGATTATTTAGTTAGTTAGTTTATTTATTTGATGAAGAAAGACAAGGGAAGGGGATGCCCAACTGAATACAGTGACTTGGTGTTCAGTAAATTATTTAGGATCCATTGCAACTAAATGCAATTATTTGAGTGACACACAATGCTTTTAGGATTATCTCATTTTCTTATCTATTATAAACAACTTGTTTTCAAAGACCATACCCAGTTAGTTGGACATCAACTAAGTTGAATTTCTAATGAGCCCAAGGAGCGGCCAACTTGTTGCTGTTCATTGAAAGTCTCAGCCTTAGATAATTCTTTGCAAGTGTGATGGGGACATCAGAAAACCCCCTGCTAGGTGTGCCTCAGTCGGTTTAGAGTCTGACTTTGGTTCAGGTCCTGATCTCAGAGAGCCTGCGTCAGGCTCTGTGCTGACAGCTCAGACAGAGCCTGGAGCCTGTTTCAGATTCTGTGTTTCCCTCTCTCTCTGGTCCCCACCCCACTTGCACTCTGTCTCTCTCTCTCAGAAATAAGTAAATATTAAAAAAAAAAAAACCTGCTAAATTTCTACCCTCCCAGGTCAACATAGACACACAGGGCCCCAGACACACACATAGAGAGAGGAAAAGAGTGAATTAAGTTTTTCTGTTACCAGTCTGAAATCAGAAAGTCACAAAATCATTGAGACTGATATGCTAGACATACATAACCACAGGGCTTTACAAATAATCATAGTAGAAAGAATTATGCTATTTATTCAAAAGAGGAATAATGATGACTGACATTTAATTCGTGGAATATACGTTGCTAAGAACAGAATACATACAAACTCACTAAATACATATCAAATTTAGCTTTATCCTCCATGGAAAACTCTCAGGTGGTGTTCTTGTGCTTACATTTTCAAAATTTAATAAATGAGTCACAGGCTATTCTTCCCCATTGGTTTAGAAACATTTGTTTGGAGTATTCGAATTTCAAGTCATATATCTCCATTCTTCCCCTAAAGACGTACTTTTCTAGGTGAATTTAGACATTGACTCAGGAGCACAGCTGGAGGCCTAACTACCAAGTAAGCCCTCTTCTACCAGCTGGGGCATCCAATACACTCAAACCCATCCTTGTTTATACTGCTTGCTTCCTACAGGGGAAGAAATGGCTATTGCAGTTGCTTTGAGTCTAAAGGTTATCTGAGAGGCAGAAATAAAAGTCAATCATATTCAAAACCAGTCAATCGTCCATCAATCAAGTTCATTCAAACCAGCCTTTTACCTTCTTTTTTAAATCTGCTAGAGTCGTATCAGATTGCCTTTGCTTTCCCCAAGCACAATGACACAAACTATTCCATTTCATGTATTCAGTGCAAGAAATTCAGTATAACCTCCTATTGGAAAGATGTCAAAAAATAAGCAAATGTTGACTGAATTTTGTATTTATGTTGCTGATAAAAATAACACGATGGTGCCAGACAGTTGTGCTATCTAACTGCCACTCTTTCTTTTCTCTATCATTATTTTTGAAAAGTCACACTTCAAATGCATCCTTACAATAATGATTCCTCTTGTATGTGCTGTGAAGTATATTTATATAAACGAAACTGAAATTTTAGGGCTTTTCATACTGATCTTGAAAAAAAAGTAAGGATCATTGCTCATTTATCTTTCTAAACACAATAATTCTAAACTGCTTGATTTTAAGACACTTATCCTTTTTGAATATACACTTCATCAATTTTCGTGAAAAGAGAGCATTAAAATGTCATGCATAT
This sequence comes from Prionailurus bengalensis, assembly GCF_016509475.1. NCBI lineage: Eukaryota > Metazoa > Chordata > Mammalia > Carnivora > Felidae > Prionailurus > Prionailurus bengalensis. The sequence goes on from NC_057360.1 coordinate 50,909,939, forward strand.
GGAATATTATTGCTCAGAGAAAGGATTCTGAAGGCAAAAGAGATGTATCTGAGTAATATCAGGCATGTTTATTTTAGTGAAATTACATAATCATTATATATGCCACTTGACAAACGATATTACCAGTGAAGGTTAATTAGGGCACAAACCCATATAAAGCACTTGTTTACTGTCAATAGCACTGTCAATAGCACACATTATAAACACTTAAAATTAAAATGATTTTCGGGGAGCCTGGGTGGCTCAGTCAGTAAAGCGTCTAACTTTTGACTTCAGCTCAGGTCATGATCTTGCAGTTTGTGAGTTAGGGCCCTGCATTGGGCTCTGTGCTGACAGTATGGAGCTTGCTGGGGATTCTCTCTCCCTTGTTCTCTGCCCCTCTTCTGCTCACACACTCGCTCTTACTCTCTCGCTCTTAAAAATTAATAAATACATTTAAGAAATAATAAAATGACTTTTTAAGCATAACATTTTCTTATAAAGTTTGCTGGATTTTGTGAATAAATTAAATAATTTAAAAAATTACATATAATTTTCTTTTTAAATTAATTATAACACAAGTTTAAGAGAGAATTTTTAAAGTTTTATGCACATGTTTATGTCCTTAATTAAACTATGTGCTACTGTATTTTTGTTTAATGTCATTTCCAATATTATTTCACATAATATAAATTTAATTTTTCATAAGAAATATAAACATTCATTTTAATGACTTCACAGAGGACTGAGAATGCTAAGTTTATATTTTACTGAAAACAACAGTTTCCAAAATCTACACAGCATTATTTTCCACAAGACTGAGTAAAGATAAGTAGGGTTTCCTCATGTAATATGTTTGTAAAACTTTATTAAAGAAAAAAATAACCATGGTAAGAGTAGTTCAGTTGTGAGATTATTAATATTAGGTTTCCTAATCACTTTTCTGAATACATGAACATCCTATTACAATGTGATAAAATTGCTTTCTTGCATTACTTTGTAAGGTAACAAACCCAGGATTCTTGTATGACATGAAATTGATCTGTTGGACAAAATAATTAAACATACTGGGCTAAAGTATGTTTATACTATAAACTCAATCAATCACAAATATTAGAAAAAAGAGTCTAATTTACTTTTTCTTATCAAAGATTTTCTACATAGCTATGTGTTTCAATAATAGAAGGATACTGCCAAAGGGGGAAAAAAATCTATGCTTTCAGTATTAATGTTAGACACGTGGGCATTAAGGTGTCAAAGAACTGGGAAAGGTGGAAACAGCTGGGGTCCCTGAGAAAATACCCATTATTAATATATAATACGTTGGAGGGGCACCTGGGTGGTTCAGTCGGTTAAGCATGGGACTTTTGATTTTAGCTCAGGTCATTCATGATCTCACGGTTCGTTAGATCGAATCCCACATCAGGCTCCGGGCTGTCAGCATGGAGCCTGCTTGGGATTCTCTCTTTCTCTCTTTCTCCATCTCTCTTTCCTTCTCTCTCTCCCCCTCCTATGTGCACATGCACACTGTCTCTCAAAATAAATATTAAAAAATAATAATAATACATTGGAACAGAAATATTCAGTTACGTAAGCCAGAAAAGGTATCCCATATAGCATCACTGAAAGTAATATATCTAAAATAAATAGTATGCAGTTTGGGTTAGAGCTCAGATAAGAATGGAATTACAGACACTTGAGATTTTCTGTGAAAATTACAAAAACAAAACTTGACAGTGTTATTTCCAGCTGTACTTTCACACGATGTCTTTCCAAATGAGTGGCATAGACTTTTTGTTTACGTAGATACATGAAGTTATTGGAGCCCTACATATTCAGTAGCTAACTGGTTGGTAGATAACCACCTCAGTGTCTATTAGGGATCTCAAACAATACTTTTTAAAATCTAACATCCTGATCTCTACCCTGATCTCCCAATATCTGTTTATTTTCTTATTTTCTCAGTAAATGATGTTTACTGTTTATGTCTCTTGAGCCTAAGGCAGATAGATAGATGATAGATAGATAGATAGATAGATAGATAGATAGATAGATAGGAAATATATAGATGTAGATGATGTAGATATTGATATAAATGAATATTTTGGCCATATCCCACTACCACCAGTGTTCAATATATCTTCCTTAGACCCAGCCTCAAGACCTCCCCCTTACATTGTTATCATCTTCTAATGGATATCCTTACTTTTATTCTTGTCTTGACCTATTCTTTATTTTTAATTTTTTGAATATTTATTTTTGAGAGAGACAGACAGAGTGTGAGCAGGGGAGGGACAGAAAGAGAGGGAGACACAGAATCCAAAGCAAGCTCCAGGTTCTGAGTTGTCAGCACAGACCCTGACATGGGGCTCAAACTCATGAACTGCGAGATCATGACCTGAGCCGAAGTCAGACACTTAACCTATTAAGCCACCCAGGTACCTGATCTGTCTGTTCTCAAGATGGCAGCCACAGTGACTGTGTACTGAATACTGTATATTTTCTTACTGGTTCTAAATTTAAACACATACATAGATGTGTGTGTGTATGTAACATATAAATATTACATATGTGTGTGTTTTTATTTTTCTTCAATTATCTGTGTGCTCTATGTAATGCATAAAGTCTGTTAAATATTAGTGATTGAAAGACTTGATAATATTAACCTAGCCTTTCTGGAGAAGCCACAGTGTTCCCAATGTACTTGGTATGCAGAACTGGCCCTCTTATACACACTCCCTGGTGTGGTTCCTGGGCCTGGAGATAAATTGATAAATTTCTTAATACCTACAGATACTAAATGTTTCTTAGCCTGTCTTAGGCTAACCTATATATACACACATAATGGAGTGACAGTGAGGCTTACTTTCTCTTGGGGTCATGATAAACCAAACCTGCAGGCCCAGGAAGGCCGTCCCTGCTGGAATCTCTGCCATTGTGCATACAGAGAGCTATGCAGAGTCCATGCTATTTAAATATGAAAGTGAAGGAAATAGTCAGCAGTGATGCTACTTCTTTAAAAATTTTAAGTTTTTCCTCCAAAAGACTATGTTTGTCTTCATTGTTTAATGCTAGTGATATGTGTTCATGATCCCTTTGCACAACACATATAAAACCTGTGTAATATATGACTAAAAATATTTCCTTCCAAACACACACATAAATGATTGAATATTTTATGAGGAATGGCAAAGGTAAAAACTTCATAACTGCTTAAAGATTTCACCGAGGGGGGAAAAATTTGTTTTTGCACATTAATAACTCAGCCAGATTTGCTATCAAGCTTCAGGGCTATCAACACAGATAGCTTTTTGTTGTTGTTCTATTTACCAATGTTGATACTACTGACAGATGAATTCTGAAAATTTGATTAACTGTGTTCATAATAAATTTATACTTGGTGTGTGCTTGTTTATCTATTAAGTATTTATGCAACAGTTGGTATTTTTGAGGTAATTTTCAAGATGATCAATCAAAAAGGAATCCCCTGACAAATGAAATAAATTAAATATGACATTCATGCATATTATGAAGCATCCTTAAACTGACCAAGTGTAGTATGAAGGTATTTTGACGTGTCAGAGACCAAATTCGTGTTCATAAATGATTTCATATGCATTGCCTGTTCACACAAGGTATTTCTGCAACAGTGTATATTGTACAGATGAGTAATAGTATGTTTTAACATATATTTTCTTTTTAAATCAAATTTACTGAGATTTAAATTATATACAAAAAAAAAATTGATACTGACTTTTGGGTTAAACCTCAAGATATAAAGAGCTTAGAAGGGGTTACCAAGATTCTCACAACAAAGAGCTCAAGAAAATGAAAATCAGTGGTTTCTCTTAGACCCATTAGGTGACTGGGATTTCAAGGCAAATAACCACCATGAAATCTGGAGAGACAGAAATCTAGAAAGTCACAGCTGAATTCTGCTTTTTCTGGACCAGGAGCTCCTGGAGTCATAGCTTGTAGGAACACTTAAATAATAATTTTGATGGGTGCCTGGATGGCTCAATTGGTTGAATGTCTGACTCTTGTTATCTGCTCATGTCATGATCCCAAAGTCATGGGATGGAACCCAGAATGGAGCTCCGTGTCAGGCCCCCACGATGAGTGTGGAGCCTTCTTAAGATTCTCTCTCCTTCTGCCCCTCTCCACTGCTCGTGAGTGCTCTCTCTCATTCTAAAATAAAATTAACAATAATAATAATTTTGATAAATTCCTGGACACTGTGTGAACTGGCTTGCAAGTTAGAAACTCCTCAGCTGGAGTCTCATGGAATCTACCATAGTTGCATGGAATTTGCCTCTAGGAATCTTAATAGGCTCTCATGATTAAGATTCAAGAATGACCAATTCATGAAGATGAGTTTTTAGATACAGTAACATAATAAGATCCATGAAAGAAATAATAGGTAATTTTTACTTCATTTAAGTTTAAAACTTCTGCTTTGCAAAAGACTGTGTTAAGAGAATGCAAAAGAGCACAGAATGGGAGATAATATTTGCAAAACACCTAATGAAGGACTTGGATCTAAAATACACAAAAACCTTTAAATGCAACATGAAGGAAACAAGCAACCCAATGAAAAACAGGCAAAGGCTATGAACAGACACCTTACCAAAGATGATGCACACGCAGAAAGTAAGAAGAGGAAACTCAACATCATTCATCGCTATGGAAATGCAACCTAATACAGTGATGCTGTACCACTACATACCTATTAAAAGGACATTGCTAGGGGGAATGCAAATGGTGTAACCACCTTGAGGACAGTTTGCAAGTTTCCTACAAAGCTAAACAGAGTGTTACCATACAATCCAGCAATCCTGGTTCTAGTTATTTACTAAACGGATGTGTGTAACTGCAGGTAGTTACATATAGACATAATATAGATCAGTATCTATACATAAATGACACACACATATACCCTCTTGCTCTGACCACCGAGAGAATGTAGGAGCAACTATAATCTGGTAGCAAAAATCATAACTTGTACCCATAACATGGATTCTAATACCTTTCTCCAATGAAAGTAACTAGGGCTTCTTGGAGAAATGGTTGATTTATAGCATGAGGCAGGAAATACACAACATGAATTTGAAAGCTCGTATAGTTGCATCAAGTAAGGAAGTGCTCAAAAAATATCATGGAGGCACATTAAAGGGATACATGACAGGCTCTTTCAGAAGAGTTTTCCCAATGAGTTGTAGCCAAAGCTAGAAACATGTTAGCAACAAAGTAAATAAAGCAGTATTAGATAATCCCACATGTAAAATAAATATCCATGATTCTGTACTGATATAGATTATTTAATGAATGAGTAAATGGAGGAAAAACAACCCAATCTTATATGCAGAAAATTCCAAATAATTTTTGTAGATAATCTACTTTCAAGGAGGTGGGACATAATTCTATACTGCTTGAGTGTGAATCCACTTAGGGACTTCCTGCCAAAAAATACTGAATGTCAAGAGGGATAAAAGAGTGAATTTATAGTGGGGAAATCTAACAACTACTACTTCAGCCAGATAATCAATGTTAACATCACCAGTAATGAGTCAAATTGCTGCTATGTACCTCTGTATGATGTAATGAAAACACAACTTTACTTCTGTGGTCCTCTTGCCAAGTATTTCCCACATTTCCCAGTCTAGTCATGTGAAAAACATTAGACATATTTCAATTCAGCAACATTTTACAAAATAACTGATCAGTGCTCCTCAAAACTTTCAAGGGCATCAAAAACCTGGAAAGGTTGTGAAACTGTTACAATAGTGTAATATTGCACCCCTGGTAGAATCCTGGAGTTAAAAAAATAAAAGGGGAGCATTAGGTAAAAAGGAAGAAACCTTGAATCAGGTAAGGACTTTAGTTAATACTAATGAATTCATATAGGTTCATTAACTGAAACAAATATACCATATTGGTGTAAGATGTTGATAGCAGAAATTAAATGTTGGGTGTATAAGAACTCCCTAGAGTATCTCCACAATATTTCTGTTAGTCTAAAACTATTCCAAAATAGTTTATTTTTAACTGTGCAGCAATTTCAGTGTAAGTTATTGAATTTTGACACATAGATACACTTTTCTCTGTGAAAGCCCTGGTGAGTTATATAATATTTTCACCATACATTTTGTAAGAATTTTCTCTTATGGCCCTTTGAAGGCATTTCTAGGCAACTTCCAATCTGCTTTCTATCACTATATATTAATTATACCATATTTTGAATATCTGATAAATGCAATGATACCATATTATACTTTTATAGTTTCTCTCCTTTCACATAAAAATATTTTCAAATGCTGTATGAATGTTTTGAGTTTTTTCCTGAGATATATTTCCTTGCATGGATATACCACAATAAGTTTATCTATTCATCTGTTGGTGGGCATTTGTTTTGTTTCTAGTTTTTTTAACTACTGTGAATGAAGTTGCTAAAATATCTATGTCAAATTTTTCATGTGGACATATGTTTACATATATATTGGGTAAATGCCTAGGAGTAGAATAGCTAGGCCATATGGTATGTGTATATGTGTGTACACAGCCAAACTGTTTTCCAAAATAGTTATAGCCTTTTACATTCCTTTCAACAATTCTCCAATATTTACCAACACTTAACATTGTGTCCTTTTTATTTTAGTTATTCTAATGTTTGTGAAAGCCCCCCCTCCATTGACTTTAATTTGCATTTCCCTGGTGAATAAAGAGGTTGAACATCTTTTCATGTGTCTACTTGCCATTCACACATCTTCGTAGTTAAGAGTCTTTTTCTATATTTTACCCGTTACCAGGTTCTTTTTCTTCTCAGTTACTGAGTCATAAACCTCCTTTATGAGCTCTGAATACAAATTTAATGTCAAATTTCTATTTTGAATATTCCTCCCAGTCAGTGGTTTGCCTTCTAAATTTATCAAACTTATCTTTCAAAGGAGGAAGTTGTTTGTTTGTTTTTGATAGTCTCATTTATATATATTTTTTCTTTTAGGGTTTGTACTCACCGTGTTCTAAGAAATCTTTGCCTATTCAAGTTCCAGATCCCCCCATATGTTTTATTCTTGTAAGTTTTTTTAAATGTTGTAATTAGGTTTTACACTTCAGATCTATTATCTATTTTAGGTTAATTTTGTAAATGATGTGAGAGGTATGGGCTGAGGATATCTATATATCTCTATCTCTATCTCTATCTCTATCTCTATCTCTGTCTCTATCTCTATATCTATATGTGTATCTATAATCTATATCTATCATCTATATTATTGGGATTGTTTTTTCCAAATGCATGTACTAGTAACATTTGTTAAAAAAATAATGTTTTCCTCATTTGGGGTGCCTGGGTGACTCAGATGAGCATCTGACTCTTGATTTCGGCTCAGGTCATGATCCCCGGGTAATGGGATGGATCTCCACGTGGGGCCCTGTGGTGCCCAATGTTGGGTGTGGAACCTGCTTAAGATTCTCTCGCTCACTCTGTCTCTCTGTCTCTCTCTCTGTCTCTCTCTCTCTCTTTCTCTCTCTCTCTCACTGTCTGCCCCTCTCCACTGCTTGTCTTCTCTCTCTATAATTTAAAAAAAATCAAAAAAATACTTTCCTCATGGAATTAATTTGACAGTTTTTGGGAAATCATCCAACCATATATTTCTCACTATCTCTGGAGTTTCTAACCCATTCTATTTTCTGAATGTCTATCTTTATGCTAACAGCACACTTTGATTATTATAGATTTGTCTTAGTTCTAAAAATTAAGTGGTTTAAGTCCTCCAGCTTATTTCATTTTTCAAAGTTGATTAGATGATTATAGATGCTTTGCATCTATGCTTTGTATTTTAGATTCAATACATGCATTTCCATAAAAACATTACACAAGAATTTTGATTAAGATTGTGTTGAATTTACAGATCAGTTTGAGAAAAATGCAACATTTAAACATTGAGCTAATAAATCCACGAACAGAATACGTCTTTCCATATATTAGTTATTTTCTCTCAATGGCATGTCTTAGAGTTTGTTAATCTTTATGTTTAAACATATTTATTATATTTTAAGTTATATATTCTTAAAATATCCTTTTCAAATATTTGAGCTACTACATTGAGATAGAAATTAGCATGGCATACTGATTTTTACTGCAGGATTTCACTTAATTACCTTATTCTTGATTATAGAGAAAAACATTCCATTAAAATATTTTAACATTAAAAATGATATTAAATGTATGTGTGTGTGCATGCACGTGTATCCATTGTCAGGTTGCAGAACATCATGGTTTAATACATTGCATTTTGCCATTCATGTTTTCTACTCCCTCTGAAAGGAGCATACTTATCTTTCTTCCTTCTTTATTCTATCATGCTGAATTGCATTGATATTTTCCTTCTCTTTGTGTTGCTTTTCCTGAAAGATAATTTATGTTCAGTAAATGTATCCCTCTCAGTGTGAAGTTCTATTATTTTTGATGAATGGTTTTAGTCCTCTAACCACCACTATAATCAAAAAGAGTACAATTACATCACCTGAAATGTTCTTTCATACATTTTAGTTAATATCTGTCCCAACCCCCAGGTTCTGGAAAACACTATTACATTACTGTTACTATTTTTTTTCAGTGATATTTCTAATTGGAAGCATATAGTATGTAACCATTTGAGACTAACATCTTTCACTTAGCATAATGCAGTAATGATTCATCTATGTTGCTGTGTATAGTGGTAGGTTTTTTTTTCTTTTTTTTCTTCCTTCTTATTGCTATATAGTATTCCCATGGGTAGATATGCAGGAAGTTGTTTATCTATTTACCAGTTGAAGGAATTATGAATTATGCCCATTTTTTCTGCACTTATTATTGAAAACTTTGTAAATATTTGCATAGGTTCTTATTTTATTTTTTATGAACTTACTTTTCAGTTCTCTTGGGCATATGCCTACCTTTCTAATTGTTCCTAAGTTGTGTGCTAAATGTTTTTTAACTTTTCAAGAAATTGCCAAACTGTTTTCCAAAGTCTGTATTATTTTTAATTCTAATCAGCATTGTTTGAAAGTTCCAGATGGTCTGAATCTTTGTCAGCACACGGTATTGTCAGGGTTTTCACAATTTGTTTATTTGCTTGTTCTGTAACCTTGTCTAGTAGGTATTCAGTGGTATCTCATTGTGGTTTTAACTTCTATTCCCATAATTACTTCTGATGTTAAGCATTTTTACATGTGCATATTGGCTATGTAGGTTCCATTTTGATTAAATGTCTATTTGAAACTTTTTTTCATATTTTATATACAAGTTTTACCAGATATATTGTATAAATATTTTGTTCTATTTGTTCATGTACTTCATTTTATTGAAATATCTTTTGAAGGGCAGAAGTTGTAATTTTAATAAATTCTGAGTTATTACATTTTACTTGTATGGATTGTCATTTTGTGTCATTTCTAGGAAATTTTTGCCTAATTCAAGCTTATAAGATTTTCTGCTTTGATTTCTTCTATAATATTCTTAAATATTTACATTTAAGTTCTGTGATCCATCATGGAGCAAATTTTTGCATATGGTGCAAAATTATTTGGTTTTGTTTTCTGTTTTTTTTTTTTCCTTTGGCAGATACGTATCCAATTCTTCTAGCACAGTGGTTGAAGAAACTATCCATTCTCAACTGTATTAGCTTTATAAATTTGTCAAAAGTCATTCAACTAAAACTTTTTATTCTGTCTCTAGCCACATTCCAGATTAAGGTTTGGATAAATAGAATCCTTACTTCAGTTGGAAGAGCTACAAAGTTACAAAGAAAAATGGTATACTTGCAGAAATGGAAGGAAATTGTGGCCATTTGGTGCCATATAGGTACATATATATGGCATGGTTTTATATATATATATATATATATATATATATATATGTATAATATATTATATATATATATGTTATATATATATTGGTTATACACACACACACACACACACACACACACACACACGGATATGTGTATATATACATTTATATGACCATGCATGGAAATCTCCATGTTATATACATTGTGTGTATGCTTACACTGATGATATATTAATGTGTTTGCTTGATTTCTTCAAATGAATGCCTTGACTACCAAATTGTTGAAACTTAAACATATTTTCCCAAGACCTTTATGCCACTTTCTATACATGGACTTTGCATTAGTTACTTTATAAATTAATTTAAAGATTAAATTTATTGAAATGTAACATCGTTCCAAATCCCAAATTACATTTTTCTCTAATGGCAGCACTGTGTTTTTATTAGATTAATCAGCAATCTAAATTCAGGAAGATGTAAAGTTTTGTAAGGCAGTTAATATAGTGAAACTTAAATTTTTATTTTTTATTTATTTATTTATTTATTTATTTATTTATTTATTTATTTATTTAAGATTTACATCCAAATTAGTTAGCATATAGTGAAACAATGATTTCAGGAGGCAATTCCTTAATGCCCCTTACCCATTTAGCCCATCCCCCCTCCCACAACCCCTCCAGTGACCCTCAGTTTGTTCTCCATATTTAGGAGTCTCTTCTGTTTTGTCTCCCTCCCTGTTTTTATATATATTTTTGTTTCCCTTCACTTATGTTCATCTGTTTTGTCTCTTAAAGTCCTCATATGAGTGAAGTCATATGATTTTTGTCTTTCTCTAACTGACTAATTTCACTTAGCATAATACCTTCCAGGTCCATCCACGTAGTTGCAAATGGCAAGATTTCATTCTTTTTGATTGCCAAGTAATACTCCATTGTGTATATATACCACATCTGCTTTATCCATTTATCCATCAATGGACATTTGGGGTCTTTCCATACTTTGGCTATTGTTGATAGTGCTGCTGTAAACATGGGGGTGCATGTGTCCCTTTGAAACAGCACACCTGTATCCCATGGATAAATGCCTAGTAGCACAATTGCTGGGTCATAGGGTAGTTCTATTTTTAGTTTTTTGAGGAAACTCCATACTGTTTTCCAGAGTGGCTGCACCAGCTTGCATTCCCAATGAAACTTAAATTTTTAAAAACTAACCTTTGCTTAGAATACATTATTCTCTAATAACTCTATAAATCTGATCAACTGAAGAATTTATATCTATTTTTATTGCTAATAATGTATTTTACTTTATATTAGTGTGTGTGTTGTGTGTATTTGTGTGTGTGTGTGTGTGTGTGTGTGTGTGTGTTTTAAGTTTGAATATCCCCCAACTAAGAAACAACCTCAAATACATGAAAACATGAAAAGATCACCAGTGGTTACAAAATATAAGGATACCCTGGGGTGCCCGGGTGGCTCAGTCGGTTAAGGGTCTGACTTTGGCTCAGGTCATGGTCTCACAGTGTGTGAGTTCAAGCCCCATGTTGGGCTCTGTGCTGACAGCTCAGATTCTGTGTCTCCCTCTCTTTCTGCCCCTCCGCTGCTTGCACTCTGTCTCTCTCCCTCTCTTTCTCAAAAGTAAATAAACATTTAAAAAATATTAAAAACACAAAATATAAGGATACCTCAAATTTTAAGCAAAAAATCTTATATTCATTTCAGTTAATACATGCAACTCTTGTTTCTTATTGCTACGGTTACCTTCATGCTACATTTTAACCCGAACTATTCAAAAGTTCTTTATTTACAGCTTGCCTTGAAAGCCATGGCTGCCAAGACCATTCTAGAAATAAGTTATCCAAGCCATATGAAAAATAAAGCAAGTGGAAACTAGCAGTGTTTGGGGTTTTCTAAACCAAAATTCATACAATAAATAGTCCTTCTAAGCATGTAAATAAATTATGCTCCATAGATACTGAGAGTATGGATTCATCTACTGAAAATTATGTGTTCTCAAATGTATGTGACCAGATAATTATGCAGTATAATGTTTTTGACTGTGATTTATATTTAAGGAAAAGCTCCTGAATGGCCATATGTTTATAGGCCATTATAGCTAGCTATGGTTATGAATTCTTCCCATGAAATAAGCATTAAAACAGTCACAACCACACTTACATGCATTGCCTAAAGAGTATGGTTATGAAAAGGAATTCAGTTCTACAAAACAAAGGAAATACCCAGAAATGCTTTCTTTAATTGAAATTTTTAATACTAGGATCTGGTGTCCAATATATTCAGGAAACACTAGAGAAAGGAAACTTTGCTTCCCGTGTTGTGTTCAGTTCTAAATCAAAAAACATTTTCCTGAGGGCACTTGTTGGGAGCACTGGGTGTTATAGGTAAACCATAAATCGTGGGAATCTATTCCCGAAGCCAAGAGCACACTGTATACACTGTATGTTAGCTAACTTGACAATAAATTATATATACTTTTTAATTTTTTTAGTGTTTATTTATTGAGAGAGAGAGAGAGAGAGAGAGACAGCACATGAGTGGGAGAAAGGCAGAGAGAAAGGGAGACACAGGATCTGAAGAAGGCTCCAGGCTCTGAGCTGTCAGCACAGAGGCAGATGCCAGGGCTCGAACTCACAAACTGCAAGACCATGACCTGGGCCAAAGTCAGATGCTCAATCCACTAAGCCACCCAGGCGCCCCAATAAATTGTATATTTTTTTAATAAATAAATTTTCAAATATCAAGTTACAGTTTATATAAGTGGAATAGGATGTATGTGAGGTTTTCTTAATAGTCCAGAAATCAAAGCCAAGGCTCAAATTTGAAAGAGGGAAAGCTAAATGCTTCATATTATAAGTTCAGAAATAAAGAAAAAGTTAAGGGTTATCCTTTTTCCAGTTTACTATGAGGATTCAATTCAGGGAGTTGTCTATTAACAATGCAATCACTCTATACTACATAAAGTGGTGGTTAGGAAAGAAAAAATAATTTGGGGGAGATCGGTGACTGTGAAGGCCATTTTATTGGGCATTTTCTTAGCCATCTGTTCAAAAAGCAGAGAAATGCAGGAGTCTGCATGGTTGGACTGCCATGTGAAGGAGATCAAGGACTCCTCTTCCTAAGATTCCCAATTTCTTAGAAGGTGGAAATTGACTCCTACACGTGCCAGTAGGCCTCAAAGCAGCTCATGGAAAGTGGATGATATTAGTTGCTGCAGATTTGACTGGATAGCAAATTCATGGGGACAAAAAGGTACATCCATAAGAGGAATGCAGAGTAGTACCAGTGGTTGGTGGTCAGCCAGAATATGTGGTCACACCTCTCAGAAATGGGAAAGCCAGTGACTGCTTCAGAAAAGAGAACCCTTTCTGAGACATGTTACACTGACCATCTGTGGTCTTTAAGCAGCATAAGGGACTAAGAAGTGAAACTCTTCAACTTCGTTTGCCTTTTTTTTTTTTTTCCTTCCCCAAGAGCAAACAGAAAGGATAAAATCAACATATGAATGGAGAGGAGAGAAAAAGCACAACTTTGCAGAAAGCTGAAACTTGAGTTTTGGAACTAATAGTTTAGGCTTTATATAGCAGAAAAATCTAACGTAGGAAAGTATTTTCTTTTCTTGCATTTTCTATGTAACTGCCTTCATTTTGTTTAGTAAAATGTTCTATAGAAAAATGTCTTGTGCTCTTATGAATTAACAGATTAATTACCTTATTTAGATAATTAAGAAAAAAGACTATTTTACATCTTGGTCAAATTGGTGGTCAACAAGGACAAAATATACAGATCAGTCATTTCTGAAATGGAAATTCTGCCTTTTAATTGGATTCACAATGTATACACTGGCCTTTTCTAGAAATTTGGAGAAATCACGGGAACTCTTTGAGAGTCCCAGGAAGTCATATATATTTTATGTTAAGGATTAAGTAGCATTTAAAGTAGATACATTCATATTTTTATTAGAATTATATTACATACATTCATTTAATTTGCTTTTTTGCATTCAGATTCATGGTGGTCTTTTTTTTTTTGCATATTATTAACTCTTCATATTGTAGATGATTTTGGTAGAGGTGCAGGACCCTCTCATGAACTTCTGTAGAAATCAACATTTATTTGTGCATTTCTATGATGCAATTCTTCGCTGATTTATGACCTCCCTAGAGAAAAATCTTTTTCTTAAGAAATAGTAAAAGTAAAAATCACTTTTAAAGAATATAAACTATTCCTCTATATTTAAACAAGATGAAAATATAAATATAGATAAATGAGTCATAAATCAACAGAAAATAGCAACTAAGAAATCAATATCATTGACTATGATATGTCTACTCTTACTTGGTATTATTAATATTTGCAATAATTTAAAGGTTTCCAATATTTCTTATGTTAATACATTTTATTTCAGAATATATTGATATAAAAATATTTTCAAAGTTTCTTTTTTTATGAGAATAGTCTTACCACTCAACTATTAAATAGATCAAATGGATCATAAATACATTTAAAAAATGAGGGGCACCTGGGTGGCTCAGTTGGTTAAGCTTCAGACTTCAGCTCACCATGAGCTTGCGGTTGGTGGGTTCAAGGCTGGCGATGGGCTCTGTGCTGATGGTTCAGAACCTGGAGCCTGCTTCAGATTCTGTGTCTCCCCCTCTCTCTGCCCCTCCCATGCTCATGTTCTGTCTCTCTCTGTCTCTCAATAATAAATAAAAGTTAATAAAAATAAAAAATAAACATTTAGAAAATTAAATGCAATGTTTACAATCTAATATTCTTTGAAAAAATGCTCAAAAATCTAAATAAATGAGAGTAATATCAAAATTTCTACAATTTGTCAAAGTTTTTAAAATGTTAATTTTTATTTTGAGGGACGGATGTTACTTTTACGTATTATTATTAATCTTTGAAAAGTAAAATATTCCAGGGGCATCTGGGTGGCTCAGTCGGTTAAGCGTACGACTTTGGCTCAGGTCATGATCTCGCGGTTGGTGAGTTCAAGCCCTGCATCAGGCTCTGTGCTGACAGCTCAGAGCCTGGAGCCTGTTTCCGGTTCTGTGTCTCCCTCTCTCTCTCTGACCCTCCCCCGTTCATGCTCTGTCTCTCTCTGTCTCATAAATAAATAAACGTTTAAAAAAAAAGTAAAATATTCCAGATAGGTTAAAAAGACAAGTCTTATATCCTCCATATGACCATCCATTCTCTGCTAATGCCTTTGTTATGGTTCCATTTGTACCTGTCCAGGAATTTTCTATTAACTTTGAAGTGTGTGTATTTTTTTTCTGTTAATTAAGATTATATCCTAAATATTTCTCTACAACTTAAAAAGTTCATTTTACTTTAGTAAACTTTGTTCACTAAATTTCCACATGTATTTGTGGTCTAAAGTAGGATTTGATTCATTTATTACACCTCTGATTATCCCTGATTTATCCTAAATACTTCCATTGGAAGAGTTTTATAATAATTTGACATCTTACAATTATAATATTTTAAATGCTTGCCAACATGAATCAACACTTCCTTTCATTTACCAAATCTTAATTATATATTTCAACCTTTTTAAAACAGAAGTGTTTTCAGGTATTTGAAAAATGATACTAAAATAGTTATTGTGTTTTCTCTGTATAATTTTTTCTGCAAACAATGTAAGCAACATTTGATTATTTTTCATATTCTATTTGACACACTGCTCATGTGACTCAAACCCCTGAGGATGATATATATTTTTTTTTCTCTCTTCTTTACATTTCTCTATGTCTCCAAGTAGTTCTGTGCTTCTCA